>NC_068295.1:35454573-35780645 GCF_025860055.1 Xyrauchen texanus
CAAAAAAAATCTTCCTTTGTGTTCCAAAGAAGAAAGAAAGTCATACGAGATTCAGATGGGGTAAGGGTGAGTAAATGATGAGAGAATCATTATTTTCTATTCCATTAACTATTACTTTAATGCTCTATTGAGTTATAAATCAACAAGACCAAAGTTTCTACCCAAAACATTAAATCTAACCAAAAAATGTATAAAAGCAAATGTAAGATGACGCTCTATCAGCTGAGCTACCGAGCAATTTGATCACACTGGAACAAGCTTGTAAATGTATTTGGTTACGTAATTGTGGCAGGGTGAGCAAGCAACAGACACAGTGGGTGTGGCATCAGGCGGCTTCTATGGTGACCTGTGTTTTCCAGGTGTGTGAGGGGAAGGGCAGCCCGGCATCCAAGCCCGTCGATCTTGTCATCTTGTCATCCCTGGCGACACATCCATCTTTTTGCACTGGGTTTTCTGAAGAAAGCACATCTAATTCCACTGGTACCCTCCCCACTCTTCTCCTGGACCTGCGAGGTCTAGCAGGTCCAACAGCAGGGTTCATGCTTACCAAGCACCACTCACCCTTTTGGTGGCTGGGAGGCCATACCAGTGGATTCTCCATTCCGCTCCAGGTTTTACAACCAACTGCCGAATGAGAGGGCAAGTGATGTCACCGGTGATTCCCAACTGCACAATCTCCGCTCACATTCATGCCTGCATTCTCCACCACTGTGATGGGGTGAGCAAGTGACAGACACAGTGGGTGTTGTATCAGGCCTCAGAGAGGCATTTATTTTAAATAAATATAACAGAAAAGGGTGGAATATAGGGGGAAAATAATGTGTCCATGGGGGAATGTATCCAAAAGCAATGGGAAATCTGGCATTCTCCCGGTGACACAGGGGCTTTGTATAGGTCAAGGAGTGTCCATGTGGACTGTTTTTCCAGGGACTGCAGCGTTTAAATGTGAAGGGAGGTCTGGCATCATGGCCTACTGGCTACAACACATGCTGTCATCCCTGGCAACACATGTAACTCATGTGGGGGTTTTAGTGGCAGCAGTGATGAGACACTTTTCACCTCAGCTGCGCCTCATCATCCGGTGCCCAAATGAGGAGGTGGTGTGGGCCGCTCTGACACATTAATGAAAAGGTTCAAATGTATCGCCTTATAAGTAATGGACTGTATTAAATGTATTTTTATGTAATAAGATAGTATTGTGTTAGGACCAGGGCAAAAGTAAATTTTATGAACTGACAATTTTCTTTTTTGCTCGGGATTTGAGTGAAAGTGAATTAAAGTCAATGTTGTTGTACCACCACTAGGGTTTATTTCACAGGAAACTGCTACGATAGTACAACAAGCCACATAAAAATAATTTAGCAAATATGTAGGTATAGTGAAGTGATTTTATAAAAAATTGTTTACAGTTTTTCTGTGTCTAGTCAAGCACTCCACAAGGATCTTAAATAACACTAATCATATTCTGGCAGTAAAAGTCATATTAGTTCACCTACATAAATGAAAATGACAAAAGAATATATCCGTTGCTTCAGATGTCATCTATTAGTACATAGAGTCAGAGACTAAATGTCAGTGGTGTTCTCCTGTGATAGGTTGTGAATAACTGGATACTTTTTCGTCCCATTGAAAGCTCTTTGACCTCTTATTGGTTACTCTTCCTCTGGGTTTCAAGCCCTTACTGATCTTGAGTAAGATAAAGGCAGGTGTGAAGCGCTTTGGTCAATACAAAGATTGATGAGATGCAATAAAGATGGAGATATGCGGTAAGTGGTAGGCAAGTCAAGGTGGTATGAGTTATTTTGAGTATTTTGAAAGGACCAACGTTCCTGGGACTGAGTTTTTTTTCACGGTAGATGAAGTCTGAGATCACTGGTAGAAAGCCAGACCCATTGACCGGAGCTGTATTCAGGATTGGGGCGACGACAATAATTGGTTTGTTCCTCTTGTCGCCTGTTGAAGATTGACATGAGCCTGATCCCAGGAAGCCTCGCTTCTGAGGAGCCAGTCGTTAATGGCAGGAAGGTCTGTGGGCTCCCCTGACCAAGGAAATAAGGGAGGCTGAAAACCAAGAACACATTGGAAACAAGTCATGCCAGTTGATGGTTTGCAGAGGGAATTCAGGGTATATTCAGCACAGAGTAGGTAGCGACTCCAGTCCGATTGGTTCTGATTGCGGGTTCTGAGGAAGTGGATCAGTTCTTAATTCATGCGTTCTGTCTGGCCATTGGATTGTGGATGGTACCCAGAGGTTAGGCTGACATTAATGTTGAATTGTAGAAAGAAAGCTGTCCATAGGCAGGAGGTGAACTGAGGCCCGTGGCCTGAAACTATGTCTTCAGGTAAACCATAAAACCTGAATACATTATTGTGTAGATGCTCCGCGGTTTCATAGCAGTAGGTAACTTGGGCAGTTAAATTAAGCGGAAAGCCTTGGAGAAGTGATCTACTACTGTCAGAATGGGAGTGTGGCCCTGAGAGAGAGGAAGACCCAGGACAAAGTCCATGCGATATATGACCAAGGCTGCAGTAATCCAGCTGGAAGTTTTCTAGATTACTTG
This sequence comes from Xyrauchen texanus, assembly GCF_025860055.1. NCBI lineage: Eukaryota > Metazoa > Chordata > Actinopteri > Cypriniformes > Catostomidae > Xyrauchen > Xyrauchen texanus. Next base: position 35,457,135 of record NC_068295.1, read on the forward strand.
ATGTTGCATATGGAACTGTTCTGGACCTCACAGATGGTGTCTTCCTGTAAGGTGGACCGCCAGAACCTGTTGCTTACAAACTGAAGAGTGGCAGTGATGCCCGGATGACCAGAGGTGAGCGAGGAGTGGACCCTCTGGATAACCTTCTCACAAAGTGGGAGTGGAACATTCAGGTGGACAGTCGGGAGATGGTGGATCGTTGGAATGAGCATTAGTTATCTCTGTCATGATGTCCCATTTTACTGGAGCGATGATCATTGTGGGTGGTAAGATGGGTTCTTCGGTGGGAGTTTGAAGCGAGTATTGAAGCGATTGTCCATTCAATGGCACAATCACTGGAGCGATGAGGAGGTACTTGTGAGCCTTTGGCTTTGCTGAAGGCTTCAACTAAGTCGGAATACTTAAGAGGTAGATTAGGAACTGCAGTGGGTTTGACTCGCAAAGCAGCGGCTCTAATAGTCCTGGGAGAAATCGGCTTTATGCAAGTGGAGATGCAAGTACTGGACCACTGGGTAACTTGCTGATCGCTCCACGATATTTGAGGTTTCTGTTTCTGCAGCCAAGGTAGACCTAAAATTACAGAGTAATGAAGTCATAGGATGATATATAGGGGAATAGTTTCAGTATGCAGTGCTCCAACTTTGTAGAATTATATCTTTGATAATGTGATGACCATGACCGTCACTAAGCAGGCTTCCATCTAACGCTGCCACTGCTAAAAGAGAGTCACAGAGGTTAAGGGGAGACAGATCTGCCCGAAAAGGATAATACCATCTGTACTTCAACACATGAATTAGAGGGGTTTAATAAACTGCAGGCACTCTCCATAGTGGAGAGACTTTGAGAAGGTTGAACGGGGCAGGAAATCTGTTAATGTCCGGCTTGACCACAGTACAGACAGATGCTGCATAATGCGAAGGTCTCTCACCGCAGAAGTAAGGTGGGTATTTTTAGATTAGATTAGATTCAACTTTATTGTCATTACACAAGTACGGGTACAAGGCAACGAAATGCAGTTTGGGTCTAACCAGAAGTGCAATAAATACTATTAGTACAAATTAAGTTGGACAAAAACTATCCGAGTAAAAGTGCAGTGGAAAGTAATTGCATATTACAGTTAAAGTACGGTTTTGCAAATGTATATGTAAACAATTGGTACTGTAAATAAACAGTCGGCAGTGCAAATGATATTCCAGTCAGATAAGTAGTGCAAGATGCATATGTAAACAGTTGTTACTATAATATAGTCAGCAGTGCAAATGAACATTATAGCAGTGCAAATAACAAAGTGTATGAGGTATGAGGAGGGAGAGGAGAGTTTATCAGTATATGAGGGGAGTGGGATCAGTGAGGGTTAGAGTTCAGTAAAGAGACAGCTCTGGGGAAAAAGCTGTTCTTTAGTCTGCTGGTCCTGGTCTGGAGGCACCTGAAACGCCTGCCAGAGGGCAGGAGAGAAAACAGTCTGTGGGCTGGGTGAGAGGAGTCCTTAAGGATGCTGCGAGCTCGGTGCAGACAGCGTTTCCTCTGGATGTGCTCGATGGCAGGTAGTTGAGTCCCAGTGATGCGCTGGGCGGTTTTCACCACCAGCTGCAGTGCCTTGCGTTCTGCAACAGAACAGCTCCCATACCACACTGTAGCACAGTTGGTCAGGATGCTTTCTATTGCACAGCGATAGAAGTTCACCAGGATAGTCGAGGAAAGCTGATTCTTCCTCAGTGTCCTCAGGAAGAAGAGGCGCTGGTGAGCCTTCTTGACCAGGCAGGAGGTGTTGGTTGTCCAGGACATGTCCGCCGAGATGTGGGTTCCCAAGAACTTGAAACTAGAGACACGCTCAACAGCCATTCCATTGATGTGGATGGTGTCGTGTATGCCTCTTGGCTCTTTTCTGAAGTCCACGATGAGCTCCTTCGTTTTGGTGGTGTTGAGGAGCTGGTTATTTTCAGTGCACCATGTGGCCAGGTGCTTGATCTCCTCCCTATAGGCAGTCTCATCGTTGTTGCTGATGAGACCAATCACCATGAGTGTCGATCCGCAAACTTGATGATGGAATTAGATTCGTACACAGGTTTGCAGTCGGAGGTGAAGAGGGAGTAGAGAACGGGCTTAGCACACAGCCCTGTGGTACACCAGTGTTGAGTGTGATGGACGTGGAGCAGGTGAAGCCAGATCGAACATTCTGGGGTCTGTTGGTCAAAAAGTCCAAAATCCAGTTGCACATGGAGGTGTTGATGCCCAGGTCTCCAAGTTTGGCTATTAGCTTAGTTGGGATGACAGTATTGAATGCTGAGCTGAAGTCAACAAACAGCATGCGTGCATAGGTGTTCTTTTTGTCCAGATGTGTGAGCACAGAGTGCAGTGCCATGGAAACTGCATCCTCTGTGCTCCTATTGCTACGGTAGGCAAACTGATGTGAGTCCAATGTGGATGGTAGAGAGTCTTTTAGGTGTGCCAGGACCAGCCGCTCAAAGCACTTCATTACGATGGGTGTGAGTGCTACAGGGCGGTAGTCGTTAAGGCACTTCGGGCTGGAGTGTTTTGGCACTGGCACAATGGAAGTGCATTTAAAGCATGTTGGTACAGCTGCTTGGGCAAGAGACAGGTTGAAAATGTCTGTAAAAACCCCAGCGAGCTGCTCACGACATGCTCTGAGTACGCGACCAGGGATGTTGTCTGGTCCTGCAGCCTTGTGCACGCTGATCCTGCTCAGTGCATTGCAGACATCTGTAGACGAGAGTGTGATTGGCGGGTGGTCTGCTGAGGATTTGAGCTTGGTGGCAGAATCTCTGTTGCCTCTTTCAAAGCGAGCATAAAAGTCATTTAGCTCGTTCAGGAAGTTGGCATCAGTGGCTCGCGGGGTGGAGTGAGTTGGTTTGTAGTCACTGATGGCCTGAATGCCCTGCCACATACGTCGAGGGTCAGTGTTGGAAAAGTGTCCCTCTATCTTAAGCTTGTAGCAGTGCTTGGCCTCTTTGATGCCCCTTTTCAGATTTGCTCTGGAAGTGCTATAGGCTTGTGCATCTCCTGATCTGAAGGCAGTGTTAGCGTGTCTTCAATAGGAGTCGCACTTCCCTGTTCATCCATAGCTTCTGATTTGGGTATATGGTGATCTGCTTCTGGGTTGTAACACTGTCAATGGTGGTATTAATATAATCCAGTACAGAGGAGGTGTAGCAATCAATGTCCGTGTGAGAGTCACTGGTGGCTTGAGAAGCAAACACACTCCAGTCAGTGTGTAGAAACCTTTCCTGGAGTGTGAAATCTGCCCCCGCAGGCCACACCTTGATGGTCTTCACTGATGGCTTCACGCGATTGATGAGAGGTGCATATTTGGGAGTGAGGAACAAAGAAAGGTGATCTGACTGCCCCAGGTGGGGGAGGGGTTTCGCGACGTAAGCTCCAGCCATGTTTGTGTAAACATGGTCTAAAGTTTTGTTTCCTCTGGTGTGACAGGAAACATGCTGGTGAAATTTCGGTAGTACTGACTTTAAGTTTGAATGATTAAAATCACCAGCAACAATAAACGCAGCTTCCGGGTGGACGGTCTGTTGTTTACTGATGGCTGTGTGAAGTTCTTTCATAGCGAGCTTAGCATCAGCATCCGGGGGAATATAGGCTGCAGTTATAATGGTGGAAGTGAACTCCGCGGTAGATAAAGCGGTCTACATTTAACCATGAGAAACTCAAGGTTAGCTGAACAATGTCTCCCAACAATAGCAGAGTTTGTGCACCAAGCTCTGTTAATGTAAATGCACAATCCACCACCTCTGGTCTTACCGGAGCCATCTATTGTTCTATCCGCCTGGAATTTATGGCGTCCCGCTAGCTCAATAGCGTTGTCCGGTATCCCGCTGTTTAACCATGTTTCCGTGAAGATTAGGACATTACAGTTCAAAAGTCTCTTGCTGCATGTGATGTTGAGTCGAATCTCGTCCATTTTGTTCAACAGCGACCGTACATTGGCAAGGAAAATGCTGGGTAAAGAGAGCCGATGTGGTGTTAGCTTTAGCTTATCTCTTAGTCCTCCGCGCTTCCCCGCCTTTGTTTACGATCTCGACGCCGCCTGCGAGCACTTCCGCCCGGCCGGGCAGAGTGTATAGCCTCGGGTGTTCTGGCGATCTCAGGAAGCATTCGAAGGTTGTCCATAAAACTGTCGGAAGTTCGCAAACCATAATCCAAAAGCTCACATCGGGTGTACGATGTAAAGGCACAACTGTTCCGCACGAACAGACCCGAAATGAGCAACAAAAATATAGCAAAATTGCAGAATCTGGAGAGACCGCGAGCCTCGCGATGTACTCGCGCCGCCATCTTGGTATCAAAAAAAAAAAAAAAAAGTCCAATGTACATGGGTTCAGATTCACATGGATTGAATGCAGCAGTGGTATGTGTTACAGGAGTGTTGGAGTGTTTGCGTGCTTGGAGGAGATTATCAATACGTTTAGTCAATTCAATGAACTGATCCAAAGGCTTACACTTGTCGTGACAGGCCAGCTCTGATTGAAGCTCTAAGTTCAGTCCCTTCTGAAAAAGCAGATTTAAACTGTCCTCCGACATGGTTTGAGTAGTGGGAGTTTGGAAGTTGAGAGCGTATTCTGCAGCGGGAGCATTATGAGACAGTGCTGAAGTGACAGTAGCTGATCTCTGGCATCTTTGCCTCCCACTGGATGGAACACAGCACTAGGTGGCTGCTAGGTGAGACCGGGTGTGCCACTGGATTAGATGAAGAGGCTGATGGGTTTAATGTTGATACATAGCGGTTTAGCAAAGCCTTAACAAGCTCCTCTGTTAACAATGTCAGCCGATCAAGCTGTTAGTGGTGTGCGGCCAGTACATTCGCTTTTGCTGAGACCTCAGTGGTGAGTTGCAGAAAAGCCACTGGATCATTTTGCGGTGAAGTCTTCTGTAATGATGAGTCAATGGAGTTGAGATCTATGTGCAGCTTTCATAACAAAACTCTTTGTACTACAGATAGGCAGGGGTCAATCATCAGCAACAGTAATATCCAAGACAATCCAGAGAGGTAATCAATAAACAAGCAAGAGGGTCAGGGAAGGTGACAGACAATCACAAGTTATATCCAGGTAAACAAACCAGTAACAGTAAGAAGGCAGCAACGGTCAAAACAGGGTAAACAGTCCAAGATCATACACAGGCATGTCAGTAAACTCAGATAACACTCAGAAATGTCAGCCAGGGCAAAACAAGACTTCGCAATGACAGAGTGTATGTGTGAGACTTAAATAGCTGAATAAATGAGGAACAGGAGAGCAGGTAATCGGTGCCAGTTACGAGGATTATGGGAAATGGAGTTCTTAAATAGCTGAATAAATGAGGAACAGGAGAGCAGGTAATCGGTGCCAGGTACGAGGATTATGGGAAATGGAGTTCTTAAATAGCTGAATAAATGAGGAACAGGAGAGCAGGTAATCAGTGCCAGGTACGAGGATTATGGGAAATGGAGTTCTTAAATAGCTGAATAAATGAGGAACAGGAGAGCAGGTAACCGGTGCCAGGTACGAGGATTATGGGAAATGGAGTTCAGAGAGTTAAAGTCAATGCTCAGGTGATGGAGCCCTCTGGTGGTGAGTGGGAGGAACTACAGAGGCGGAATTAATGAGTCTCAGCATCAAGTATTTTAACATGATTTGAGCCAAATCATGTTAAATCATGTTTATTTTTTTAGGTTAATTGGTGATGTGAAATGTGTTATTGTTTGGAATCAAGCATGGCAGACTTGTTTTTTATAAAAGATCTATTGTTAAAATTAGTGGTGCACAGATCAGGAAATTTGAGGCCAATCTAAAACATTTAACACCAAGATCGGCCGATACCGATTTTTATTTAAAGTGCTCTTTGCTGCATTTTTGCAAGTTATATGCTGTAATGTCCCAGTACTTTCCCTTTAGTAACTTTCTAGATGAGAACTCTTGACTCTTGAATGCTTGACTCAAGATGGCGCGGAGTATGGCTGCTGCGTTGCGAGCTCCGACACAACACTGCAGTTTATTGTTTGTTTTGTTTACAGTTTTTTGTTTTATGTCTTGGATGTTGTCTGCCTTATTGTATATGACAAACAAACTCTTTTGGACATTGTTTCTACAATTACACACCGTAAACCGGACTTCAAATTCCTCAATGCCGACCCGCTGTTTACAAACATGCCAGTGGAGCCCTTTGTCTGGTCTGCCCAGCCGCGGAAACGCCGAAGGAAAAGGGGAAAAAGAGCCGGCGTTCTCATCAGAGTAAGACGTCGCACAAATCAACCCCCGCTACCCAGTATACTACTGGCAAATGTTCAGTCTCTGGACAACAAGCTCTGCGAGCTGAGAGTGTGGAATGAGAGACTGCTGTGTTATTTGCCTTACAGAAACCTGGTTGTCTGCGGAGATTCGAGACTCGGCCATCAAAGCAACGGGATTCTCCGTGCACCGAGCGGACAGAGCGAAAGACCTCTCAGGTAAAAGCAGAGGTGGTGGTGTATGTTTTATGATCAACAAATCATGGTGTGATCAGAGGAACGTACATTTTATCAAGTCTTTCTGCTCCCCTGATCTGGAATATCTCATGCTTCTGTGTCGACCATTCTGGCTACCAAGGGAATTCACAGCGGTCATTATCACAGCTGTGTACATCCCCCCACAAGCAGACACAGACCGAGCAATCAAGGAACTGTATGGGAGTAAAAGTGAGCAGGAAACCTTTCCGGGATGGCTACAAATCCCTCCCCACCCACCATTTGGCAAATCAGACCACTCTTCCGTTCTGCTTCTGCCCTCTTACAGGCACCCTCCCTCAGAACGATCCAGTGCTGGTTGGACCAATCAGACTCTGCGCTACAAGACTGTTTTGATCACGCGGACTGGGAGATGTTCCGGTCCACCTCTGATGACGACATCGAGGCTTACGCTGATAGTGGAACGTGTTTCTTCAGGAAGTGCGTAGAGGAACCAGAAACCATGGGTTAACAGCGATGTTTGCGCGGCACTTAATGCAAGGACCTCCACTTTTAATTCCGGGAACGCGAGGAGCATAAACAAGCAAGTTATGCCCTCTGTAACTCTCAGTGCAAACACCAGTACAGGCACAAAATTGAAGGACAGTTCTACACCACTAACTCTAGAAGTATGTGGCAGGGAATTAACATCATCACAGACTACAAAGGGAATAAAAACTCCACCATGAACACCGCTGCCTCTCTCCCGGATGAGCTTAATACATTTTATGCTCGTTTCGAGGACAATAACACCGCCCTCGTGGAGAGAGCACTCGCAGCTGACGCTAGAGATGATGGTTCACTCTCCGTCTCTGTTGCGGATGTAACCTGATCCTTCCGACGGGTGAACATCCGTAAAGATGCGGGTCAAGACGGCATTGTGGGCCACGTCATCAGAGCATGTGTGATCCAACTGGCTGGTGTTTTTACAGATATTTTTAACCCGTCCCTCTCCCTGTCTGTAGTTTCCACATGCTTCAAAAGCGTCAAACATTGTGCCTGTACCGAAGCAAGCCAAAATCACTTGCTTAAATGACTGGCGTCCTGTTGCTCTGACCCCCATCATCAGCAAATGCTTTGAGAGGCTAATCAGAGATCACATCTGCTCTGTGCTGCCCACCAATCTGAACCCATTGCAGTTTGCCTACCGCAACAACTGCTCCACTGATGATGCCATTGCATCTACACTACACACTGCTCTTTCCCACCTGGAAAATAGGAACACATATGTGAGAATGCTGTTTGTAGACTACAGCTCAGCATTGAACACCATAGTGCCCTCCAAGCTTGATGAGAAACTCTGGGCTCTGGGCTTAAACAGCTCGCTGTGCAGCTGGATCCTGGACTTCCTGTCAGGCAGATGTCAGGTGGTTAGAATGGGCAGCAACATCTCATCACTGACCCTCAACACTGGAGCCCCGCAGGGCTGTGTTCTCAGCCCACTCCTGTATTCCCTGTACACACATGACTGTGTGGCAACACATAGCTCCAATGCCATCATTAAGTATGCTGATGATACGACGGTGGTAAGTCTGATCACTGACAATGATGAAACAGCCTACAGAGGGAGGTGCACACCTGACACGCTGGTGTCAGGAGCACAACCTCTGCCTCAACGTAGGTAAAACCAAGGAGCTTGTAGTGGACTTCAGGAAGAAAGACAGAGAACACAGCCCCATCACATTAATGGAGCACCGGTGGAGAGAGTCAGCAGTTTCAAGTTCCTCGGTGTCCACATCACTGAGGAACTCACACGGTCCGTCCACACGGAGGCCATTGTGAAGAAGGCTCACCAGCGCCTCTTCTTCCTGAGACGGCTGAGGAAGTTTGGAAAGAACCACCACATCCTCACACGGTTCTACACCAGCACTGTAGAGAGCATCTTGACTGGATGCATCACCGCCTGGTACGGCAATAGCACCGCCCACAACCACACAGCCCTGCAAAGGGTGGTGCGAACTGCCAGAAACATCATCGGAGGTGAGCTTCCCTCCCTCCAGGACATATATAACAGTTGGTGTGTGAAAAAAGCTCAGAGGATCATCAGAGACTCCAGCCACCCAAGTCATGGGCTGTTCTCACTGCTACCATCAGGCAGGTGGTATCGCAGCATCAGGACCCTCACCAGCCACTTACATGACTGCTTCTTCCCACAAGCAATCAGACTTTTGAACACTTGATCTCTCACGATCAACAATCAGCACTGCACTTTATTAATCTTCTTAATCTTCATCTTATTATACAGCAACAACACTGAAATAAACAAAACCAAAATCCACAACACCGACGGAGAGCGTTGGGATCAGAGTTACATCCAGTTACAATCAGTTAATGGTTTAATAACCAGGTTATGGAATGAATGATTCGGATGAATGGAATTCTAAAGGAAAATGGTCTATAAACAGTTTAAAAAGCACCTTATTTAATCCTATCTCCTTATGCAGCCCCCTGAAGGCAACATTTACCCATTTTCAGATGCAGTCTTTGTCTTAAGGTTACGGTTTTATCTAGTATTGTTATTGCGATTAAACTGGGTGCATTTTACAGTATGCACCTGTTTTTCTCCTCTGTGTTACACAGATTACTGCATCGATCTCAAAGCACTGCTTATTAAGAACAACCAACAACAACAAACAATTGCAGTTCAGAATGTCATGGCATCCACTCATGTTACTTATTCTTGCATTGCATGTCACATGTTTACAATAGCCTCTTCCATCAGCAGTGAGGGATTCACATGTGATAAATGTAAGGAATTAGTCAGGCTGACGGAAAAAGTTAATGCGTTAGAGACACACATCCAAACACTAGTGGACTAGTGGTTTGTGAGAAAAAGAAGCCAGTAGATACTGTTTTGGATGCGGCCAGTACAGAGGGCAACACACACACACACACTTTGGTTCCGGCTGTAAAGCCCCCACAGCAGGACGTTTGGGTGACGTCTCTGCAGCATACTCGCTCAGCAAAGCGATACCACTCTCAGTTCCTGTTAGGATTTCCAATCGATTCTCCCACTCAGTGATGCACCCACTGAGAATCATTTTGAAAGAGTCCTTGCTATTGGTCATTCTATTATATTGTAAGGAGGTAGATCCTTTTCATATTTGGCTTCTAAACTATGGAATAGTCTCCCCAACACTGTTCGAGATGCAGACATACTCACTCAGTTTAAGTCTAGACTAAAGACTCATCTATTTAGCCAGGCATACACCTAATTTATCCTTCAACTCACAATTAGGCTGCTTTAATTAGGCCTGTTGGAACCAGAAACCGAGATCATGTTCATGCAATAAAATGAATGGCATCTATGCTAATATTATTTCATTTGTTTTCCTGTCTCAACCTCAGGACTCCTATCCTGAGGTCACCATAACCAGCAAGATCCAGCTCCATTCCTGCTTCGTGTTGGGCTCCACTACTACATGTTGCTGTGTGATGATGACTGATAGCAGCCGGTGCCATTCAAACATCACTTCAGTCTTGTAACGAAGCAGGCGGAGAATGAGGATCTAGACGCAGCAGTTTATTCAAAAACATAAAGAAAATCTCAGAAACAAGCAAACAGGGGAGACCTGGCACAGAGCATCAAAAACATGCAAGAACTAACAAGGAAACAAAGAAACTAAAAGGGCTTATATACAAAAAGGAACAAACAAGGGAATAAGGAACACCTGGGGAAATAATCAGGGAAGGAGAACTAATCAGGGGAAAACCAATCATAAAATGAAACTACAAAAACCAAACAGGAACTAAACTAAACTTCAAAATAACAGCACAAAAACAAAAGACAACAGAGAACATGACAGAGCCCCCGCTTTAAGGAGCGGATTCCAGATGCTCCAAAAGGCACAAAAAAGAAAAAACAAAAACAAATTGTCCAAGGGGGCACAAGGGGCAAACAGGCAGTCCAAGGGGACACAAGGGGAAAACAGGCAGTCCAAGGGGACACAAGGGGAAAACAGGCAGTCCAAGGGGACACAAGGGGCAGACAGGCAGTCCAAGGGGGCACAAGGGCCTGGGAGGTGGCCACAGGACGGGGACTGGGTCAGGGGGACTGGGAGGAAGCCACAGGTCGGGAACAGGGTCAGGGGGCCCGGGAGGAGGCCACAGGACAGGGACCGTGTCAGGAGGCCTGGGAGGAGGCCACAGGTCGGGAACAGGGTCAGGAGGCCTGGGAGGAGGCCACAGGACAGGGACCGGGTCAGGAGGCCACAGGACAAGGACCGGGTCAGGAGGCCTGGGAGGAGGCCACAGGACAGGGACCGGGTCAGGAGGCCACAGGACAAGGACCGGGTCAGGAGGCCTGGGAGGAGGCCACAGGATGGGAACAGGGTCAGGAGGCCTGGGAGGAGGCCACAAGACAGGGACTGGGTCAGGGGGCCTGGGAGGAGGATACAGGACAGGGGCCGGGTCAGGAGGCCTGGGAGGAGGCCACCGGACAGGGGCAGGTTCAGGAGGCCTGGGAGGCGGATCCATGGAAGGCCCTGGAGGCAGAGCCGTGGGAGGCTCAGGAGGCGGAGCTGAGGGAGGTGGCGCCATAGGAGGCTCGGGAGGCAGTGACCTGGAAGGCTCTGGAGGCAGAGCCGAGGGAGGTTCAGGAGGCGGAGCTGTGGGAGGCTCAGGAGCCAGAGCTGAGGGAGGCTCAGGAGGCGGAGCCGTGGGAGGCTCAGGAGGCGGAGCCGAGGGAGGTGGCGCCGTAGGAGGCTCTAGTGGCGGGGCCGTGGAAGCTCGGGAGGTGGAGCTGAGGGAGGTGGCGCCGTAGGAGGCTCTAGAGGCGGAGCCCGGGAAGGCTCGGGAGGCGGAGCTGAGGGAGGTGGCACCGTAGGAGGCTCTAGAGGCGGAGCCCTGGAAGGCTCTGGAGGCAAAGCCATAGGAGGTGGAGCCGTGGAAGGCTCAGGAATTGAAGCCATGGGATGTTAGAGGGACGGAGCCCTGGGAGGCTCGAGGGGTGGAGCCCTGGGAGGTGGAGCCGTGGAAGGCTCAGGAATTGAGGCCATGGGAGGCTCGAGGGGCGGAGCCCTGGGTGGCTCGGGAGGCGGAGCCCTGGGAGGCTTGAGAGGCGGAGCCCTGGAAGACTCAAGAGACTTGGGAGGCGGAGCCCTGGGAGGCTCGAGAGGTGGAGCCCTGGAAGGCTCGGGAGGCTCGAGAGGAGGAGCCCTGGGAGGTTCGAGAGACTTGGGAGGTGGAGCCCTGGAAGGCTCGGGAGGAGGAGCACTGGAAGATTCGGGAGACTTGAGAGGCGGAGCTCTGGAAGGCTCGGGAGGAGGAGCCCTGGATGACTCGAGAGATTTGAGAGGCGGAGCCCTGGGAGGCTCGAGAGGCGGAGCCCTGGGAGGCTCGAGAGGCGGAGCCCTGGGAGGCTCGAGAGGCGGAGCCCTGGGAGGCTCGAGAGGCGGAGCCCTGGGAGGCTCGAGAGGCGGAGCCCTGGGAGGCTCGAGAGGCGGAGCCCTGGGAGGCTCGAGAGGCGGAGCCCTGGGACGGTCGAGGCTACAGGCGCTGGCTCTGGGACGGTCGAGGCTACAGGCGCTGGCTCTGGGACGGTCGAGGCTACAGGCGCTGGCTCTGGGACGGTCGAGGCTACAGGCGCTGGCTCGCTGACCGTGGCAGGCGGAGACTGGGAAGCAGAGGTTTTCCTCTTCTCCCCCTCCACCTCCGAGCAAATGGAGCTGGCAATGCTGGCTCGGTGGCCGTGGGCTCTGGCTCGCTGACCGTGGCAGGCATGGGCATTGGCTCGTTGGCCGTGGCAGGCATAGGGGGACGAGCCATGGAAGTCTGGGGGGTGACCTCAGTGGGAGGAGATGATAAACCCTCCTCCTCTACACCCACAGTGAACGGCGAGCCGCTCACTCGTAGAGTCTCCCCCACAAACTCAAGGAGCGTCCAGTGAGGTTCCGCCGGAGGCAACAGCTCCTTTAGTGAACTACAGAGACCTGCTCTGAAGAAAACCACCAAGGAAAATTCTGGGTAGTCCACTAAATTTGCCAGATCTAAAAACTCAGGAACGTGAACCTCAACTGGACGGTCCTCTTGCCTGAGGAGGAGAATTCTGACAGCTGCTAGATCCATAATGGTTGGTTAGTTCTTCTGTGACAAAGCAGGCGGAGAATGAGGATCTAGACGCAGCAGTTTATTCAAAAACATAAAGAAAAACTCAGAAACAAGCAAACAGGGGAGACCTGGCACAGAGCATCAAAAACATGCAAGAACTAACAAGGAAACAAAGAAACTAAAAGGGCTTATATACAAAAAGGAACAAACAAGGGAATAAGGAACACCTGGGGAAATAATCAGAGAAGGAGAACTAATCAGGGGAAAACCAATCATAAAATGAAACTACAAAGGACTACAAAAACCAAACAGGAACTAAACTAAACTTAAAATAACAGCACAAAAACAAAAGACAACAGAGAACATGACAAGTCTATTACCATGGACTTCAGAGGATGAACTGATGCCAACTCTAACCATAAGACATGGGATACTTCATATGCCATTGCCTGAAAATTGGATTTAGGATAGACCTCACCGAAATTACTGGCCAGGTTGAACTGCGATCTCACTGATCTCTGAACTCACCTCACTGATCTCTCCCTACATCACCTCAGTCTAATGATGGACTACACTCTTTAAATGGAATACATAGTCTATCAATTAATTGCCAACAAAACCATTCATCTGCCAACTAACAAGAACAATTGCATCTATGTGAACTTCTGCAGTTAATCCAGGATGGACTTCAAAGACATTAGTCATTAATCTTACTGTTCATATAAAATCTTTGTTTAAACACTGACCCTTAACATTTAATCATGTTGACTTTGCCATCATAACATAAAGGGTAGAAAACCGGCTAAAACATGGAGGAATAAACTCACGTAGCCATCGAGTTTCGTTTGACTGTCGTGCCCACACACACAGGAGCATGCAGTCGTTTATTAAATTGCAACACCTGAAAAAACAATGAACGAACCACACCCCTTAGACTCACCCCCTTAGTCAACAGTCATAATAAGAGCACATTCAAGGTCACCAATGTTCAACACCCCCACTTGCTCTTAGGATGAATAACATACAATTATCCTGTACATTTACATCACACCAAAAATAAAACACACAAATCTATCAAGTATGGCTTTGGTTACAGGTTTGGTCAGAATATCTGCAACCGTGGCTGCTGTAGGACAATATTCAGTAGTTATATTTCCATCTTCAAGTGCAGATCGAACAAAATGATACTTAATATCAACATGTTTACACCTTTGATGGCATATAGGGTTCTTTGACAAAGCAATTGCCCCTTGATTGTCCTCATAAATTGTCACTGGTGTGTAAATACATTCATTGTCCATTTTGTTTAATAACTGGACAAGTTATAAGCTTTCCTGTGCAGTAGCTGCCAAAGCCATATACTCCGCCTCACATGTGGAAAGAGCAACTGTGGATTGTTTCTTGGATCTCCAAGAAATAACAGGACCAGTGGCAGACAAACTAAAGCAGTAACCAGTTGTACTTCTATCATTCTGGTCTGCTGCCCAATCAGCATCACTAAATGCAAAGAGATTAAGATTTACATCATTTCTCCTATAACACAATTCCTTGTTCACAGTTCCCTTTAAATATCGCAATACATGCTTAGCAGCTACCCAGTGTTGGTTCTTTGGTTCAGAAAAGTGTTGTGACAGCTTACTGACAATGAAACCTAGATCTGGTCTAGTACAAGTCATTAGATAGATCAAGCTACCAACCACTTCTACCGCTTTAGATCAACACGTTCACCTTCATTATCAAATTGCATTCTGTTTTCGCATGGAGTTGACCTTGGTTTACAATTAATCATATCAAACCTCTCCAAAATCTTAATAATGAACCTTTTCTGGTTCATTTTTATCTCACCATCTCCTTGTGCAAAATCAATACCCAGGAAATGTGCAAGTTTACCAAGATCTTTCATTTTAAATCTTTCCTCCAACATTCTTTTCACATTTCTGAGTATCTGACTATCACTTGCTGCAATAAGAAGATCATCAACCCAGACTATCAGTATGATTCTCTCACCTCCAATTTGTTTATTGTATACAAAATGATCAGCAGGATTTTGAATAAAATCATTTTGAATCAGAAAATCTCCTAGCATTTTATTCCAATTCCGCCCTGACTGTTTCAAACCATAGAGTGATTTGTTAAGTCTACAGACAAGCCTCTCACTTGTTTCTGACTTGACCTCAAATCCTTCTGGCTGTTCCATATATAATTCAGTATCAATAGGGGCGTGCAAATATGCAGTCTTTACATCCATTTGATGCAGTTCTAAACCATATTGAGCTGCAATTTGCATTAAACTACGTATTGATGTCATGTCAGCAGTTGGAGAAAAAGTTTCATTATAATCAATGCCTGCAACTTGACTATACCCCTTCGCCACATACCGAGCTTTGTATGTTGTCCCAACTGGGTTTTCCTTCAATGTGTAGACCCATCTGCCCCCCACTATATTTTTACCTTCCGGTAATGTTGTAAGGGTAAACGTATCATTCTCCTTAAGAGAATTCATCTCATCCTGCATGGCCTTACTCCACAATTCTGACTCTGGTGAACTTATAGCCTCCTTTAGAGTGTGGGGTACATCACATGCAACTCTATAACAATAATCAATACTGGGTAGTGCATGGTCATCATCACATTTTATTCCACACTCATAATCCCTCAAATACTGTGGAGGCCTCTTCTCTCTCTGTGGATAACGCCTGCTCTCAACACTTTCCCTTTCACCTGTGTTGGGGCTTGGGTCACACGTTTCAGATCTTATGTCCTGGGGATTTATTAATTCTATTTTCTCAGGTTTTGGTAGGTGAGTTTCGGCGCTCTCTCTACGCACATCATCTTCACACGTTAACTGATCTGTCTGAGTGTGGCATTCTGTCCCACTCTTTGTGATAAACTCCACCAACCTATTTTTGTTCACTTTCCCGAAGTCTGGATAGAAAACTAGATATGCAGGGCTATTCTTGTCATAACCAATGAAAATCCCTTTTTCACATCGGGAGTCTAACTTTTTCTTGTTCTGTTTGTATGCATAGCACTCTGACCCAAATATTCTCATTCTTGAAAGATCAGGCTTCTTTCCAGTCAACATATAGTATGGGGTCTGTTCTACACGTTTGTTATAACATCTGTTGCGAATAACAGCTGCAGTCTGGATTGCATACGTCCATAACATTTTTGGTAAGCTACTCTCGATTAACATACACCTTGCCATGTCAAGCAAAGTTCTCCAGCTCCTCTCAGCTGTCCCATTCTGATGGGGTGAATAGGAAGCTGAGGTTTCGTGTCTAATTGCATTTTTACTGAGCAAGGACTGAAATTCCCTGGATGTAAACTTGGTGCCAATATCAGATCTCATACATTTAATTTTACCGTAAGGTGAAACATCAGCAATGAACTTCTGTTCCTTTGACTGTATCACTCTTTACTCTCAAAAAATATGTAAAGATTGCACCTGAATAGTCATCAGTAAATGCCAAGATATATCTGAAACCATCTTTTGCTACCGGCTCCATAGGTCCAGCTAAGTCTGTGTGCACAAGTCCAAGAGGAACTTTTGCTTTTTCATCTGCCTCCCTGTTCCTGCTCTGAACAAATTTTCCCTGTATGCACACTTCACATTTTAAATTAGACATTTCAGTTCTACCTTTAATTTTCATCTCCTTTGTAACATTTTCCAACTTCAACACATCCTCATAATTACAGTGACCAAGAATTTCATGCCATGTGTGGATATCGTAACATACATGACATTGATCAACATCATTTGTAACCGTGCTTAAATAGAACAGTCTATCATACACCTGAACGTCAAATTATGGAATGATTTTCCGGACATTATTCAAAAGGAATTGCAAATTGTATTTGCAATTGCGTTTTCAATTTGTGGACGCATATAATGTGACAATCCAAACGCAATTGCAAATCGCGCATTACCGTTTGCATTTTCGTTTAAGCGAACGCACAGTGACTGCCAGATTTCAAATGGAAAAGCAAAGTCCGTTTGCAACTGTGTTTCCCATATCTTAGGAGTTTTGGCCCTGTCATATTTAAATAGCAATTTCAATTACCATGTCTGCTTTTTCACTTTCTCAGCGTCGCGTATGTAGCCAGCCAAAACTCAAATGGAATACTAATTCCCTTA
The DNA here is from genome assembly GCF_025860055.1 of Xyrauchen texanus. Taxonomy (NCBI): domain Eukaryota; kingdom Metazoa; phylum Chordata; class Actinopteri; order Cypriniformes; family Catostomidae; genus Xyrauchen; species Xyrauchen texanus. Next base: position 35,473,814 of record NC_068295.1, read on the forward strand.
GTATTTCCATTTCCGATGCCTTACACAGAAACCTGTCAATCAGGGTCAAGGGTGGGATTATGCTATGGGGCGTGTTTGTCTTGAGAAGAGACGTCACTCACAGTCGACGGTCAAGATCAAATGAACCGGCGTCTGTTCAGGGCATCACCTCTTTATTTATTTTGTATTTATTTTAATGTTTATTTGACAGGGACAAATGCATAGAACATTGCTTTATAAAGAATAGGCCTACAAAGTAGATGCCACGCATACATGTTTCTAGCCATGACTAATTTGCAACCCCTGTCCCTGGTTAGGCTTATAAATTTAAAACAAAAATTACAAAGTATTGAGTTTAAGATTTATAATTAATAAAATACATACAACAAATACATCCCATATATGAAATAAGATATGGGCTTAAGTAGATGTGGAAGTCACTATAAATCAAAGTCTAGACATATTTAACAATACAAGAACACAAAAGGGTGCATATGTCTGTGCGTGCTCACATATGCAACATTATGTTTGTATGCATTGTGTTATGTCCTACGGAAGCGTATTGCATTCACTTGAGAGAAAAAAATCTACTCTGTTTTTCTGAATTAATGAGTTAAATTATCTCGTAATTCTGAGATAATTTTCATGGAAAAAAGTTTTTGCTCTGTTTTTCTGAATTAACGACTTAATTATCTCAGAATTACGAGATAATTTTTCATTAAAAAAATATTGAGATCCCTCAAAATCCTGCCAGGAGCTCTATTTTAGCTGGATTGCAAGTAAACATGTCCCGCCTTTCAAGTTTAATCCGGTTTTATTTTACTTTGGGTCTGAGACAATTTATAGAGATATATTTTAAACTTGGCCTTCAATACAAAGACATTACTGTCTATGACATTTGTAATACTGTCATGGCTGAGACACGCTTTGATCTTCCAAAGGACACTAATCAAGCAATAGACTTGTACTTGCATTTAACACGAGAACTACCGGAATTCTAGAACTACTAGAATGGCCATAGTGGTCATTCTGACCGTTCATACTAGACTGGACCAAATGTCATGTCATATTTACATTCGAAACTTCTATTGAGGTTTTAGAATGAAGCTTCTAATGTCTGTCGTCATATTTTATGGCGTCATCACCCTAAAAATGTATTGAATAAAACACAATAATATGGATCAAATGGAGCGCCAAGCAAACGCAGATAGTCCTACATAATACGATCTTTTTTGTAATATATAATAGTGCTAGACTATATAAATACATAGGCCTATATATATTATATATTAGCTGCTAGACTGCCCGGAAGGTGCGTGCCTCGCTTTGTGTACAGCAAGTTTTTCCACCACAGTGAAAATGGTTTTGAAAGTCTAAACGCCAACAAACATGGATTGAGTAGGAATATTTCATTAGATAAAAACATGTTGTGAATTTTGGAAATTATTACATCTATCCTTTTTCAAAACATGTTGACTTTTGGACTTTACAACGCTCTGGAGTTATTGGAAATTGGAAACAATCCTATGCAGCCGCCACTGGAATCAAAATCCATGAATAAATGAATCTGTTATAATAAACACCAGGACACGAAATTTTAATTCTAATGAATGTGAAAATGTATTAGTTCATCGACAACCACAGAACTTGCTATTGTAGCTAATTACAGATACAAATTTGATTATTTATATTAAATTATTCTCTTTGTAAAATAAAAACAAATCAATACAATAGCTCTTAAAAACATCACCAATGTGTATTTCAATGCATAGTAAAAACCTTAGACATGTATGAAACACATATAGGCCTAACCCAAAATGGCCAAAGCGGTTAATAAAGAATATGAACATTCGCTAAACTGTGGGAAAACTGATTTAGAAAGCAATATTTGTTTTACTGTGAGCAAAAATATCATGCTGTAAAACTATAATGAAAATAGTATGCTGTAAAATCATTATGAACGAATTCTCCTAAAAGTGGGCTCACTTGAACAAAAAAGGGGCCCCCTTTTAGGAGAATAATTTAATATAAATAATCAAATTTGTATCTGTAATTAGCTACAATAGCAAGTTCTGTGGTTGTCGATGAACTAATACATTTTCACATTCATTAGAATTAAAATTTCGTGTCCTGGTGTTTATTATAACAGATTCATTTATTCATGGATTTTGATTCCAGTGGTGGCTGCATAGGATTGTTTCCAATTTCCAATAACTCCAGAGCGTTGTAAAGTCCAAAAGTCAACATGTTTTGAAAAAGGATAGATGTAATAATTTCCAAAATTCACAACATGTTTTTATCTAATGAAATATTCCACTCAATCCATGTTTGTTGGCGTTTAGACTTTCGAAAACATTTTCACTGTGGTGGAAAAAACTTGCTGTACACAAAGCTGAGGCACGCACCTTCCGGGCAGTCTAGCAGCTAATATATAATATATATAGGCCTATGTATTTGTATAGTCTAGCACTATTATATATTACAAAAAAGATCAGATATGTAGGACTATTCATGCTCAGCTTGCGCTCCATTTGATCCATATTATTGTATTGTATTCAATACATTTTTAGGGTGATGACGATATAAAATATGACGACAGACATTAGAAGCTTCATTCTAAAACCTCAATAGAAGTTTCGAATGTAAATATGACATGACATTTGGTCCAGTCTTGTATGAACGGTCAGAATGACCACTATGGCCATTCTAGTAGTTCTAGAATTCCGGTAGTTCTCGTGTTAAATGCAAGTACAAGTCTATTGCTTGATTAGTGTCCTTTGGAACATCAAAGCGCGTCTCAGCCATGACAGTATTACAAATGTCATAGACAGTAATGTCTTTGTATTGAAGGCCAAGTTTAAAATATATCTCCTTATATTGTCTCAGACCCAAAGTAAAATAAAGCCGGATTAAACTTGAAAGGCGGGACATGTTTACTTCCATGCAATCCAGCTAAAATAAGAGCTCCTGGCAGGATTTTGAGGGATCTCAATATTTTTTTTAATGAAAAATTATCTCGTAATTCTGAGATAATTAAGTCGTTAATTCAGAAAAACAGAGCAAAAACTTTTTTTTCCATGAAAAATTATCTCGTAATTCTGAGATAATTAACTTGTTAATTCAGAAAAACAGAGTAGATTTTTTTCTCTCAAGTGAATGCAATACGCTTCCGTAGGACATAACACAATGCATACAAACATAATGTTGCATATGTGAGCATGCACAGACATATGCACCATTTTGTGTTCTTGTATTGTTAAATGTGTCTAGACTTTGATTTATAGTGACTTCCACATCTACTTAAGCCCATATCTTATTTCATATATGGGATGTATTTGTTGTATGTATTTTATTAATTATAAATCTTAAACTCAATACTTTGTAATTTTTGTTTTAAATTTATAAGCCTAACCAGGGACAAGGGTTGCAAATTAGTCATGGCTAGAAACATGTATGCGTGGCATCTACTTTGTAGGCCTATTCTTTATAAAGCAATGTTCTATGCATTTGTCCCTGTCAAATAAACATTAAAATAAATACAAAATAAATAAAGAGGTGATGCCCTGAACAGACGCCGGTTCATTTGATCTTGACCGTGGACTGTGAGTGACGTCTCTTCCCAAGACAAACACGCCCCATAGCATAATCCCACCCTTGACCCTGATTGACAGGTTTCTGTGTAAGGCATCGGAAATGGAAATACTAAGGGAATTAGTATTCCATTTGAGTTTTGGCTGGCTACATACGCGACGCTGAGAAAGTGAAAAAGCAGACATGGTAATTGAAATTGCTATTTAAATATGACAGGGCCAAAACTCCTAAGATATGGGAAACACAGTTGCAAACGCACTTTGCTTTTCCATTTGAAATTTGGCAGTCACTGTGCGTTCACTTAAACGAAAATGCAAACGGTAATGTGCGATTTGCAATTGCGTTTGGATTGTCACATTTTATGCGTCCACAAATTGAAAACGCAATTGCAAATACAATTTGCAATTCCTTTTGAATAATGTCCGCAAAATCATTCCATACACCTGAATGTCAAATGTTACACCGTTCTTATGAACAAGTCTGTTCTGACCTTCTTTGAAAATGACCGTCGCTCCCTGGGACGTCGCTGCCTTGACTGAGAAGATGTCCTGTGGAAAAGATGGGACGTACAGCGCCCCCATCAGCATCGTTTCCACCACTTGACCATTGTTGTCTCTCAGGCGAACTTTGGCCGTACCTTTCCTCAGGGCGATACCGCTGGTCCTCTCTCCATCAGCCAGCTCTAGGATGTGCTTATGTGGCTCAAAACTTTTATCAAAGTCCTTGAACTGTGTAATGTCTCGGATGATATGCGACGTGGCTCCTGTATCAACCATGAGACCTTTTTCCCTCACCCCGCTGGCCAGGACGGCATCCACTTGGCCCACCTTAAAAACAAAGGTGTGTTCCTCCTCATCCATCACCTGCTTCACGTTGTCCCGCTTTCTCCACTTGCAATTCGCATCCCTGTGCGTGGAACTTTTACAAAAATTACACCCTGTCGCTGTTCTCTATGCTCACTCGTAGTAGAAATGCACTCCACAGCCTTATGTCCCTTCTGTCCGCAGTTAAAACAGGTCAATTTCATCTTCCACCCGTCTCTTGCTTTCACCTTCATCACGCTGTCATCCTCTGAGCAGGCAGCACTAAACTTTTCTGTGCTCTCATAACTCCTCAGCTTTGTTTTGAACTCCGTGAAAGTTATCGTTTCATCACTTTGGGTTATGTGGATGGAAAATAATTTAAAAGAGTCCGGTAAGCCCTTCAGAACCATTGCAATCAACAAGCCATCACTTCAAGTCTCTTCCGCATTTCTCAAAGCTGTAATAGTGGTCTCTGCGCGAATGACATAATCTGTGACGCTCTCATTGACAGCTTTCTGAAGAGACGTAAGCTCTGTATATAAGCTGATCACTCGTGGTTTCCCTTTACCAGCATAGTGTTCTCTCAGAATCTCTAGCGCATTTCTTCCATCATCCGCTGCATCTCTCATCACAAGGGAAAGGCGTTTATCATCCAACAGCTGAATCAGTTCTGCATACGCGTCCTCATTTTTCTCCGCGTCTTCTTCTACACCGTCATCATTAGGTGGTTCGCTCAGTATGGTGCTCTTCAAACTGAGCAGACGCAGGTGCGCCAGAAACTTAGTTTCCCACAGTTCATAATTTTTCTCATCCCCGTCAAATCATAAACGGTTCCACCGGCTTCCAAACTCCTTCCTGGGCCCATAACCTGTTGATTTTGCCATCATAACATAAAGGGTAGAAAACCGGCTAAAACATGACGGAGGAATAAACTCACGTAGCCATCGAGTTTCGTTTGACTGTCGTGCCCACACACACAGGAGCATGCAGTCGTTTATTAAATTGCAACACCTGAAAAAACATAATGAACGAACCACACCCCTTAGACTCACCCCCTTAGTCAACAGTCATAATAAGAGCACATTCAAGGTCACCAATGTTCAACAAATCATTTTAAACCATGACTTGCACTTTACATAAGTAATATTGGTATTATATTTAAGATGTTAGCCAGAAGGGAACTGGCCCCCACAGTAAAACTGGTTTCTCCCAAGGTTATTTTTCTCCATTAACCAACATCTTATGGAGTTCTGTGTTTATTGCCACAGTCACTTTCAGCTTGCTCACTGGGGTTATAAATACAATTATTATTGAATTACCTATTTTTAAATACAATCGTATTTTATCAAACTACACAATGATGTCTCTTACAGTTTTATTTCCGGTTAATGCCTGATCTTCTGTAAAGCTGCTTTAAAATGATGCGTGTTGTTAAAGGCACTATACAAATAAAAATTACTTGACTTGACTAGATGAGTGGTCAGACTACCAGATAACACACGCTGAACTGTCTTTAGGTGATAATGTGACGGAAAATACTAGTACCAGGTAAAAGTACCTAAAATATGCTTTAGTACCAGCAGTGGGAAAGGACCTTCTGTTAATCATATCCCCTCTGTCACAATGTATTAATCATATAATTCATTTGAATTTCAAAATCATGCTCTAAATCATAAAGTCTGAAATTGGCCAAACAGAAAATAATCCAGCCATTTTTTTAATACATTGCAGAACCTAAAAAAGGTTCCTTGAACATGGGTTCATGAAACATTAATGTCTCCAGATGCACTTGGTGAATTTAAAACTGAGACTAAAAAACCCTAAAGAAATCATGAGGCATTCAAGATCTCTTCAAAATATTGACATTTCTTGTTGCTTATTAATCTTAAAGATATGAGGCAATATCATGTGTAGAAATAACAAACCTTGGCGTAAATTTGGACCTGTCATTGCCTACAGACACTGCAAATGTCATACATATAGTCAAAATTGTCTGCACTTCAAAAAGACAAAGTGGAAATAATGTGAACTTTCAGGTCTGTGTTACCACACTTGATGCTTAAGTTTTGTGATACTATAAGTACAGTGGTAGCTGATGCTTCCCTCCAAAAACGTCGATGTATTGTACAACATTGACATGAATCATTTGAAAGGGCCTTCAGAGTTATATAAAGTAAATATCTCTACTAGATTTCAGCCATGCTTTCTGTCATTAACCACCACTTTGGTTCAAAGCACCTAAACAAATTCTATTATAATGACTTACTCTCTGAGCTTCCTTTTATACTCCTGCCTTAGTAAAGTTCTTGTCATATTCAGATGCGCTTGTGCATTTTCTACCTATGATTTACTTATCGAAGCTTCCCATCCACTTCTGTACGTCCTCTCTATTTATTCAATATCTCTTCTGCTATTTCACATCCCAATAGATAGATCCGAGGAAATATTATTTTCTGTGTCTGTTATCGATGTATGCAATAATTAAATTTCTGACACCAAATCATCAACACGTTCAGCGTGTATCTCAGAGGTGTATAAAGAATCAGGATGCATCAGGATGTGAATGATTCGAGAGGAAAAACCCTTCAAAAGCAGAATGAGGATTGAGAGTGGGCGAGCTTGCCGATGACAGCCAGGGAGGCTTTTTCCGACAGGCTGATCTCTCTCATTCATCATCATTTGGCTGTTTAATAGTCTGACACCTCTGGCAATGTTGAGGAACTGCTGTGTCGCTCTCTCTGTCCCACCATCTCACTCATGAGCCTCCAACTGTTGTGGCAGTGTCGCTGTTTCCCTCTGCAGATGCCATGCTGGCCGGTTTCCCGTTGGCACGCAGGGACTAGATTGGTACAGGTATCAATTCCAAGCTGTCAGAGATTCGCTTCAGATCCAGAAAACAGTAGTGGGCGGTTTCTGCGACTGACAAATATATGTGCATGTCAGAGATGAGGGACTTTTATATGTTGGAAAATAATTTTGTTGCATATGCGTGTGTGCTGGAGAGCTTGTGTCTTTAAACCTAATGATTATCAAGATAAAGATGTTTGCTCAGAGGGAGATTTGTAACAACACATTCTGGTTTGTGATAAATAATAAAGCGATATTCCCTCATAAACATGGAACACTCAATTAGATGTAAGACACTTTTCTATCATCGATCAGAACAGTTCTGAGCATGGGGAATAATGGTGCCAGTGGCATTTTCACTTGAATACAGTTCGGTATTGTAAGATTAGAAACGGTTCCCTTATGGATTACTCAGCAGTTAGCTAACTGTACGCAGGACAGAAAACTGTGTCCTGGTGGAACGCTTTTGGTGATTTGACGACTAACAAATTGTCACTAGCCCAGTTAATCATGATTTTGCTGTCAGTGAACCTGGATGGGTACAGAACTGTATGGTTCTGCAATGGTAACATTCCTTATTATTTAAAAGTGGCCGTACCCAGAGGAATGCTAGCTCTGTATCTTCCCCAAGCTTCCCCTAAGAGTGTCAAAGCTTTTCTAGCAGTATTGGGGAAGCTGCTTTGGAATATTAGATTTTCAAGCTACAAGCAACTTATTATTTAATGAAGTGACACTACAGTCAAGATATTCTTTTAGAATTGTAGTTAGCTATACTGTAAACCACTAACAAAAAGTTGATTACTACGATAAAAATATTATATCAAGTTTGAAGGTTATGAAAATGCTGAGTCATTGTGGGTGAATAAATGATAATGTCGTCGATATAGACAAAGCAAATCTTCCTTCTTAGCTCCCCCAGGACTGTCTCCATCAGCCTCTGGAAGGTAGCAGGTGCATTTTTTAACCCAAAAGGCATAAAATTGAAGTGATATAGGCCTTCCGGCATGATGAACGCAGTCTTGGCTTTACTATCAGAATCCATCGTCACTTGCCGATAGCCAATGTTGAGGTCTATGGTGGAGAAAATGGATGCCCCGGAAAGTGATATTAGGATTTTTGTTATATTTGGAAGATGATAAGCATAATTTTCTGAAGTTGAGTTAACTTTACGATAGTCTACACAGAACCTTAGCTTCCCATTTTTCTTGGGTACCAGGACTACTGGTGAGGCCCAACCATGTGATGGCTCCACAATTCCTTCTTTCATCTCTAGCTGTTCTTACATTGCCTGTTGTTTCACATTCAACATCTCTAAATAATGTTGCATCATTCATACTGCCAATTGGTACAATGGTCAATGAGGGTTGAAGAGGTGGAACAACACTTAACAGAGTCAAGTTTGGTTTTCCTAGTTCGTTTCCCTCAATCCATGTGTGTTGAGTCAACAAAGGCGTTCACTGGCGTTTCCAGGTTGAATTGGGTTTTCTTCAGCAAAGTCAGATTTGAAAGAATATTTTTGCTCACTGACATTAATGTGCAGGTCATTGAAGAATATAAAGTCCTATGACTATGGCGTAGGCAAGGGCTTGGGAAGGAAGGATAACAGCAAGTAATGATATGGCTTTTTCATGTAAATGAATGGTGGCATTTATCCATCCTAAAGGAATCTCAGCTTTACTGTTAGCCGGATAAAGAGGACCACAGGTCCTTGGTTGGAGCTGGTCTAATGCTGCAAACGGTTTCTGGAGACTCATGAATAAGTGTGTAGCTCCAGTATCCACAATGGCTTTTCTCATCCAGGAACCAATGCTGATTGGGACTATTAATTGCTGTGGTACTGTCACGGGTCCATGATCCTGAAGGGATTGATTTTTGCTGAGTTTCTGTTTGTGTCTGGGGTATTTCAGAGGCTGCTACATAGTTACTGGAAGGTCGTCCACCTGCAGATTGGTGAGAATACTTTCCACAGTTCGAATATTGTTGACCTGAAGACTGACAAGGTGAAGAAACATACATAGGGCAGTTACCTGGAGGATGTGGTCCACTGCATCTCCAACACCGAACCGGCAATTTTTCCGCAGATTGGTTTGGTGAAGTTTTTTGTGAATTGGCTTGTTGTTTAAGGCTCACCTGTCCTTCATAATGAAGCTGTTGTTCAAAAGCCTTTCCAGTTGGTGCCCCAATTTAACCAAATCTTCAACAGTGCTCACCCAGCTACACAGGTGGCTTGCAAGGTAAGGCTTGATATTTTTAAGGATCATTTTGACGATCTCGCTTTCTGTCAAGGTGGCCTTCCATCTTTTACACAATGCTCGATAAGCGAATGTAAAGTATCTAACTAATTATTTCGCTCCTTGAATTCTGGTTCGGACACATTCGGCCAGCTCGTCCTCATAGTCCTCGGACAAGAAATCAGAAAGGAACACAGTCTCAAATTCCTTCCAAGTGGTTATATTGACGCGACTTCCCACCAGTCACATGGTGTGCCATACAATATATAGTAGCCAGTAGGTCTGCGTCAGTCAAAAGATGTAGAGCCAGGAAACTTGACACTTGGTTAAATACAAAAGGGGCTCAGAATCGTCTGAAGGATGCCCTTAAGTGGGAAGAGTTATTTTAATATGGTCACTTTTGACCATAGGTGTCGGTAAAGTGGCTGAAATGGTCTCGATTTCCAGGGGCGTTGGGAGTATAGTATTTATATTTATATCAAATCAAATCAAATCAAATCACTTTATTGTCACACTACCATGTACACAAGTGCAACAGTAGGTGAAATTCTATAAATTATATTTATGCATTTGGCAGACGCTTTTATCCAAAGCGACTTACAGGGCCCTTATTACAGGGACAATCCCCCCGGAGCAACCTGGAGTTAAGTGCCTTGCTCAAGGACACAATGTATTGGCTGTGGGGATCGAACCAGCGACCTTCTGATTAACAATTTAGTGCTTTAGACCACCACCACTAATTTTTTTGGGATTTGGGATTGAGATTTAAATTTTTTCATTTGTGATTCCACACTTTTCTTGTTGTAGACTTTGAAATCATTTTGCAGCTCAGCTACATAGGTAAGACATTTGTCCATTTGTGTTTCACATTGGTAAATATTTTTGGCTAGATGATCAATGTTAATTTGAAGTGTGTGCTGCATGGCTTTGATATATTGTTGGACTTCCACATGTCCAAACCTCAGAGGTGATGGTTGATGCTATTTCCTGTAGTTCCCCCGAGATTATGTGTTTCACGGTTGGTTCCAGCTGGTCAGTTTCAGATGACTCTTGTGGTTTAGCTGTATTAGATTAGATTAGATTCAACTTTATTGTCATTACACACACGCAAGTACGGGGTACAAGGCAAATCTAAAAGCAGTTTGGGTCTAACCAGAAGTAGCAAATACTATTAGTACAAATTGGGTTGGACAAAACTATCCAGAGTGTATGGTACTGTACATACAGTTGGACAATTGGTAACAACAAAACAGTCAAAAATGACATTCCAGTCGATAAGTGAAAAAGATGAACAGTTGTTACTTATAATATGGTCAGGCAGTGCAAATGTGAACATTATAGCAGTGCAAATAACAAAGGGAAAGGAGGTATGAGGAGGGAGAGGAGAGTACCAGTATATGAGGGAGTGGGATCAGAGAGGGTTAGAGTTCGTAAAGAGACAGCTCTGGGGAAAAAGCTGTTCTTTAGTCTGCTGGTCCTGGTCTGGAGGCACCTGAAACGCCTGCCAGAGGGCAGGAGAGAAACAGTCTGTGGGCTGGGTGAGAGGAGTCCTTAAGGATGCTGCGAGGCTCGGTGCAGACAGCGTTTCCTCTGGATGTGCTTCGATGGCAGGTAGTTGAGTCCCAGTGATGCGCTGGGCGGTTTTCACCACCGCTGCAGTGCCTTGCGTTCTGCAACAGAACAGCTCCCATACCACACTGTAGCACAGTTGGTCAGGATGCTTTCTATTGCTAGCGATAGAAGTTCACCAGGATAGTCGAGGAAAGCTGATTCTTCCTCAGTGTCCTCAGGAAGAAGAGGGCTGGTGAGCCTTCTTGACCAGGCAGGAGGTGTTGGTTGTCCAGGACATGTCCGCCGAGATGTGGGTTCCCAAGAACTTGAAACTAGAGACACGCTCAACAGCCATTCCATTGATGTGGATGGTGTCGTGTATGCCTCTTGGCTCTTTTCTGAAGTCCACGATGAGCTCCTTCGTTTTGGTGGTGTTGAGGAGCTGGTTATTTTCAGTGCACCATGTGGCCAGGTGCTTGATCTCCTCCCTATAGGCAGTCTCATCGGTTGTTGCTGATGAGACCAATCACCGTAGTGTAGATCCGCAAACTTGATGATGGAATTAGATTAGTACACAGGTTTGCAGTCGGAGGTGAAGAGGGAGTAGAGAAGCGGGCTTAGCACACAGCCCTGTGGTACACCAGTGTTGAGTGTGATGGACGTGGAGCAGGTGAAGCCAGATCGAACATTCTGGGGTCTGTTGGTCAAAAAGTCCAAAATCCAGTTGCACATGGAGGTGTTGATGCCCAGGTCTCCAAGTTTGGCTATTAGCTTAGTTGGGATGACAGTATTGAATGCTGAGCTGAAGTCAACAAACAGCATGCGTGCATAGGTGTTCTTTTTGTCCAGATGTGTGAGCACAGAGTGCAGTGCCATGGAAACTGCATCCTCTGTGCTCCTATTGCTACGGTAGGCAAACTGATGTGAGTCCAATGTGGATGGTAGAGAGTCTTTTAGGTGTGCCAGGACCAGCCGCTCAAAGCACTTCATTACGATGGGTGTGAGTGCTACAGGGCGGTAGTCGTTAAGGCACTTCGGGCTGGAGTGTTTTGGCACTGGCACAATGGAAGTGCATTTAAAGCATGTTGGTACAGCTGCTTGGGCAAGAGACAGGTTGAAAATGTCTGTAAAACCCCAGCGAGCTGCTCCGTACATGCTCTGAGTACTGCGACCAGGGATGTTGTCTGGTCCTGCAGCCTTGTGCACGCTGATCCTGCTCAGTGCATTGCAGACATCTGTAGACGAGAGTGTGATTGGCGGGTGGTCTGCTGAGGATTTGAGCTTGGTGGCAGAATCTCTGTTGCCTCTTTCAAAGCGAGCATAAAAGTCATTTAGCTCGTTCAGGAAGTTGGCATCAGTGGCTGCGGGGGTGGAGTGAGTTGGTTTGTAGTCACTGATGGCCTGAATGCCCTGCCACATACGTCGAGGGTCAGTGTTGGAAAAGTGTCCCTCTATCTTAAGCTTGTAGCAGTGCTTGGCCTCTTTGATGCCCCTTTTCAGATTTGCTCTGGAAGTGCTATAGGCTTGTGCATCTCCTGATCTGAAGGCAGTGTTGCGTGTCTTCAATAGGAGTCGCACTTCCCTGTTCATCCATAGCTTCTGATTTGGGTATATGGTGATCTGCTTCTGGGTTGTAACACTGTCAATGGTGGTATTAATATAATCCAGTACAGAGGAGGTGTAGCAATCAATGTCCGTGTGAGAGTCACTGGTGGCTTGAGAAGCAAACACACTCCAGTCAGTGTGTAGAAACCTTTCCTGGAGTGTGAAATCTGCCCCCGCAGGTCACACCTTGATGGTCTTCACTGATGGCTTCACGCGATTGATGAGAGGTGCATATTTGGGAGTGAGGAACAAAGAAAGGTGATCTGACTGCCCCAGGTGGGGGAGGGGTTTCATGACGTAAGCTCCAGCCATGTTTGTGTAAACATGGTCTAAAGTTTTGTTTCCTCTGGTGTGACAGGAAACATGCTGGTGAAATTTCGGTAGTACTGACTTTAAGTTTGAATGATTAAAATCACCAGCAACAATAAGCGCAGCTTCGGTTGGGCGGTCTGTTGTTTACTGATGGCTGTGTGAAGTTCTTTCATAGCGAGCTTAGCATCAGCATCCGGGGAATATAGGCTGCAGTTATAATGGTGGAAGTGAACTCCCGCGGTAGATAAAGCGGTCTACATTTAACCATGAGAAACTCAAGGTTAGCTGAACAATGTCTCCCAACAATAGCAGAGTTTGTGCACCAAGCTCTGTTAATGTAAATGCACAATCCACCACCTCTGGTCTTACGGAGCCATCTATTGTTCTATCCGCCCGGAATTTATGGCGTCCGCTAGCTCAATAGCATTGTCCGGTATCCCGCTGTTTAACCATGTTTCCGTGAAGATTAGGACATTACAGTTCAAAAGTCTCTTGCTGCATGTGATGTTGAGTCGAATCTCGTCCATTTTGTTCAACAGCGACCGTACATTGGCAAGGAAAATGCTGGGTAAAGAGAGCCGATGTGGTGTTAGCTTTAGCTTATCTCTTAGTCCTCCGCGCTTCCCCGCCTTTGTTTACGATCTCGACGCCGCCTGCGAGCACTTCCGCCCGGCGGGCAGAGTGTATAGCCTCGGGTGTTCTGGCGATCTCAGGAAGCATTCGAAGGTTGTCCATAAAACTGTCGGAAGTTCAGCAAACCAATATCCAAAAGCTCACATCGGGTGTACGATGTAAAGGCACAACTGTTCCGCACGAACAGACCCGAAATGAGCAACAAAAATATAGCAAAATTGCAGAATCTGGAGAGACCGCGAGCCTCGCAATGTACTCGCGCCGCCATCTTGGTTGTATAGTAGTCTGGTAAGGTGAAGGTATAGTAGTGAAGGTAAGGTGGTACTTGGCTGTAGTCAGTAAGGTGACAACCTCTTGCTTGTTGGTCTCCACTTTGGCCACAAGGTTGACGATCTGGCCCTCATGTTGGTTTGAAAATGCCTTCAGTACCAGGGTAAGCTCATTTACTGTTTCCTCCTGTCTTTTCATGAGCTCCAGCAGATTCTCCCAGTTACCTTGCACCTGAGCAGTGTATTTTTTAATTTCTCTCCCAGGGGTTGGAAGAATGCCGGGCAGGTCATGCTGAGCCATTGAGGGAGATGTAACTTCAGTGGATGTGCAAAGTTGTATGTTGTCAGGCAAAGTTGCATGTTGTGAGAGTTTGCACTGGTGTGTTGCCTCCTCCTTGAGCAGGAGAGAGCATTTGCACCTGGTTTGCAGGATAGCCTGAGCTGTGTGGAGTGAAAAAATTATAGAGGACTGGGTTACATGGAAGGCATCCAGGAAGTGTTGGAGGTCGTGCATGAGGTGGCCAGACTTGAGTAAAAAATGTTGGGTGCCTCAATATCCACATATGTAGATTGTGGGGAAGGGGTATTTGTCATGTTTGTATGTGGAATGTAGGGGGGAAATAAATTAATTTCAAGGTGTGTGTCAGAGTATGGGGCAACAGAAGCTTAGCGAAGTAACAAAACAGCTTTATTTACAGTAAGTGTATTAGTGAATTGTTTTTTATTCTTATTATTTTACACCATTCAAATACAAAAACAAAGACAACAAAAAACAATACTCTTGTTCCAAAAAAGCACCCCATCCCCACTGCACAGTTATTTTTTGGTCTGAGCAAGCTCAGAAATTATGAATCCATAAGCAACTTTTTCTTTCCTTTCTAAATGAAATACAATTTAATATGAAAGAGAGAGAGAGAGAGAGAGAGAGAGAGAGAGAGAGAGAGAGAGAGAGAGAGAGAGAGAGAGAGAGAGAAAGAAAGAGAAAAGAAGAATTACAATAAGAATGATAAAATTATAGCTTTGGCCTCACAGAGACATATAAATTATTAAAACAAGGAGGGAAAAAAGCAGCAAAAACAAAAATAAATAAAAGACAATAAAAGTAATAGATATTTCAGTTGGGTCAATGTTCTTTATGTATGTCAACCGGCTGCCAAATGTCAAAGAATGTTTGACTACAAACTTGTGTGGAAAAATAAATCTTCTCTTATGTATGATGATACATTAGATCTCAGACCCAGTGGCTAAAAGTTGGTGGAGATCTGTCCTTCCATTTAAGCAAATAAGACATCTAGCTAGAAGAGAGCAATAATATTTTTAATATTGTTGTCTAGGTAGAGTTCTAATGAGGTTTAACCAAATATTACTAGAATAGGGGAAGGATTAATGGATATTTGCAGGGCTCCCAAAATAAAATAAAATATTACTAGCCAGTAGTTAACTAACTTTGAACATCACCAAAACATATGTGAATGATTGGCAATTTCAACTCTACACTTATCACACCAGGGATCTAAATTTGGGGGAAATTGTACTAACTTTGCTTTACCCAATGTATGCGGTGAGCCACGTTAAATTTGGTAACTGTATGTCGTAAACAAATTGAGGTTGAGTGAATCTTATTTATAATATCTTGCCATATTTCCTCTGATAGATGTAAATTAACCTGTAATTTCTGGGCCCCGCAGAGTAGCGTCACACATATGTGTTTCTGCAACTACAGCCAGTTAGGTTACAAGCTGCCAGATTCAAATCGGCTTTCAAGTCTTTTCAAACACATATGTTTATTTTATGTAACAACAGCATAATTTTCACCAAAGTATCACAATAACAGTTCACATCTTGTATATGAACAGCCATAATATCTAATTGCGATCTTCCCATGCACACAGCCACGCCTTATTTTTAGGTGCAGGAGTGGTTTTCCTTCACACAAACAGCAACTCAAAAAGTCTTTTCATGCGTTTAATAAAAAAAAATTCTGAAACAGACAGCCAAACTATCACAAAAGCACTACGATAACAATTAAAACTCGTATACTCATAGTGAAAACATTCTAAATGAGTGTGATTATCCAATGGACACAGCCAAGCCTGTATACATTAGCAAAGTCTGTTTACATTAGCACTTGTCACACACACACACACACACACACACACACACACACACACACACACACACACACACACACACACACACACACACACACAATGTCTGAGAAGTCAAACAGTGAATATACTCAAACTGGACTGCTGATATTATTTGTTAATTTGTTTTTATATCTATTAAAATAAATACTGTACAGCAGACATAACCCATCTGTTCACATGTTTACTATATTATATACAGAATTTAATGTCATTTTTTTATGACAAGAAATAAAAATAAATAAATACCCCTGTACACCCTGCCCACCTCTACCGGCTGTGCAGTGTCATGTGCAAAAATAACTCCAGGGGGAACTGCAGGGGAATTTAGACCCTAATCATAAAAGATTACGTTCATTTTCCTATTGTTGTTTCAGTGTCATTAAAGGGTTTAGATTCTGTGAACTTATGAGGGAGTATATCATGCCAATATTGTTTTTTGAATGTTGGCTAATTTTCTAAATGATATCAAGGATTGAGTCGGCAGGTGATGACGGAGATTGAGCCGTCTCAATATATCTGGTGTAAATATCTGATGTCAAAAAGCTGCAAATTTGCAAATATCTAATTATATTTTGTTCTGATTTGCTCAAATGACATAAAATTGTTCTTAACATACAGATTAATGTGACAAGTCAGTGTCTGTGATCGGCAGCATCTGTAATAGAGAGGGAAAACATAAGATTTCTCATAATAGGAGCACAAAATGAAAGATCACTAAGCAATAAGGTGTGTCTAAACAGAGTCCAGATTTTAAAAGAGGTTTTTTTACAATTGGGTTTGAAGAATATTGAGACAGATTCTAAAAGGGGCACTTTCGAGCAAAGTGGAGTGAGCAATGAAGTAGGGCTACAAGATTCACTCTCTAAATACAAGGGTTATCACAAGGGTTGATCCAGTACAACGTAAACCTAAAATTGGAGGCCAAGTAGTAATATTGGAAGTAAGGAAGGGACTTTCCACCATGTGAATAATATGTCTTTACGTAAAGTCAGAAAGTAGATTATTTATGTATACGAAAAAAGATTTTGTCAAGAAAAAAGGGAGACATTGAAATAAAATCACAAATCTGAGCTATACGTTCATGTTAATAGTGTTAATTTTATCTCCTAAAGATAGTGAAAGCAATTTCCAATGATCAAGATCCTCCTTTAGATTAGTTATGAGCAGGGTTGGGGAGTAACGTAATACATGTAACAGGATTATGTATTTAAAATACAACATATAAGTAAATGTATTCTACTACAGTTACAATTTAAATAATTGGTAATTAGAATAAAGTTACATTCAAAAAGTATTTTGATTACTGAAGAGATTAATTTGTATTTTATTGTCATTTGTTTCATTTAATATTTATTCCTTTCAGATGGAAAACATTTATACATATAAATAATGCGATCCAAAGTGCATTTGAACAGCGGTGAAACACTTTCTTATGATGTGTTTCATTCATACAAGCAGACAGAGAAGTACGTTTGGAGCAGAAGAAATAGAAATAAACCTTGTGTAAATTATCAGCTTTACGCTAAGCTAAAATGCTATTTCTAGCCATTTTAAATGCGCATGTTACCAGGCACGATAAAAAATGTTATCAAGAAAATTCAATTTGGATAATAATTTATTTTTTCTAGTAAGACCTTTGATATTAGGGCAAACATCAAATTCTTGATAATAATTTTTGTATTGTTTTCCTGTAAAAACATATAAAAGAATCCTTAAAACAAGATCAATTTGATTTATCTTGTTTTAGAAACAACACTGCATACGATATTTAGATTTTTCAGAGAATGTAATTTGAAATTTACAGGTGATCCAAATAAATTTTTCTGTGCATATTTTAAATGGGAAGCAGTTAGCCAAAGTCAAATGAGATATATGGTTTATGGGCATGAGTTCACCTTTCTGTATCTAGATAAATACACCAGCATATCATCTGCATAGAGAGATTTTTTTTATGTAACTTTATGTTCAGTGCCTCTTCTGTAAATACCTCTAATGGTAATCTGGTCACGCAAAGCCCAAGCCAATGGTTCCATTTCTAACTCAAATAAAATGGGTAATAAAGGACAACCTTTTCTTGTGCCGGGTTGCAAAGAAAAAAGGTAGATACTTTATTGTTTGTATGTTCCGCTGCCATAGGGGATGTATAAAGAAAATTCATCCAATGGATAAATTTAGATCCAAACCCGAAATTCTCCAAAACATAACAAAGGTAATCCCACTCCACCCGATCAAATGATTTCTCTGCATCACGTGATAGTAGTACCTCAGGAGCATTATATGGAATGGGATCATAAAGAAAATTAAAGAGTCGGCGTATATTAAAAAAACAACTGACGATTTTTAATGAATCCAGTCTAATCGCTGGATACTATGGAGGACAGTTTCTAACCTATGGACCAGTATCTTAGCAAGTATTTTACTGTCTACATTAAAAAGAGATACAGGATTATAAGAGCCACAATCGTTTTTCTTAAGGATAAGTGATATAACTGCTTGTCGCGTAGTCTGAGGTAGTGTATGTGGCTGTGGCTCAGGTGGTAGAGTGGGTTGGCTGCTAATTGCAGGGTTGGTGGTTCGAATCCTGGCTCACACAACTCCATATGCTGAAGTGTCCTTGGGCAAGACACTGAACCCCAAGTTGCTCCCAATGGTAGGCTAGCGTCTTGCATTCATACACTGTTGTATGAATGTGTGTGTGAATGGGTGATTGGGACACAGTGTAAAGTGCTTTGGTAACCTCTGAGGTTAGAAAAAGTGCTATATGAGTGCAGACTATTTATTAGAGGAAAAAGGTTCTTCAAATATCCTGAGTAAAAGTGGGGCTAAATCATTTGTAGACTTTTTGTTAATTTCGCTTGGAAACCCATCTGGGTGAGGGGATTTAACATTTTGCAAAGACATTACTGCAGCCATAAGTTCTTCCACCAAAAAGGGTGTTTCAAGTTCGGCTGATATTTAACTATCAATTGAATCAAATGATTTTCTATATGGTTGGTACTTAAAAGGTTATATTCTGTTTGAAGTAATAATTGTTGTTTGTATAGATCAGGTGATGGTTTCAGGGCCAACGTATTATCTAATTTTATTATGGCATTTGTCAGTTCATGTCAGGCTGTTTATTCAATTGTTTCTTCTGAAAGCATCAAAGTATTTAAGCACCAGAGCAATATCTATCATATATGATTGGCATACGTAATGTCATCGATAAGAGGACATGATCAGAAATTACAATAACATGAACTGGCCAAGGGAATAAGATTCTTGATTAAGAAAAAAAATCTATATGCGAATAGGTTTGATGGACAGATAATAGAAAGAATAAATCCTAGATCTAGGGTTGCAAAAATGCCAGATATCAGATATTCCAAATGTGTCTAGAAATAATTTAATAGTATAAGCTGACTTTGATGGGGTGGTAGCATTCACAGAGCTGCGATCTAAAGTTGGTGACACCACACAATTCATATCTCCTCCAAATATCAGATAATGTGTCTCCAGATTTGGTAGTCTGGAAAAGAAAGTTGTAAAAAATACACTGTCGTCAGAGTTTGGTGCATACACATTGGCCAGGATGACTGGTATACTATAAAGTCTACCTACTGCTGCAACACCCAGCATCTGCTTCAAAATTTGAAACCTCAAATGGAATATATTTGTGAATATATGATCTGCCGTTCCTCTGGATTTAGAGTGGAAATTTGAGTGAAATAAGTGTCCTACCCTCCCACCTCTCAATCTGAAATTATCGACTGTATGTAAAAGTGTTTCTTGAAGGAAGGCGATCCCCACTTTAAGTTGGTTCAAATGCAAGAGTACATTTCTATGTTTGACAGGGTGGTTTAGAGACTTGATATTCCAACTAACAAAAGATACATTGCGGCCTCTTGATCATCTAACATGCTGTGTATTAACCATTTCTTGTTAGGTGGTAAATTAAAGTATACATAATACAGTCACAGTCGATCTGAAATCTTAGTAAACATAACAGTAGTCCCTCCTCTGCTTTAACATTAAACTGGCAGTAAGTGACCCCCAAACCCTTAAAAAAGGCATCCACACATTTTAGTGCTATTTGTTTTAACTGGTACATTTATATGAACTGTCTGAAGAAATCGATTCACTATAATGATTTGTACTTTCCAAAGGTAGCCTACAGTACACATCAGATAGACCATGGCTAATTGTTGGAGAAATTTGCTTGTTACTGGAAAACCTATACTTCTGTAAAAAAAAATATATATATAATAATTCTGTCATGCTACTGAAAAAAGTAGTTAAGAAAATAGTGTCGCTAATTTTAGTCAGTTACTGCCCTGTTTCTTAGGATGGCTACACTCACTGAGCACTTTATAAGGAAAACTTTTACACCTACTTATTTATTCGATTATCTAATCAGCCAATCATGTGCCAATAGTGCAATGCACAAAATAATGCAGATATGGGTCAGGAGCTTCAGTTAATGTTCACATCAACCATCATATTGGGGAAAATTTGATCTCAGTGATTTTGAACTTGGCATGATTTTTGGTCCCAGACGGGCTGGTTTGAGTATTTTTGTAACTGCTGATCCCCTGGGATTTTCATGCAAAACATTCTCAAGGGTTTACTCAGAATGGTGCCAAAAACAAAAAAACATTGAGTGAGTTGCTGTTCTGCAAATGAAAATGCCTTGTTGATGAAAGATGTCAACAGAGAATAGCTTGACTGGTTCAAGCTGACAGAAAGGCTACGGTAACTCAGATAACCACTTAGATAAGTTTTAAAGCTCTTTGGCTGAAATGCAAGCTGTCCAGATATCAACAGTCTTCTAAAGTATGAATCTGAATGGACATACATGGTGTGTGGAGCTTATTCAAAATGCTGCTGCCAGGATTCTCACACAAACAAAAACATCTGTGCATATTACTCCAGTCTTCAGGTCTTTTGTCAGGGCAAGAGTAAGACAGAGACCCAATAGCAGAAGAACAGTTCAAAGGATTTATTAACAACAAATGTCAACATAAACTGTGCTGGTGAAGTATTCGAATCCCAGCAGTGGCTGCAGTAACAGGAGGCTAGGAAGAAATCTGTGTATGCGTAGTGGGCATGCAGAGGGCAGAGGGGAGGAGTGTGTTTGTAGACAGTTGAATGGGTTGTGGAAGTCAGGAGCAGATCTGTAGGAAGGGTCTGTTGAAACGTGGTGTGATGCAGAGAACAACTTGACAGCATCAGCAACACTCTAGCAAAGACAAGTAGGGAGTGCAATCGGAGTGGAACAGGTGTAGCTAGCATGTTAATCAGTGGCACGACCAGTGTTCCCATGGACACACTGATCATGCGTTTCAGCTCCACCTATGAGACATGAGGGAAAGAGAAAATAAAAACAATGGAATAAACTGGCAAACTCACCGGGGCCATGACAGTACCTCCTCCATTAGGGACGCCTCCTGACATACCCAGCAGAATTACCTTGCTAGAGGTGAAACTGATCAATGAGGGCACGGTCCAGGATGTCCCAAGCTGGGACCCAACTCCTCTTCTCAGGTCCAGAGCCCTCCCAGTCGACCAGGTACACTCTGTCCCTCCACCTAACGTTGATCAGTCTCCTGACCATATACGCCGGAGAGCCCTCATCAAGATGCGGGGGTGGGGTGGGGGGTTGAGTGGAACTGGAGTGGTGGTGTGCAAATTGGAACAAAAAAAACTTTTTTAATTTAGAGATGTGAAAAATGTGGTGAACACGTTTGAAGTGATTGGTTAGTCCACTCTGCTTGCCCATTTGTCTGGGGGTGGAACCCAGAGGACAAACTCACTGTAGCCCCAGCTGTCGACAGAACTCTGCCCAAAAAGTGACACAAACTGGGGTTCTCTGTCAGAAACCACATCGAACGGGAGGCCATGAATGCAGAATATGTGGTTTATGACTGTTACCGCATGTAACTGAAATGAGCCGCCTTCGAGAACCGGTTCACTACAGTCAAAACAACTGTGTTGCCATGGGAAGGGGGTAGGTCAGTTACAAAATCAATGGCTATGTGTGACCAGAGTCTCGAATTGACAGACAGCGGTTGGAGGAGCCCGGCCGGGGGGGTTACAGGACGTCTTATTTTTCATGCAAAAGGGTCAAGTGGGAATGAACTGGTGTACCAGCAATGCTGTCTAATAAGCGCCTGGGTTACAAGCGATGTTGGACGAGTGTCCTCACTGTAGGACATGCATCCAAACTGACCACGGAACAAATAACCTACCTGCTGGTCATATAGCGGGGGGTGCTGTGTTTCGGAGCGCAGCATGTACTTTAATCTCCACCTCCCAGGATACCATGCCCACCACTCGAGAGGCGGGTAGGATGGTTTCCTGTGGGATGGTGGAGGTCTTGATTTCAAAACATTGAGACGGAGTTGAGCTTGACGTTCTTACAGCCTGGGCGATACTTAAGGTTGAAATTAAACCAAGTGAAAAATAATGCCTTGCAAGCCTATCTAGAGTTTAGGTGTTTTGCACTACAGATATACTCTAGGTTCTTATGGTCAATCCAGACCATTAAAGGTATCCCCGAACCCTCAAACCAATGATGCCACTAGCCCAAGGTCAACCGGACAGCCAGCAATTCTCGGTTACCGACGTTGTAGTTCCATTCAGAACGCACATGTATGCATCTTTCCATTCGAGGGAGAGCATTGCGAAAGGACCGCTCCAGCACCAATCTCAGATGCATCCACCTCCACCACGAACTGACTTGCATGGTTGGGAGTTATCGAAATAGGTGCTGTAGAGAATTGCTCCTTTAGCTTGAAAAATGCAGTTTCAATCCACAGGGATGAGCAAAAGTCAGTGCTTGTGGAGGTGAGATCTGTCAAAGGTGTGGCGAGATGGCCGTAGTTTCTAATGAACCTCCGATAAAAATGAGCAAACCCCAGAAACCTGTACAATGCCTTGCGAGAATCTGGAGTTGGCAAATCAGCGGCGGCTTTTACTTTAGCAGCATCCATATGCACACCCTTAGACAAAAAGTTGAACCCAAGGACCAGAACCGACTGTGCATGAAAAGCGCACTTCTCCGCCTTGACAAATAGCCAATTCTCTAGCTGTGGCTGAAGCACCTGCCTGACGTGCTGTACATGGTCCTGGATATTCTGGGAGAACATCAGAATATCATCAAGATAAACAAACACAAAATTATCAACCATGTCTCTAAGCACGTAATTTACGAACCACTGGAAGATGCCAGGGGCATTGACCAGTTCGAAAGGATGAACCAAATATTTGAAGTGCCCACTATGAGTGTTAAAGGCTATCTTCCACTCATCCCCCTTCCTGATTCGAACCAGGTGATAAGAGTTGCATAGGTCCAACTTTGTAAAGACAGATGCTCCCTGCAAGAGGCTGAGGACATCAATGGCAAAGGATAACGATTCTTCACCGTGATGTCATTCAGCCCCCGATAATCTATGCAGGGTTTAATCAAGCCATCCATCTTTCCTCTCCACGAAAAAGAACCCCGCCGCTGCGAACCATGAGGAAGGGTGGATGAGGCCGGCTCCCAGAGAATCATTGAAATACCAGTTCATGGCCTTCCTCTCGGTATCAAATACAGCCATCCCAGAGGAGGAGAGGTGCCAGGAAGCTCAATGTCACAGTCGTGCGGGCGATGAGGAGGGAGGGTTGCGGCCCGGACCTGGCCGAACAGTGCCCTCAAGTTGTGGTACATCAACGGCACTCCAGACAAATCCGCTGGTTCATCCTGCAACAAAACACAATACTGAACAGGAGAGACAGCAGAATTAAGACAGTGTGACAAACAATAAGAGCTAAAACCAAGAACAATGTTGGTTGTCCAATCAATATGTGGGTTGTGCATTACCAACCATGGATGCCCCAACTCTACCGGGGTCAATAAGGATCGGATAAGATAAAAGGACAGTAGTTCTGAATGATTACCAGAGATGAGGGTGACTGGCTTGGTAGACTGGGTGATGACTAACAGGGGTCTGCCACTAAGGGTGTGGGCGGTGATGCGCTCATCTAACTGCTGGGAAGCCACCATTTGGAGACCAAGTCAATGAAGTTTCCTTCAGCTCTGGAATCCACCAGAGCCGAGACCATGTGACTGGCAGTGCCATACTGCTGCTGGAGGGAGGATGCGAGCTTCTGGACACCAAGGGGCATGGTGAACCATCAAGGCCAATGGGGTGTTTCAGGAGAGGGACCGGGATCAGGAGAATGGCGGAGATGACACTGTGTTGAGTTCAGTGAGCTGCAATGCCATCATCTCTAATGCCCGATTAAGCTGAGATTTGGACTTGCTGACACCCTAGCAGAGCTCCTTGCTGCAAGAGGGCTGAAGGAAGAGTAGAGTCCTCCAGTCAGTCAATGTTTGGATAGACAATTCTGTCAGAGCAATAGTGAGACAGAGACCCAATAGCAGAAGAACAGTTCAAAGGATTTATTAAAAACAAATGCCAACATAAACTGTGCTGGAGAAGTATTAGAATCCCAGCAGCAGCAGTGGTAGCAGGAGGCGAGGAACAAATCTGTGTGAATGTAGTGGGCGTTCAGAGGTCAAGGGAGGAATGTGTTCGTAGACAGGTGGATGAATTGTGGAAGTCAGGAGCAGATCCATAGGAAGAGTCCATTGAATCATGATGTGGTGCAGAGACCAAAGCCCAGACAAAGGCAGTCATATTTCTGACAGATGGGCAGAGATGAGGAAACCTCCACTAGCGATTTGTGGGTGAGGACAGGCGTACAGCAAACTGGAAGGTAACCACACTTTCCGACATGCAGGCAGAGACAAGAAACCAAAAGATACACGAGACAGCACCAACTAGACAAAGAGAGCAAGGTTAGCCACTTGACAGCACATGCAATAATCTAGCGAAGACAGTGCGGGCACACAAGGATTAAGTAGGGAGTGCAATCAGAGTAGAACAGGTGTCTCTAACATATTAATCAGCAGTTGTCATCTTTACACTGGCTTCCAGTTACATTTCAAATTGATTTTAAAGTACTTTTACTTGTTTATAAATCACTCAATGGCCTTGGACCTAAATGTATTGCATATATGTTTGTTAAAACCCAACAGACCTCTCAGATCATTAGGATCAAGTCAGTTACAAATACCAAGGATTCGATCAAAATAAGGTAAGACTGCATTAAGCTATTATGCCCCCACAGCTAGAACCAGCTTCCAGAAGAGGTCAGGTGTTTATCTGTGCATTCACTGAGCACTGTGCTGCACTTATTGATTGCACTGCATCATTTTATTTCTGTACTTCTTATTTATTCATTTAATAATTGTTACTTTTTTTTATAAATTTTATGAATTTTCATTCTTATTTTTTGTTCTTAGTCGATTGTAAAATGTATCTTATATTTTCTTTAAAATTGTCATTGTGTATGAAATGTGCTATATACTTGCCTTGCCTTGCCTAAAGTGGTTTTAGATTCTGCTTTCTTTGGTCACTTCTGAGAAACTCCTTTTGGTTGAAGCCATGTGGCAAAATCTGAAACCTCTTGGGGGAAAATCTAGTCTGAGACTAAACTTAAACTCTTTGGCCTGAAAGCAAAAAAACACAAATAGCAGAACATCCCAGTAACACCACTGCTACTAATGGTGGCGGCAGCTTCAGGTTCTGTGTGTGAATTGAAGACCTGACTAACAAAATGTAATCTGCACACAATCCATTTCTTAGCCCACCTACAGTATTTGTGCTGAGCCTTTAAGTGTGCTGCTTGTGTATAAACCGCATTGTGATATTTCTCCATTGATTTCTCTGAGATTGCAGGGAGTCTCAAGTAGGGGTTATATTACCCAGCACAGCACCCCTTTTCTCTTCTCTTAAGTGGAGTATTAATCCTGACTCCCTGAGGGCCTTATAGCGACCTGTGTAGGCCACCCTCAGGTATACATTGTACTAGGTGGAAAGTGAAGCTCCATTCAATTATCTCCAGAAGCAGACAAAATCAAATATGACAGTGTCTTTTCTCCCTAAAGCATGTATGTTCCCTTTCTTGTCTTTTTTCATCGTAGAGGGACACTGCATCTATGACAGTGATTATTATTATGTAATTTACTTCAAGAAGTGTCGCTGTGGCAAATGCATTATGGGATATGTGGCAACTTGAAAGGGGTAAACTCAAAGAAACAATGTACAATATTGTGTAGGGTTCTGACAAGAAGTCGCAAGTGCTAGCTGTATTATTAGCTGTACTTACAAAGTCAAGCATCACCAATGTTATCACTCATACTTAGAGTTATGGGTTTGTTCTTAACACCTTCCTCTAAATTTTAATCTTTTGCACGCTGTTTTGTAATGAAGAATCACATTTTCCTTGATATTTTGACATATAAGAAGTCTTTCTACTATAAAAACATACTGTAAATTTCAGAAATCAAAACTTAATCCCCAGTGTAGTAAAGGATTTAAGCTGCAAAAAGACCTTGTTTTCTACTTCCGTGACTTCCCTTCGTCATTTGGGGTACATTCATTCATGACCACTTCTACAGCTCAAAAACATCAACGCCTACTTTTACATCAATGCACCCTAATAGTGCTTTAGTTTGTAAACTGAGAGAGAAGGACTAATCCTGAACACCAAAGGGGACCCATCTGGACTATTTACAATTATTTTTATATTTAAACATGTACAAACAGATGTCTTTGACTGCTTGACACATATATCAGGTCACTTTTAAAAGACAACTCTGAACACTGTCATTCTGCTGCTGTCTCTTGCAGTTTTGAGCACAAACAGGTCATGGACACGTTCTTTCAATCATCTGTGCTATTTTTAATTGTTGGTGTATGAAAACATGTGCTAGATGGACGTCTTTGACCAATTAGATGCATTTTTGATGATGTGCATTTCAGTGCGGGAAGATACTGTAAACTGGATGTGGATGTGTCTTCAGTGTATTATAGTGTGGATTGCATGTTTTTTTTTCAGCTACAAGAGTGTATTGCTTGTGAACCAGTCATAAAATGATTCAAGCTTTGCAAAGGAACTGTTATTGAAGGAGGGGGCAGATAAAAACTATAAGTAAACAGAACCATTCATCAATTGTCAAATGTTATGATTGTTTGATAGTTTATGGTGCTGGCACCCTGTTTACACTGGGCACGTCGACACAAACTTTTTAAACTGTTTATTAGTGTAGTTGGCAGTAATAGGACCACCGAATGCGGCGCAAAATGGAATGGGACATCTGTTTACTTTCTGTGCAATGCGGCAACCTGCAACGGACGTGTTGCGTTGGACACTTCCGTGATAGACAACATTATTGATTATAATGTGTTCTATTGCTTTTGACGTGAGTGTTAACAGTTGTGCTTGAGATTAACAGTTTAATATATTCAGATACAATGTGTTGGATGTGCATTGTGTGTAAACCCTGAAATGTAGTTTTATAATGTTGTGTTTCTTCAGATTGAGTTTCGAATATGGCTGAATTTGAGGGGCAGCACGATGTTTGTCAATCAGAACTGTGGGCATTTACGTTGAAGTTTTAAGGAGGTGCTTATGCCAAAATCTTCTGTCCATCCATCCGTCTGTCTATCTATCTATCTAGTCTCTTTGTCTAAGTCAGAGCCGGCCCAAGGCATAAGCGAACTAAGCGGCTGCTTAGGGCCCCGGTGGCCACCAGGGGGCCCCCAAGAGCACATGATTTTTTTTATTTTTTTAATTTATTTATTTATTTTTTTTGTGATTATACTGTCAATGGACAATGGTAATTATACAAAAACGCTATATTAAATGCAAAATTTATGTTAACGGGCTGCAGGATGCAAGCACATACAGACAGCAAAACAGCAATGTCACAAAAAAGGACATATCCTCTGGTGCAAAGAAAAGGAAAAAGAAGAAAACAGAGGAAGAGAAAAAACAGCATGAAGGTATGTTAATTAGCTAGGCTAAGTTACGAGCTAACATTAGCTGGCTAGTTAGTTAACATAGCCTATGTAGCATATCTTCTTTTTTTTAGGAAAGTTTGATTAAACATCCGTAAATAGCCTTGACATCTTAATATATTATTAGCACAACATATTACTTAGCAAGTTTTAGATTAAAGTTTTTGTCTTCTGTGTAAAAATTTCCTGGGTATATATTTTTGTAATAAAAATAAGCTTCTGTTCCATAAACTTAGTACTGATAACTGACAACTTAACATTATTTACATTAGTCTACCATTTTGGGGTCTTTGCTATTATATTCCAATATCATTATGCTTCAATTAGCTATTTATAGATTAAGAGTTGTTGTTTAGGTGTACAGATGGCTTGCTGCTGTGTATAATAATTTGTGTTGAGAAAATAACATATTTTGTCAAATATTCTGTCAAATATGTACTCTTATGAAACTTCCCTAGGAGCACTGTTGAAATATTTTGGACGTGGGGCACAACCAACACCACCTGCCCCAAGTTCCAGTGCTACAGCTGATGATGATTTTTCAACAATCCCAGATCATTATATTTATATGGATAAACCATGCCTTTGTTTTTGACAGACAGTTGCATTACCTTCTAATATGACATCTAACATAGCTAGCTTTTATTATTATTTTCATCTTTCATCAGGTCCATCCTCTGCATGCGAGGAGCACTTCCCAGCACGTGCATCCACTGATGTGGTCATCTATCCTGTCTGACTCAGAAAGGACTGATTTGGTAAGCAGAGGGCCACTGCCTATAAAGGAAAACTTCACATTCCCTGAAAAACCTGATGGCCGAAGCTTCCACTACACCAACAGAAAGTTAATTAATGGGGAAAAAAGTGGAGCTGCTCACTTATTCAAAAAGAAATTATACTGTCTACAGCTTCTGCTGCAAATTGTTCTCTAGGAAGTACACAAAACTGGTAACAGAGGATCAACAGGATTGGGTAAATATAGGTGTGCTACTGTTAAATTTAAAACCGTAGAAGGGTAAAATCATGCCAGGCAGACATTGGTATGTTGTAAACAACACAGCTACAACTAATACAATTGATAAGGGGTGTGTTAGATTTATAGTGTGCGAATAATCAAGCACTGACAATATTCAATCATATTGGCGGCACCGAGGGGCCCCCAAATCAAATTCTGCTTAGAGCCCCATAAAGGCTTGGGCCGGCCCTGGTCTAAGTTCTAAATGTAAGGCCAAATGTAAAAACTTTTAAGAAAGGCTTTTTCAAGCTTTTGTGCCAACAATCAATTTTAAAACTAATTTCCAAAAGTCAACCAAATTCTAAGAGCACTGTTTACATTCAGAAGTGTTTCGATAGGGTCTATATGCATGCACATACTACCTATAATTTAATGTTAGCTGAGTCTGGGATGATTTTGACCTCACAAAGGCAAGATGCATTTTAATCACTTCATTTTCATCTGGTCCCAAGGGAATGAGTGAACATCATGATAGGGGAAGATTGTGAGCCCAGCCTGGCATTCACTGCCATGGGGCTATGATGTAAATGTCATCCCAATGAAAAATAGAATAAATTTTATATCTCTGTTCATTCTCAGTCTCATTAATGCATTAAAGATTTTGACTGTCAGCAATTAAAGCATTTGATGTTGAATTGCATCTTTAAGGAGCCACAACAGGTCAAATGATTAAAGTTGACATTAAGACACATTTCTCTGCTTTTCAGCAGAGGTAAAAATGTGATTTTGCAATTTTTCTTCCATCTTTTTAAAAAAAAGATAATGAGGGCCTGAGTAGCTCAGCGATTATTGCCGCTGACTACCACCCCTGGAGTTGCGAGTTTGAATCCAGGGTGTGCTGAGTGACTCCAGCCAGGTCTCCTAAGCAACCAAATTGGCCGGTTGCTAGGGAGGGTAGAGTCACATGAGGTAACCACCTCGTGGTCGTGATTAGTGGTTCTCGCTCTCAATGGGGCATGTGGTAAGTTGTGTGTGGATTGCAGAATATAGCATGAGCCTCCACATGCTGGGAGTCTCCACAGTGTCATGCACACATTATAAGATGCGCAGATTGACTGTCTCAGGAGCGGAGGAAACTAAGACTTGTCCTCCATCACCCGGATTGAGGTGAGTAACTACACCGCCACGAGGACCTACTAAGTAGTGGGAATTGGGCATTCCAAATTGGGAGAAAAGGGGACAAAAATAATATATAAATAAAATAAAATAAATAAGGATGATGTGCTGACCTCAGTTTAAAACAACAATGCAGTGCCCTTTTATGTAATTAAAGGAATAGTTTAGCCAAAAATGTTGTAATTATTTACATTATTGAAATGTTTCATGAAGTGTAATAGCCTTTTCATTTCTCAGAGGTAAATTGTGTATATTGGAGAGAGCTGTTCTCGTGTTCAAGCTTTCAAATCATTCACGGTGAACAGACTGTGATTGGTTCTCTAAGTAGAGCTGGAGATGCGGGGAGCTCTGTCTGCAGGAGTTCTTTCTCACCTGTTTTCCATCACCGCTGCCTTAATCCACAGGAGCACATGAGGCTCATGTAAGCAGCTTCAGCTTTCCTTTCTTCTGTCCTTTTTTCTGTGTTTGTTATGATGATTTTCATCAAAAAGAAAGCTTAGCACATTTTACTCATGAAGGTACACACACAGGATATTCAGCATCTTCCTGCTCCTGTTCAGATCCTCTCATTGTTCCCAACTACAGATTTAAAGGAAGAGTTCATCCAAAAATGAAATTTCTTTCATCATCTACTTACTGTAACCACATCTGTCAAGCTCCAAAAAGGACAAAAAACACCATTAAGGCATATTAAAAGTAGTCTATACTCCACATTACAATTGCAACAACAATAGCAACATTTTTGTAAACCAAAATGACGTGCTTCATTACATGTTTCCCATTGAAATGTCCAGCGGAGGCGTTGTAATCAGACAAGGTTTTTAAGGTGAATATTAGATTAGGTTTTAATGAGTAAAATGTGCCTCCCTAACCTAAAACTTTAACCTAAACCTAACCAATAGGGATATAAACTTGTAAATGATAGGTGAAGAAAACAAACATCCTTACTTAGACTAAACCTAACCGATAGTGTTTAAAAAGCAAATTTGACACAAAAAGCACATTTAGATATATATTTCATATAATTTTATGTGGCTTCTATGTCACTTTTGCTTTGTTTTCACTTTGAGCATCCTTGGCTAGGCTCTAGGCTCGGTCCTCCGAGTCCAGTAGGTGAGCTGAGTTACAAGCTCAATGATTACATTGGAAAACATATTTAAATGTGGGTGGATCTGTAATGTAAGCTTTTAAATGTTGTTTTTCACTTTTTCAAGTGTTTTTGATATCATAACATACTGTAGTAGTGTGTGAATAATAGATAGAAAAATAAGTGTTTATCGAGTCCTAAACAGCCATTTGATTGAGAGTGAAAAACCTCACAGTTGTTTTAGCACCTTTAGTTCCATTTCATCAGGAAACTGCTGCAAAATGTAGAAAGTGGCACGTAAAACTCAGATGTAAATGTAGTTATAATACAGTTCATTCTGTGAGACTTGTTTGGATACTATGCAATGTTTTTGGTCTGCTGGTTAGTCCAGTTATAAGCGATTGATTCAGTCATGTGACTTGTTGAGGAGAACTCACATGACATTTTTATGTGCATTTTATTTTTGTAAATTTGTTTCCGTTGTGGTTTAAGTGTGTCTTGTTACCAAATACATTTGACATTTTTTTTACATATTGAATACATCATTCAAACATTCAGGCTAATGACGTCAACAAAAGCTAATTAGAATCCAATTAATAAAACAATTTTGAAGGTGTGGGTTAGAGCTACTTTGACTTATAAAAAGCACTCAGACATTTTGAGTTTGCTATTCACAAGAAGCATCTGCTTACGTGGACCATGCCTCACAAAAAACGAGGTAAAAAACAACTCTAGAGTGACAGCTTAAGAGTTGAAGGACTCATTGGAACTGGTTAACATCTCTGTTCATGAGTCTACTATATGGAAAACTTTAAACAGGCATGATGTCCAAAGCAGGACAACACGAAGGAAGCCGCTCCTTAACAAAAACTTTGCTGCGCACCTGAAGTTAGCCAAAGACCACCTTGACACTGCACAACATTACTGCAAAAATGTTTTGTGGACTGATGAATCTAAGGTTGAATTGCTTGGGAAGAACATGCAGGATTATGTATGGCGTACAAAGGGCACTACATACCAACATGAAAACATCATCACAATGGTGATGTACGGCGGAGGGAGCATCATGATTTGTGGTTACTTTGCTGCTTCCGGGCCTGGAATGCTTACCATTATCGGGGAAAAATGAATTCACAAGGGCATCAAGATATCAGGATAATGTCAGGGTAGCTGTGCGACAGCTGAAGTGCAATGCACCAAGTTTGAATCCGCACTGCTGATGAGATTTGAGAACGGTAGCCGAGCAATATTAAGTTGACTATTTTTATGTTACCACTTTAGTTGCATGGAAAAGACCATCGTTTAGATCTTTTGTGTTCCATGAAAAAAGAAAAATCATATTGGTTTAGAAAGACATGATGAATATGTTTATTCTCAATAATACAGTGAAACCCGGCCTGGGAGAGTAAATTGAACTTTAAGAATGCAAAGATGATGCACACAGTATTCACTCACACAGTCATCATTATGTCTCCTGTGCGAAAGTCTAAATGCCACATATCACCGCAAAGCCAGATATTGATCCATTTAGCCAGCAGGTCAAGACATCTCTTTAGCAGAATTAATCATTTAATGAGTTAATTCTTTGCTCTGCCTTCGTTCCATTCTTCTTGTTTTTTGTGTTATTATATTTGTTGTTATTTTTCGTATTTTATGAAAAACAAAAAAAACAAGGAATAATAAAACAAAGACAAACAAACAAAAAATGTCTAGCCGATGTGTCTGCTCTGGTCGCTGACTATGAAATCAATATGCTGCTTCTGATGCTTTTATTTGTCTGCATGAATCAAGATGTGTCCTCTGGTCAAAGGCATAAAGCACAGCATTGCCCGAGACATCATCAAAAAACACTAAATGGCAGCACAAAGGTGAAATCATAATACCAAAGGGAAATAATCTTAGGGAGAGAGAGGCAAATAGAATGCGCTGATGGAATAGGCCACAGCGGGATATGGTAAAATCTTCAAACACTAGAGGAAGATAGCATAAATTCTTTCTTCTTTTTTTTGCTACTTTATTGATAACAACGGTAATGCATGATGTGCATTTTAAAATGTCATACAATCAAAATTGGAGATTTGTGACATTAAAGATCAGGTCTGTTAGCTTGGAGGGCATCTATATGTTAGTGTACTCTTAAAGTTGACAAAATATAATTTCAACAAATGAGTCACTAACGAAGTAAGTTGTTCAAGGTGATAAAAAAATCTATAGTTTAAAAAACGTGACATATTCTTAGAAATGTAACCTTTGTGTCCATGTTGGTTTCATAATTTTTTGCAAAACATTTATGGAACTTTCTAAAAAATAATATAAACAAATATTTAAATTATTTAATGACTTAAAAAATGTTAACTGGTGTAACCATCAAGCAAAAATCCTAAAATACGTTTATTGCACCTTGAATACAGATGAGTGTGCACAACTCTATCATTAATAAAAAATTTATTTATAAATATTATGATTTTTTGAGTCAGGAATATCAAGACGTTTTCTTAGAGTTACTCGATTTGACCTGAACAAAAATGTATTTATTCATTTATTATTTTATTTATTTATTAATACATGACTAAATGGCTACGTGGATTTATTTTATTTACATTTTTTCAAACTATTTATTCATTAATTTATATATTTATTTAATTATCTATGGATGGTTACACCACTGAAACATGTTTAATTTAAGCCCCCAAAAATATAAAAATTACTTTGACCTGAGAAAATGAAAACATGTTTATCATAGTAGAGGTGTATTCAAGTAAAGGTTTTGCTGGTGTGAAAACATTTTTTTTATGTATATTTGAATAACTTAATAGTTATGGGGGAAAAAATTAGCATCACGTCATTGAAATAAACATACACATACTTTTTTTTTTCTAAGTACAAGGAAAATAAGTACCAGGAACATTTTAGTTTTAGGGAAATATACCAAAAATCTTGATGACTCATCTTGCACTCATGGGTGTGTCCAATTTTGTGTCTAATTAAATATTTTCTGGAATAAAAATGTTCCCTGTCAAAAAGCTACACTTTGATGCTGCGCTGATTTTAGCGCGTCCGGAACAGCTTTAGGTGTGACCAGCTGTGATTATGTGTGCAACATGTCAATGAAATTGACTAGAATTTATAGCCTCTACTGGTGACAACAATTGGATGCACCTGTAGCAGGGCTATAAATAGATGTGTCACAGGTGCATCGTCAGATCTTTTGTCTTCAGAACACTCTGTGTGTGTTGTGCTTCTCAAGCTGTCAGAACTTTCATTCCTCTGTTAGGAGTTAGAATTTGTGAGGCAGTGCGCAGAAAACCTTTTCTCCTTTCCAAGAATAAGTGTGAAGCAAAGCAAGCAGGGTGTGTTCCCGTGTTTACAGTCTATGGCTGAAACGGACACGCACCAGTTTTGTTTTGTGTGTTTGTGGGAAGAGCATGCTGCTCTTGTGTTGGGGCGGGTGCGAGCATTGCGATCTGTTTACAGTCAAAATGCTTCGCCCTCGTCTCGCTTACTTCCAAGAGCCAGCACCCACTCTTTCATCGTGGGGCTCTCTTATTGATCTGGCTGAGGAGCGAGAGACGGGTCCGTCCCTATCGCTCACTCTCTCCCCAGATCCAGCTGATCCTTCTCGTGAGCCTGAAGTGCTCTTTGGGGCCGAAACCCCCACGAAACCGCTCATTCCCGCCGCCTCTGGTGTTTCGGGAGTTAGCTGTTTCCAGCAAAATGTTGGGTGTTCAGTTGCTTCTTGCCATAGTCCAGGACACGGGACACTCGACATCCCCTCAACAGGAAGTGTCAGAATCAATACCCATCTCAGAGAATGGGTGAGGGGCTATGATGTAAATGAAATGAGTGATTCTATGTGGGTCCTAGGAACAGTAAAAAAAAGGCTACAGAATTTAATTCGTTCGCCATCCTACGCGTTTCAATGGCGTGGTTCCCACTACCATGAAACTGGAGCAAGCATGTTTACTGTGGAGAGAACTACAAAATTTCTTGGTCAAAAGGGCCATAGAACATGTTCCCCTTCCAGAGAGAGAGTCAGGTTACTACAGCAGATACTTCCTGGTTCCCAAGAAGGATGGGGGATTGCATCCGATTTTAGACCTTCGAGGATTGAATCACTCCGAGGGCGTTCAAGATACTAACCGTCAAGACGGTCGTGTCTCAAATCCAACATCGCGATTGGTTGGTCACGATCGATCTCATGGACGCCTACTTTCATATAGAAAGTCTGCCACAACACAGGAAGTTCCTTAGGTTCACTTTAAATGGAGGGGGCAAAGCTTTCCAATATCGGGTTCTTCCATTCGGTCTAGCCTTATGACCCCGCACATTCACGGAATGCATGGATGCAGCATTGGCTCCTTTGCGACTCCGGGGCATCCGCATTCTGAATTACATAGACAACTGGCTGATACTAGCACAGTCACAAGAACTGGCATAACAGCACAGGGATATCGTCTTAGCTCATCTGGTTTCTCTGGGGTTAAGGCTCAACGCCAAGGAAAGCATCCTCTCTCCCACTCAGAAAACTACCTATCTGGGGATCATATGGAATTCGATCACAATGTGGGCACAATTGTCTCCCCCTCAAATCGAGTCCATTCAGAACACACTGAGCAAAGTCAGGCCAGGCCAAGGTTGCACTGTTTGTCAGTATCAACAACTACTAGGTCTCATGGCAACTGCGTCCTCGGTGATCCCTTTGGGCCTTTTTGCACATGAGACCATTTCAGTTGTGGCTCAAAGACAGGGGATTTCATCCAAGGGCCAATCCCCTAGGATGATAAGGGTGACACGCCACGTGCTACGTACCCTTTCTATGTGGTTCAGACCCCGGTTCCTCACTTTGGTTCCCACTCTAGGTGCGTCTTGCCATTGTAGTTTGCTAAGGACAGACGCCTCCCTGACGGGCTGGGTGTGGCCTTAAGTGGTCATCCAGCTCAAGGGGAATGGGAGGGTTGTCAGCTCAATTGTCACATTAACTGTCTTGAGTTGATGGCTGTATGTCTGGCCCTGAAATACTTCCTCCAGAGGCTGCCATGTCTTGGTGCGGGTGGACAACACAGCAATAGTCTCTTACATAAACCATCAAGGAGGTCTACGTTCACGCCAGCTGAACAGACTGGCATGGCAGATTCTCCTTTGGGCCCAGGGAAAACTCCTGTTAATCAGAGCAGCTTATATCCCTGGATGCCTGAATGGGAGCAGATTTACTGTCCAGACAGAAAATACCGACGGGGGAGTAGAAGTGGACCTCTTCGCTTCCCAACAGACAGCGCAATGTACCCTCTACTTCTCTCTGAGTCACCCAGCCCCCCCTGGGTCTGGACGCGATGGAACATACATGGCCCAGAATGCACCTGTATGCTTTCCCCAAGTTTCTCTGCTCCCGGGAGTCTTGGCCATAGTTCTCCAGCAACAGTCCTGCCTCTTACTGATAGTGCCGCGCTGGCCGAACAGGATATGGTTCTCGGAGATAATGTCTCTCCTCGACGGCTCAGCTTGCGTGATTCCGGACAGGTGGGACCATCTGTCTCAGGTGCAGGGGACAATATTTCATCCCCGGCCCGAGCTGTGGAATCTTCATGTTTAGCCCCTGAAGGGTACCAACTGAGGGAGACTGTGCTTTCACCTGAAGTTATCGAGACAATTCTAAGTGCAAGGGCTCCCTCTACTAGAAGAAGTTACACCAATAAATGGGGTGTCTTTGCACAGAATGCAGATCCAGTTAACTGCCAGATTGCTTCAGTTCTGGACTTTCTGCAAGGAAAATTATCAGCAGGCACATGCCCCGCCACTCTCAGGGTTTACGTGGCCGCTCTATCGGCTTGCCATGCCTCGATTGACGGGATGCCGTTGGGGAGACATCCTCTGCTCGCTCACTTCGTTCGTGGAGCGATGCGACTGAGACCTCCTGCTAGGACCAGGATCCCTTCATGGGACATATCAATAGTCCTTGAGGGTCTGGTTGAGACCCCCTTTGAACTTCTAGAGTCAGCGTCTGATAAACTTCTGACTCTCAAGATGGTTTTTCTTATGGCAATTACTTCTCTAAAAAGAATTGGGGATCTACAGGCTCTGTCTGTCTTGCCAGCCTGCTTAGATTTTGCCCCAGTAATGGCTAAAGAAATGTTGCCCCCTCATCCTGACTACCTGCCTAAGGTTCCTTTCTCAACTGTATACTGTATATAAGCCTGCTGCTCCCCGCCACTTACAACGCCGGAGCAGGAAAGACTTCACAGATTTTGTCCAGTCTGTGCCCTTCAGACTTATGTCCACCGCACTAGCCTGTGGCATAAGTTAGGGCAACTAGTCGTTTGCCATGGGGCCGCAACAGGGGGGTGGCCGCCACCAAGCAGACTGTCGCATTGAGTGAGGGACGCTATTGTGCTGGCCTACGAGGTGCGTGGTCAAGCTTCGCCAGTAGGTATCAGGGCTCACTCTACCAGAGGGGTCGCTTCTTCTAAAGCCTTGGTTAGAGGTGTCCCTCTGCAGCATGTTTGTGATGTGGCAGGCTGGTCTTCTCTGACCACATTAATAAGATTTTATAGTTTGGCTGTTCATGCCACGCCGGGCTCTTATGTCCTTAAGTGAACATCACAAGCTCATGTCTGAGACCTCTCACGCTCTTGTGAGCACAACTACACAACCGTAAGGGATCCGGATATCCACAGTGCTGTGGCGTGGGTATTCTCGTTCCTAAAGTGCTAAAATCAGCGCAGCATCAAAGTGTATCTTTTTGACATGGAACGTCTCGGGTTACTTAACTGTAACCCCTGTTCCCTGATACGAGATGCTGCGCTACACTGCCGCACTGGGATGCCCCAGGACTGCTCTTCAGACAAAATACCTGACGATGCATCGACGCATCTATTTATAGCCCTGCTACAGGTGCATCCAATTGATGTCACCAGCAGAGGCTATAAATTCTAGTCAATTTCATTGACGTGTTGCACACGTATTCACAGCTGATCACACCTAAAGCTGTTCCCGAAGCGCTAAAATCAGCGCAGCATCTCGTTTCGCTTTTATCAGGGAACGGGGGTTACAGTTAAGTAACCCGAGACGTTACCTCCCTTTAATAACACCAGCCTCTGATTAGCAATAGCAAGTAGCAAATCATAATTCATGGTTCTGATGTAAATGGTACACTATTTGCTTTTGCACCTGTGATTTCATTGGCTCTTTAAAATGTGACCATGCATTTGTCCCAAACAAATCTTACAAGCTTCTCTCACACATACTTTAATACTTCCCTCAAATTAACAAGGAGCACAAGATGCACTGATGCTAGGTTATAACATTTTGTGATTTTAGTGTCACAAGTACCACTCATTTCACTTGAAAGGTTTTTAACCCCTATCTGAAAGAGTACATATTCCTGCTGGGCTACAATTGTCACTGTTTGTCTTTTCTTCTTTGGAGAGGCATTTATTTTCCAATGCAGCTGTCACATTTTTAACTTCTTTTTTTCTCCTAATGATAAACCTTCAAAGTGCAGAAGTTTTCTCCAGCTGGTTTTGCAAAAATTTAATTTTAGCCATCAAATAACAGTGATTTCCACAGAACTATGGTGCTATCTTTGAAAACTGCACATATTAATTCAAGAAAATTACATGTATATGGACAATTCCTTTGCAAGTTTATTTTTAAAGTGGTTGTGGTGAGTGCCTTATATCAGTTTTATGAACTGTGGTTGGCTATATGGTTGGACTAGGGTACAAAAGCACTCCCACCAGTAGATGGCAATCTAAGTCTGGTGCTGCCAGGGGTCACTAATAAGTGGCCTGAGCAGTGGCCATTTAAATGATTTACACACATCTCTTCTCCAATGCATTTAAATTGAATATTTTATTTCAATCCAAGGGTTCTTAAATCTTAAACCCAAATAGTAAATTCAACATCTAGTTTTAATATGCAAATTTAAAAATGCAAAATTTCCTGTCTTTGCCCTCATATTTCCTAGGTGTTCTCTCAGCAGATTTTATGAATTATACAATAACTATTTAAAACATGATTTACTTAGACAGAAACACAGATGATGGCTTTAGTTTCTTTTATGTCAAAAATCTAATTTGTAAGTGTAATAACATTAAAAAGTATGCTGCAATTATCATGTTATCCTATTAATTATTAAAATAAGGGCTCCCAGGGTTCTTCAGTAATCACTGTTGGCTTGAACTGGAGTCTGTCAAGACACTCTAATCATTTCAATGGTGAACAATTGTTATTCTGAATGCATGCCGGCAAAACACTCACCATGTGAGGATCAGTTTACTAGCAGTGATATCACTTACAAGCCCAGTGCACCTGTTGTATATTCTCCATAAGAGAATGGAAGAATATAATTTTTAAGGAATAGTTCAGGCACAAATAAAATTTGGGGTTCTTCCAAACCCATATTGCCCTTACTTTTTCAGTGGAACACCAACACAGACATTTTCAAAGAACCTTCACACAGTTCTATTTCGTACAATAACTGTCCATAGTGACCATGCCTGTCAAACTCCAAAATGACAAAAAAAATAAATAATAAAAAAGCACCAGAGAAGTATAATACAAGTGGTCCATTAATCATTGACAAATAAGTGTGTCTGAGACGATGATGAAAATAGAAATATTTGATAAATCTATTTCAAAACTTTTCCATGTTGGTTTCATAATTTTTATAGTGTTTAGTATTTTTCACACAAAAATAAATAAATAAATAAAAAATGAATGACATTAAAAATGACATGGTGTAACCATGAAGTACAAGTTATTAAAGTGTTTTTCTTGCACATTGAATTTTGGGAGACTGAACATGGTTTAACATGGTTGTATTTTTAAGCAATGGATATTTTATTTGGAAACATATCACAACTAATTTCATTATTAAAAATTAAACAATAAATTTACACCTTCCAAAGTTCATTCATCCAAAATATTCTGTTAATTTGAAAATGCCATCTAGATTTTTCGACAGGTAAAATTCAGCCCTTTCTTCCTCAAATTCAGTGGTTCAAATTCGGTTGGAAATTCAACCTTCCACATCCAGGAACTGCAGGAAAAGCAGCAGAGTACCGATGCACAATCTCCATCTGATGCTATTTGTTCTCAACAGTAAGTGGTGCAATGGAATCGGATGTTGACTGCTGAAGATAAAAGCTACGGGTAGAGAGAACAGCTGTGTACATTTGATTGACAATTTGAAAAGAAATGAGCAGAAACAAGAAAATAAAATAAAATTATGTATTACAATAAAAATAATAAATGAATGAATGAAAAATGTATTAGGCCTAAATTAATAAACAATATGCCTACCTTTATACACAAGTTGGTACAAAGTGTCCGCATGATATAGTATTAAATTCAGGAGGAATGATGTCGATGTTATACAGTATCTATGGGCAGGGGCAGACTGGCCATAGGGAGAACCGGGACTTTTCCCAGTCGCCACGTTGTGCCGAATGGGCCACGACTGGATGAAGAGGGCCGCAAAATGGTACAAAGATATGCCAAACGGGGCCGCAATATGCAGTAAAAGACAGTGACAACTCTCTCTAATTTAGGACGGGCTCAGTTTTAATATCCTAACCGATTATGAAATCCGGTTGCATCACGCACATTTTCAAATTTCAAACATGCACACAAGATTTTAAAATTGTGGCACATCAAACAATATTAAGATTATCATGCCAGAGGGCGCACCTCATGTGATCTCATGGGGAAGCAGATGTAAACAAAATGGAGACTGTGATGCGACAACTTATAGGCCTACTTTGTAGTGAGAAAAAAAAAGCAGAAGGCAAAACGAGTGTTGATGAGAAAGTGGTTGGGGAGACGGGGTCAACATGGGTTGTCTGTTCTTCAGCGAGAAATGGAGGTGAGATTTTAACTGTCAGTTTTAATATCTGTCAACAGTAGTATGCTAGCTAAAGTTAGCCTCAAGGGCTAGAATCCCATCAGCTGCTCCGGGACTAACGTTAGCTTATAGCGCTAACATTTAGTTAGCTAGTTCAAAAGTGATATTGTCCACTGTTGCAATGTAGAATTGTGTTGATAAAAATGAAAATAGACATTGGTGCTATTGTGAAGAAAATGTGTCAACATATTCTAACATAGAGACAGGAAATGTAACTGTATGTAACTGGTCTAGTCGCCGGACATATGTAGCTGTAACAGTGGTGACCAGCAAGTAACGTTAATAGTGTAGCAAGTTCAATGAATTTGTTGCCTTCTCATGCATGATAGAGACATGTAACTTTAAATCTTGAGTTGCTCTGTTCTCTCTCTGTCACTCTCTGATCAGTGTGAATGGTTTATGTGGCCTCTCTCTCTCTCTCTCTCTCTCTCTCTCTCTCACTCTCACATATTTCAGACAGTTACTGTATACTTTTTGTTTTGATATGTTTTTATCATTTGGCTGAACAAATTGCCAAGTCATCTTTAAATGTTGAAAAGCATTAATCGCAGAGCATTGACTGCACTAAAATGAAACGAAATAGGCTAGATATTATTATACAAACTTTTTGTTAACAATATCAGTAGGAACCAAAAATAATTTCTGCTGTTTCATGACAGAAGCTCAAGAAAACACAAAAGAACAAATTCTATGATGTATTGAGGTCAGCAAGTGTAGTGCTAGGGATATAATATACTGTTGTTTTGATTTTTTTGCTAGTGGCACTGATTCTGTGGCCTAGGGGTCAAATGAGCTGTGGAAAGGATACGCTTATAGGCTACTATGGCTAATTTATTATGGGTGGTAAAAATGTGATACATTTTTTTTTATTTTTGTTTTGTTTCTATATAGTTGGAGGACAGGTCAGGCTTTGAGGAGCTGTTGCTAGGGAGAAATCCTGCAAGGGAGAGTAGAACCACTGATCACCAGACAGGACACCAAGATGAGGCAATTACTGCCAAAGGCAATCTTTGACCCTCAGATTCTTGGCAACAGGTTTGTATAACAAATGTGCAATTTTGTCTCTAGTGTTTACATTTTGCAATAATGTTATCATTTTTATCTGTTAAAGGTGAAACCTACAAATCACTAAGTTTCCAGTACAGAATTGGGGCCACAACTGTATCCGATATAGTGAAAGACACATGTGAAGCCCTGCATCAGGTCATGAAAGATGAGTTCCTAAAGGTTAGAAATCCCTTTTTTATCATTAGCATCAATAGACATTTTGACATACAATACATACAAATATGAAGACAAACAAAATAGTTTGTAATGACAAACTGAAAGAGGAGATAACACATAAAAATTACAGAATGCATAGATGTGGTGGGCATGTTATAAGGTAGAATGCTTCAATGGGGAGAAGTGATTGAACCATTCTACCTTCTGGTAGAGGTGGGCTAAGTAGGGGTATAGGAGAGTGTGTATGTGTGTATTGGGGTATAACTTGGATGAATATATTTAGGAATGCAGTACAGGTGGGG
Source organism: Xyrauchen texanus (assembly GCF_025860055.1). Lineage (NCBI taxonomy): Eukaryota > Metazoa > Chordata > Actinopteri > Cypriniformes > Catostomidae > Xyrauchen > Xyrauchen texanus. The sequence goes on from NC_068295.1 coordinate 35,516,321, forward strand.
TTAAGATTCAAAAGTTACTCTGGGAGATCAGGTGAGGAGAAATCTCTCATCTTGAGAATTGTAAATTATTTGTAAATGCACATGGAATTTAACTTAAATTGTGCATCTATCATTCTGCTCTTTTATTTGCAGACACCAAAATCAGAGGCTTAATGGTGAGCAATTGTCAAGGACTTTGTGAAGAAATGGCAATGCCCACATTGCCTGGGTGATCTTGATGGGAGGAATATCTACACCCAGCCCCCAGCCCACAGTGGCAGCAATTGGCACAATTATAAAAGTAGATTTTCTGTTCTCATGATGGCAGCTGTAGATTCAAATTTCAAGTTCATTTATATTAGTGTTGGTACTCAGGGCAGGGTCTCAGATGCTGGGCTCTTTGCCCATTCTGACCTGAAGAAAGTGTTGGACCAGGGTGTCCTAAATGTTCCTCCTCCAGAAAAGCTTCCCAGTTCTGGTGTTGTGCTACCCTATATGTTTGTGGGGGATGAGGTATACCCTCTGAGAACAGATCTGATGAAGCCCTACCCCCTCAGGCAGCTGGACCACAACCAGAGGATCTACCACTACCACCTCTCACGGGCATGGCGATTCATAGAAAATGCCTTTGGCGTTTAGGGCATTCCGCTCCACAATCATCCTTCACACAGACACCTCAGTGGTAACGAAGATCACCCTGGCTTCAGCATGCCTCCACAACATCCTTTGTGAGCACCATTCAGAGGCCTACATGCTACCAGCACTGGCAGACTGGGAGGACAAAGACCGCACGGAGGAGAGATGGACAGGGGTCCATGCAGAGTGTTCAAGCTGGAAAGGCACAGAAACCCACCCTCACTGCTAAGCAACAACGTGATCTCCTGAGAGATTATTTTTTGACACCTGCTGGCCAGGTGACATGGCAATTTAGAGAATGGAAAAAGAGGCGTTTGCTGTGGGTAGCTCAGTGGTATATGCACTGCAATGTACATAGTTCACATATTCTGTAATTTATATATGCTTTGATTATTCTTTGATGTAATTTTCCCATTGTTCTGTGGTATTTGTTGGTTGTTCTCTAAATTGCTTTACTATTAGCTTAAATTTCTGGTGCTCAATAGTATCTGCGTCCCCTTTCCAGGCCTGAGAGTGGGAAAAGGAGAGGGATGGTCTTCATCCCCTTGTTGTTAGTGGTATGTGGTCCTTTGGTTGATGAGATAAAAACTTAATTATCCCAAGGGAAATTATATTGTTATTAGAAGAACTATACAACAATGAATAGAAATATAGAAAAGCTATATAAAAACATGAAAATATAAGATGAAACTTACTGATGGGTTTCCTGTTTGAAAACACAGTGGTTGTGCCAATCAGCAATACTTGCTGAATCACGTGACTGAATTGCCTCTGACCTGCGTTGAGCTGCTATGCTAAAAAAGTGCAATCGGGCTCCATGGATAAACCATGATACTGTCCTGACTAAAAACATTTTGATGCCATTTTTGCCATATCAGCATGGCTGAGTGTGACTCTTTCACCTGTTGCATAGTAAGTTGCGGCATGGATTGATTGTATAGATCGCTAGCACGGCTAGCAAATGCAAATATATTGTTGTCTGCCCCTTTGTTCTGATGAAGATTATGTTCATTTTTGCCCCTTAGATGTGTGTGCACACCGATTCTGATGTGATTGGGAAACCCATCTATTTAGCTTTAAAAGAAATACAGATCTCGAAACATATTACATGCAATGGAAAGGGAGTACACTTCATCCAACCTAGAAGTTGAAGTTGAGTGGAGTGGAGTGATTGCAAGTACCCTGTGCAATACTACCACACTAAAATCGTTATGGTCAAACATTTATGTAATATCATTTGAGATCTGTAGATTGGCCATATCATATGCGAATAGAATTGCTCCAGTGCCTTTTTCTCTTGTCCATATTATGTGCATTAAGAGTATATTTGTGTCATATTACTTTTTTAACATATTGACATACAGCTGCAAAAGATTTAGGACAGTGATGGATCAAAGACGATGTAAACCATCACCCGCCTGTCACTAGTGAAAGTAGAGAGGTGCTATTTCTGTGAATTCTTCGTTCAATTTCTCCATTGATTTACATAGTGCGACTAAATCTGGATTGTCTGGATTGAAACACTTAAACACAACCAGATGATATATGAGTTATGTGTGTACTGATCCTAGTAATGTATAATAGAAGACCCAGACCATTTGAAACACATGACAAATCATTTGTCTCTAAACTTGTGCAGACTTCAGATTAGGAGATTTGACACCCTGAATGGAAAAAAAAGCAATTTGTCATCATTGTTCCAATCCTTTTGAGTCTTGTTTTACATCTACAAGTGTGATTGTACTTAGTGCAGGAATTTCAGATGTGTCTAAAATGTCCTTATCACTGATGGGGTCATCCATGTCCTGCTCTTCGGTCAACAAGTCCTTGACAGATTGATCAAGCTGAAAGACAGTTTCATGTTAGTGAGGTATGTATGTGTCTATCCATCCATCTATCAACAGAGTACTGTAAAATTAGTGGGATACGGTTGTGAAATTTTTTCTCTCTGCCTTTTATACATGCCAGTGCAGTTTCAACTATTATACAATGACCTCTGTACATAACATTTTTGTACAGTCAGTTACATTTCAGTATTATAGCTCCATACTTATACTCTGGACAAGCCCTGACATAAACACTGAAATCTATTCCACAGAGCACCCAAAGTAGTTCAGTGTTAATTTCAGTGCTTGTCCACTCATTGCACGCGCAGACACCAGAGAAAACTTGAAAACATCATGTCGACAACAAGACGCTGTGTTCTGAAGTGCATATCAAAAGCGACCTTTTTTTTCACTGCCCAGGGACGAGCATGTGAACAATGAGTGGCTAGAGTTTATATTTACAACTATACCACACAAGTATAGCCCGAACCTTGTGCTGAGTTCACCTCATTTTAATGACGATTGCTTTACGAACATGAATGCTTTCAAGTGTGGATTCGCGAGCCGGTTGATACTGAAGGAAGGTTCAGTACCAAGTTTATTTGGATCAGCTTCCTCCTCCGAATCACAACCTGTAAATATTATTAATAATTGTTGCTTTTATGTGTTTTTTAGCATGCTTAATAAGTATTTGTGTGTGTTGTGTACGTTACGCTCAGCGCAGCTTCTAGGTCTCCAATGTCAATTTTTTGGAAATATGTGAAATGTTTGTCGATGTTATTGGAGTTGTCATAAAGAATAGAGCAATAACTTGTAGTAATGCAGTGCTTTACCAATATGTTTATGCGTTGGGCTAACGCAAACAATAACTGATTGGGTGTTTACCACCGAACTCTGGGCTATGATCGCTAACATAAATCAACTCAAATTCCTTCTCTGATTTTGATTTTTTTTACTACAAAGCAGTGATGGGCGTTCCGTTTCCGACAATCTCTGCACAGAGTATACCAATCACAACTGACTGGGTCATCTGACCAATCACCGCAGATTAGCGTCACGCAAAGGAGGGGTTTGTAATAATGAGTCGTTGAACGAATCATTTGGGAGTCGGTGAGCAAATCAGGTAAACATAAATGCATATTATAAGACAACAAAAGTGTTTTTTGTCATTGCATGCATGTAAAACTGTTGTTGGGGACTCCCAAAACAATATTAGGAACATTTTAAATGCCATAATAGGTGCCCTTTAATATGATTTGCTGGAACATGTCTTTTTTATTTAACATTGTACCATGGTGAAAACTGAGCATTGTTTATTTATTTATTTGTTTGCGTTTCCTGAACTACATCAATATCTGTGTATTAATATCCGGTGCTAAAGTAAAACATTTAAAAAAACCAAGGACTTCCACATAGTCAAGGATTTTTTAAATCATAAATGTAATTGACACACATTACAAATTTAATAAACATTCAAATAATCTCATCTCAATCTCATCTTTTCTAATGTTAGATATAAAAAAAGGAACTAACATACAGGTGAAACTCGAAAAATTAGAATATCGTGCAAAAGTTCATTAATTTCAGTAATTCAACTTAAAAGGTGAAACTAATATATTATATAGACTCATTACAAGCAAAGTAAGATATTTCAAGCCTTTATTTGATATAATTTTGATGATTATGGCTTACAGCTTATGAAAACCCCAAATTCAGAATCTCAGAAAATTAGAATATTGTGAAAAGGTTCAGTATTGTAGGCTCAAAGTGTCACACTCTAATCAGCTAAACACCTGCAAAGGGTTCCTGAGCCTTTAAATGGTCTCTCAGTCTGGTTCAGTTGAATTCACAATCATGGGGAAGACTGCTGACCTGACAGTTGTGCAGAAAACCATCATTGACACCCTCCACAAGGAGGAAAGCCTCAAAAGGTAATTGCAAAAGAAGTTGGATGTTCTGAAAGTGCTGTATCAAAGCACATTAATAGAAAGTTAAGTGGAAGGGAAAAGTGTGGAAGAAAAAGGTGCACAAGCAGCAGGGATGACCGTAGCCTGGAGAGGATTGTCAGGAAAAGGCCATTCAAATGTGTGGGGAGCTTCACAAGGAGTGGACTGAGGCTGGAGTTACTGCATCAAGAGCCACCACACACAGACGGGTCCTGGACATGGGCTTCAAATGTCAAACGTCTTACCTGGGCTAAAGAAAAAAAGAACTGGTCTGTTGCTCAGTGGTCCAAAGTCCTCTTTTCTGATGAGAGCAAATTTTGCATCTCATTTGGAAACCAAGGTCCCAGAATCTGGAGGAAGAATGGAGAGGCACACAATCCAAGATGCTTGAAGTCCAGTGTGAAGTTTCCACAGTCTGTGTTGGTTTGGGGAGCCATGTCATCGGCTGGTGTTGGTCCACTGTGCTTTATTAAGTCCAGAGTCAACGCAGCCGTCTACGGGACATTTTAGAGCACTTCATGCTTCCTTCAGCAGACAAGCTTTATGGAGATGCTGACTTCATTTTCCAGCAGGACTTGGCACCTGCCCACACTGCCAAAAGTACCAAAACCTGGTTCAATGACCATGGTATTACTGTGCTTGATTGGCCAGCAAACTCGCCTGACCTGAACCCCATAGAGAATCTATGGGGCATTGCTAAGAGAAAGATGAGAGACATGAGACCAAACAATGCAGAAGAGCTGAAGGCCGCTATTGAAGCATCTTGGTCTTCCATAACACCTCAGCAGTGCCACAGGCTGATAGCATCCATGCCACGCCGCATTGAGGCAGTAATTAATGCAAAAGGGGCCCAAACCAAGTACTGAGTACATATGCATGATTATACTTTTCAGAGGGCGGACATTTCTGTATTTAAAATCCTTTTTTTTATTGATTTCATGTAATATTCTAATTTTCTGAGATTCTGAATTTGGGGTTTTCATAAGCTGTAAGCCATAATCATCAAAATTATATCAAATAAAGGCTTGAAATATCTTACTTTGCTTGTAATGAGTCTATATAATATATTAGTTTCACCTTTTAAGTTGAATTACTGAAATTAATGAACTTTTGCACGATATTCTAATTTTTCGAGTTTCACCTGTAGGATAAGAGGGAATAATTGAATGTGTATTTTTATGCAAAAAATATAGTCCTTCAGTTCTTGAACAGTTTTTCCTTGGCACACCCAGAGTCTTGTTTCTGGCTATGGCTTTCAAATAATCCAAATATATCAATGCAAGTTCTTAAATGTTCCATATTCTCTGATAAACTGTGAAAAAGCAAGAATGATACTTTTAAGTTCCACTTATGACTTAAGAGCAGTTCAAAACCCTCGTTATCTTATGAAGTTTTTACTTTACTACTGCTTTTTGGGAAATGCTTTAGAGATTAAGTACTACTTTAGTGATACTAACGTTCTGCTTAGTGTCACGGGAAATCCAGCCATCGACAAACAAGTGAAATGAGACAAAAAAGTTTCCAAATTGGGACTGGTCACCCTACTACATTAGGCTAAGTCATTTTGCGTACAGATGCGGGGGACATCAATAGGCTATATCTAAAAAGACAACAAATATTTCTCTGGCATACATAGGTTGAAGAACCCATTCGTGTCTATAGACCCTTTCCTGACTAGTACGGTTTGTGTCAGTGGCATTCCTTAATCCGGTTGCTTTATGAAAGAGTGATAATATGTAGATGAAACAAAAGTTGAGCAGTGGTGGATAATTATTCTGATGCACGGCACTGAGGAACTGATGATGACACAGGTTGACCAATCAGTGGAAAGGTGCGTTTCATGCCCACTCACATTTGCAAATCTAATATCTATCTATTGCCTAACCATTGACATTTTTGAAAAACAAACTATGTTTTATCTATCTGTAGCTTTTATCTTCATCAGTCAACGCCCAATTGCATTGCACCACCTACTGTTGAGAACGAATAGCATCAGAGGGAGATTGTGCATTGGTACTCTGCTGCTTTTTCTGCCGTTCCTGGATGTGGAAGGTTGAATTTCCAACCGAATTTGAACCACTGAATTTGAGGAAGTTAATATTGTTAAGTGAAATAGAACAGGCTGAATTTTACCTGTCGAAAAATCTAGATGGTATTTTCAAATGAACTGAATATTATGGATGAATGAACTTTAGAAGGTGTACATTTATTGTTGAATTTTTTATAATGAAATTATTTTAGAAATGTTTCCAAATGAAATATTCAATGCTTAAAAATACAACCATGTTACATTTCATTTTCATTTGTGGGTGAACTATCTCTTTAAAAGATGCATGCTGGATGAATCCTCACATATCCTCACTTTGATCATTGCCATGCAGTTTGCCAAGTATTAAAGATGAGCTTTAGCAAGAAATGCACCATCGACATGTCAGTTGTATACGAAACTTGTAGAAATGCTTTTTGTGAGTGGATGCTCAATATGAGTGGTTCCCCTGTGAGCATGTATGTAAGCCAGATAGGCAGAGGCTCAAGGCTTTGTCTCCTCATTCTCTTTGGCCATGATGTTGGCAGTACCGCAGCCAGGGCTGGATTGGTAATCTGGCATACTAGGCAGTTTCCCGGTGAGAGGCGGATTGGCCATTGGGAGAACTGGGCAGGCCAGTGGGCCGGCCGTGAAACGGGTCGAATGGACCGCGCGCGATAAGCTGAAATGAGCTGCCGCATTATGCAGAACGGGCCACAAAATGGTGCCGCAATATGCCGAAGGGGGCAGCGATATGCAGAAAAGGACAGCGAACCCCCACGCCCCTCGCTCAACAACTTTTATGCCAGTTGCTATGTAAAATCCCGGGACGATTTCTCTTCCCAGTCCACCCCTGACCGCAGCCCCCACGTTCCCCAAATGTCATTCAAAGGGAATGAGAATACAATACAGTCTTCATGAGGCAGGCCCTGTTTTTGGAGAGCTCAGGACTTGCAGCGGGAGGGGGAGCGTACGAGCGAGCAGAATCTTAATGTCAAAGACTTTGTCTTTGAGTCGGTCACTGTGTAGATTCAAATTCAAATGGAACCGGCCACTGAATCGACTGTTGACACATTGGGAGTCTCACACGCCCCTCCCTTTCTGAAAACCACACACCCCCCATAATTAAGGCTAATTACAATGATGAATGCACTCCTGTGAGAAAGCGTCTCAATCCGGTAGTTGTCCATGCGTGAAGTCTCCTTTTGCTACATCTGGCACGCTGTGATCCAAACAGTGAGAGAACTGAGAGTAGATTGGCACAGACTGCCCAATAGGAAAGAAAAATCACAAAAGAATTTGCTTAAATGGAAAACAAAATGAGATGTTTTATTGAATATCCCAGTCTGTTTTATATCCTGAATCATAAAAGTAGTTTATGCGATCCATGTCAAAGTCTTCTGAAAGCATACAATATGACAGTATTGGTGAGAAAACAACAGCAAAACGACATTTCGAGTACTTTTTACATTGATAACTGTTGCCAGTTCATGAGTTCATCTGCATTGGACGTCAAGTTTTTTTTTACTGTATTGTATGCCTTTAGAATACTTGGAATATGATGCCCAAGTCGCATGTATGCTTTTATGATTATCTTGGGTCTTTTTTAAGCTTTAAAGTGAGTCACTATCCACTGTGATTTATAGTTAGAGACTATTAAGCCAGAGAGCACTTGTATAAAAATGATTGGGAGAAATTGGAACACCAAATTTGAAGGATGTAAAAAAAGAAAGCGAGTGCACTGTATATTCCCACTATGTTTCATCTCAGGCAGGGTCCATGAGCACAGTCAGTGTGCATGTGTACAAATGTGTGCACGTGTGGGGGGGTCTCTCATCCCTCTGAACCTGAACGATTCCTCCTGTCCTACTGACCCAACCTTCCATAGGGTCACGTCTCCACTGACGTGACCCTATGAAGTCTTATCCGAGCCAAGCCTCTCCACTCATACACCGTGGAATCCCTGGTTAGCATGGTGAGGTGGGCGGCAGCCCCTTCCTAAATCACGTCTGGTGCAGTAGAGAGAAGCCTGAAGGTCAAACCCTTTCAGCACTCGCAAATTATTTCAATTCTCGGTGGAGAGTTTTCATTACAGCTGCCTGCTCATCTGAATAAACAGCAACCTGCTACATTGCTTGGAAGTCAGCACCTTCGCTTCCACAGGGTCAGCGATTCAATAACAGACACAACATCAAAAGAGATCCTCTGTCCAATTTCATGTTCTTCAAAGGCAAAATGACTTCCACACAATAGGATGTCCCTTTAAAAGGAGTCTGAAAATGATGTGTTCAGTTGCATGAGACTAATAACAGGCAGGAAGAGATTCATACTGAACCATTTCAAATTTGCCTGTTTTGATCAATCTAAAGTTACAGCTCGCTTGTGTTCAGAATGGAATGCTGGCAGACTGCTGACTGTATAATTTGGCGTTAATTCATTATGCATGTATACTGCCAACTATTATTTTAAATAGCGAGAAACAGTATGCTGTATGCAATAATAAACATTTCAAACTGTAGTGTGCTGCATTGTTGTAGCATAACCTCACTATGTAGTTTGTTTAATTCAGCTAGTGGCATCCAGATATAAACTGTTTTGCATTTTAAATGACATTTTGTGTCATTTTTTTATTTTATTTTTGGCAGTCTGGTCAAATAATGAACCATTTTTTAAAATTCGTTGAAAGACAGAACATTTTTGGTTAATGCAACTTTTGGACTAACAGTAACAACTATCAATTGCTGTGCTACATGTAGTATAATTGGCAGTCTGTCTTTTGATCTGGTTTGTTTTCATGGCATGGTACATTTTCAAACTGTTCTTAAAGGGTTAGTTCACCCAAAAATGAATATTCTCTAATTATTTTCTCATCCTCATGCCATCCCAGATGTGTGACTTTCTTTCTTCTGCAGAACACAAACAAAGATTTTTAGAAGAATATTTCAGCTCTGTAGGTCCATATAACGTAAGTTAATGGTGACCACATTTTTTAATTCTGAAAAGCACATAAAGGCTGCATAAAAGTAATCCATATGACTCCAGTGGTTTAATCCAAGTGTCTTCTGAAGCCATCCAATCAGTTTTGGGTTAGAACAAATCAAAATGTAACATATTTTTCACTGTACATCTTGCCATTGCAGTCTATAGGCACAATCATGATTTCAAGCATGACTACAATTCCTAGTGCATGATGCAAGCTAGATGGCGCTAGGAAGTGTAATCGAGCTTGCAATCGAGCTTGAGATCATGATCACTGAGAAGACTGCAATGGCAAGATGTACAATGAAAAATGGGTTACATTTTAGTATGTTAAATGTTACCTAAAACCAATTGGATCACTTCAGAAGACATTAATTAAACCACTGGAGTCTTATGGATTGCTTTTATGCTGCCTTTATGTGCTTTTTGGAGCTTGAAAGTGTTGGTCACCATTTACTTGCATTGTATAGGACAACAGAGCTGAGATAATCTTCTAAAAAAAATTGTGTTTGTGTTCTGCAGAAGAAATCTGGGATGGCATGTGGGTGAGTAAATGAGGGCATTTTCATTTTTGGGTGAACTGTTCCTTTAAGTGACAATATACAGTATAAATGACAATATCGATACCAATTATGACTATTTACCCTCCAGTATCAGGCCCATCAAGACTGACATAATGTTATCCGCTTGTAATTATGGTATCCATAAAAAGTAACTGTAATCTGATTACACACATTAACATTTTTATAAAATGACCAAAACTAGATTTAAGTAATTTTATTATGTAATAAAGATTACATGTATTCCATTACAGCCAACCATTGACTATTATGTGTTTGATAAACACATATTAGTTTCACAATGTGTGTTTATCAATTGCAGAATATTTTTGGTTGTTTAAACAGAAGTGCTCTTTGCTAGATATTTTAGATAGTTATAATGTTTAAAATTGTAGCAAGAATTGCAAAAACATTTAATTTTAATGGTGATTCCATGCATACATTACATACTGTACAGTATGTCCCAATACCTAAAAGTGAATGACAGAGAATAGAGAATCCATCCATCTTCTAAAGCCGCTTGTCCTATGTACGTTCACAGGTAGTGCTGGAGCCTATCCCAGCTGTCTTGGACCAAAGGCAGGGAAACACCCTGGACAGGTGGCCAGTCCATCATAGGGCAAACACACACAGATATGCACATTCCCACTCTCACCTACGGGCAATTTCAAGTTTCCAATTCACTTAACTTGCATGTTTTTGGAATGCGGGGCAAACCAGAGCACCCGGAGGAAACCCACTTACAAACAGGGAGAACATGCGAAGAGAGAATCAACTTGCATAAAGAGCACTTAAAGGAATTTAGTGGCTGTTTTCTAGCAATGTGGTGTGGTGTTGAACCAAGGTCCTATTTTAATAACAATAAGAAGTAGGGAATATGAATATTTTCTTAAAAAGATTTAATTATTTCATGATTCCAATGTATATTTGGAGCAAAATTGCTTGCATTTGCCCATCCTTGGGGTAGGCTGAGCCCATGATTGGGTGTGAGGCTGGGCCTGTTCAAGTAATTCTAGTGACTCCCTAAAAATAAAAAAAGACCAAAAAAGACTTGAGTTTAGAAGAGAGCACAAGGGAAATATTTAGCCCTGTCAAATTTGAATTATTCCTCTGTTCTCTGAGGAATTGAGGGCCCTTTATTATAGTTTTCCAACCATCACACATTGGAAATGAGTGTTATAATGAAAGAATATTATGTGGCTGCAGCAGCAGAAGTAACTTGTGACATCATGTGTTGTGTTACATTAAAAATAGATTGAAGATATAATAGGCAGTGTAGCATCCATAGCTACCAGCCCCTGAAAATAATCCCCCTGGAATACCATGACTTATTCTGATGTCTATGAAATCTCTATGAAAGGGCGCATGAAGTTAGATGGTAAATGTGCCAACCAGAAGGTTGAGAATGGGGACAGTAGGTCCCTCCTCCTCCATTATAGTCTTATACAGGCCCTGAGAGCACATCTGGCAATTTATTTTCACCTTTTCTCTGTCCATCTTAAGAAATGGAACTCAGAATACAAAGGTGAGATGAGAGGTGAGATGAACTCATTATATGGATGGCTTTGTAGAGACGGTTGTTTTTGGGAGCTGACAGGGCATCTTTTGCTTCTATAAGTTTGGGATTACAAAGAAGTCATCTCTGCAATCTTTAGTAGAGAATTTTATCATAATTGAATGTTCGGCTGTTGCATGCAGTTTGTGCATAACATTAACGTAAAGTTCAGTTTGTAACACATTTTACTTCCCTAATTTAATGTATTATAAAACTGATTGAAACTGGATAAAGGAATCCTTTAGCATTCCTATTCATTTCAATTAGCGGTTGACCGATATATCGGTTTTAATGACTATTCAGTGCAGATAGTTTTATGGAACTTTTGGTTACACCGATAGTTGTTACAGTAATACCTGTGCATTCATCTGCACATACATTTTGTCTACTACTGGCCTATTAATCTGTAATCGGCTTTTTCCACCAACTTAGTTATCGTATCTGCAAAATCCACTATTGGTCAATTGTAATGGCAATTGCTCAGCTGAGGCATGCTAGTAAATTACCAGATTGTAAGGTATTTGCAAGATGACAATCACCTGAGCTTTACCAATTATACAACAGCTCAAGAAATAAAGTAATTAATATTGAACAACTTGCTTTTCAGACAAAAGTTGGCTGGTTAGTTACGAAAATACTTACCAAAGAAGCCAAAGCATCAGACACCAATCTGCTTTACTTCAAAAGAATCAGGGCTTTTGAAATAATCTTTTAAGTGAACGAATCATTTGTGTTCACTTCCATTGTTTCAGTCGTAAAAGACTTGGTGTTGTTTAACAAATAAGAATCAGATTCACTGACTCACTCATAACATAAATGATGCTCATTTGTTGCCACCTACTGGTGCAAAGATGTAATCTGCAGTAATTGTCACTGACCGAATCTATTAATTTAATCAAAATTAATGATAAATCAAAATCCCACCACTATTTATAAAGTTGTGAACTCAGACAAGCAGAGTGATACAAATAGGGGTACTTTGAACATTTTTCCATCCGACTCCACCCCTTGAGGTTGATTCTGGCCCCTCTTGGTTTTGGGCCCCTATGTGTTGCATATATATTGCATATTAGAAAACAATGACAAAATGTTAATTTCATGGTGAACTATTTCTTTAATACATTAATGGGTGATTTAGATTTTATGTTGACAAAGATTGACTGATGCTTTTGACACTGTATTAAAACAAGGACTACAATTGGCCTATACATTTAAAGTACAACCTTTAAAACCGTTCTATCACCCTTGCTGTGATGAAGGTAGTGCCATGTTCAAAGTCTCCCCTGGAATCGGTGTTTGCATTCTCCATCTTGTTTGTGTTATCACATCCCTTGAACCATGCCATTCCACATTCCTCTCCACACAAACATGGCTGTCTCATAATGAGCGGTGGTGCTGATGGGATCAGTCACAATTTTGCAGATGGATGATGCAGTTTAGCAGCGATGTCGGTGCGTGCAGAAGATGAGGTATGCTGCGTGCTCCCTGCTTCAAAGGTAAGAAAAAGACGATGATATAAATAAGCATGTGTGCGGAGGTATTTCTAAAATGAAAAACTTTAAAAGAATTGTTCACCCAAAACTGGATATTTTTCCATTTTTTACTGGCCATCACTCTTGTGTTAATCGATCTCAATGTATCCACGTTGTCGGGGGAAGTTAATGTGAAAGTTTAATAATATTTATGACTTCTGAAATTGAATTCTTGTAAATGTTATATTGCATATAAGATTATTATTTTCATATGTAATAAATAATATTTTATCCCGATCATAATTGAATCATCATTTTATGTTTTTAGTTTACAATTATTGTGTGCATTGCATAGACATACTATTGTTTTATTACGGTTCACATGCATTATCAACTGAGGCTGATCTAAAAATGATAAAGTCTTTAACCGAACTTGTTTCATATCATGAGTTTCACCTCTTAAATCAATAAGTGTAGTACAATACAAATATTGATATTAGATACAACACTTGAATAATCATATTCAAATATACTGCTGGTGATTGAGTCTGCTTTAAACACAGAAGGAGATGTTTAGAAGAGTGTCCGAGCTTCTGTTTTTTGCAAGTGGATGTGATGATTTATACTACCATACAACATATAAGACAAAAAAGCATTGTAAAAGTATCATAAAATACACTGCCAGGCCAAAAAAACCTGGCATTGTTTTGAAAAATGTATGCACTGTCACAACATTTATTTCCATCCAGAGTTGCATTAATATTTGGCCGAGATCTTGTATTGATGACGGGAGAGTTGAACCACTCTGTCAAGTCTTCTCCAGCACATCCCAAAACTTTCAATGGGGTTGAAGTTAGGACTCTGTGGTGGCCAATCATGTGTTAAAATGATTCCTCATGCTCCCTGAACCACTCTTTCACAATTTGAGCCTGATGAATCTTGACATTGTCGGCCTGGAATATGCCGTGCCGTCAGGGAAGAAAAAAATCCATTGATGTGATAACCTGGTCATTCAGTACATTCAGGTAGTCAGCTGACTTAATTTTATTGCTGCTTAACATTGCTGAGCCTACACCTGACCAATTGAAGCTACCCCAGATCATAACGCTGCCTCCAAAGGATTGTACAGTGGGCATTATACATGACGGGTACATCGCTTCATGAGCTACCCTTCTTAACCTGATGCGCCCAACGCTTTGGAATAGAGTAAATCAGGACTCATCAGAATACATGACCTTTTGACATTGCTCCACAGACCCATTTATATGCTCTCAAGCAAATTGAAGTAATTTTATCAGATTAGCCTCACTAACGCTTTCTTGTGGCCACACAGCTGTTTAGTCCCAATCCTGTAAGTTCTCGTCACATTGTGTGTGTGGAAATGCTCTTACTTTCACTATTAAATATAGCCGTGATTTTTTACGATGTGACTTCACAAAGCGTTTTAATGTGATCTCCGATCATGATCATTCAAGATTTTTTTCCAACCACATTTCTTCAGTGAAGCTGACAGTTCATCACAATCCTTACAGGTTTTAATTATGTGTTGGACAGTTCTTTACCCAATTCCAGTAATCTTCTTAGTTGTTTTCTTTGCTTGATGCAGGCCAATAATTTGTCCCTTCTGAAACACAGTAACATCTTCTCCACGATCACGGTATACATCTTCAGACATGATTGTTTAAGAAATGAGAGGCTACACGCTGCATCGGTTAGGGTTAAAATAATTGTTGCCAGCGGAAACATATTAATAACAGCAGTAATGATCAAATCATAAGCTCTTAAGAATCTGCTTATTTAAATCTAAATGGTAAAAAATAAATTGGCCAGGCAATGAAGTTCATATAACTTGTGCACTAGATGTTCTGAAACCATACAATAGCTTTGTGTGAAGAAGAAACTGAAATTTAATCTTTCACTGATAACATGGAATACTCTACTGTACGTTTTCCTCTTTTTGGGGTCCAGTATAGATGTTGGGGGGAAGTTGGCAACAGGAAGGCTTCACTGAAGAGAAACTCCCATAAGATACTGAGTGGATTAAGAGTTTTATATGTAAGTCTTCATGACTTGAAAAACTTCGAGAGTACATCTTACATGTAAGGTATCCTTCATACACATGCTTGCTGTTTTAAAGGGATAATACACCCAAAAATGTAATTCCTGCCATTATTTACTCACCCTCATGTTGTTTCAAACCTGTATGTTGTCGTTTATTTATGTGAAACACAGAAATAGCATTCGTTCTTGCTATTGGTTCTTGCATGTGCTATAACTAAATGCAACATGCCAATTCCAATATGCAGAATGGAGAATAAGAATATTCTGTGCGTAATTTACAAAAGGTTTCTGTAGCTCAACTGGTAGAGCATGTTACAAACAAACCAAGGTCATGGGTTCAATTCCCACGAAATACACAAAATGATAAAATGTATTCCTTAAATGCCCTGTAAGTCTCTTTGGATAAAAGTGTCTACAAAATGTGTAAATGAACATTTTGGTCTGTTCCACACACAAATCTACAGTAGTATGGCTTCAAAAGACAAAGAATATAGCACATTCACGCATTATTCACATGGACCACTTTTAAGGGTCTTTTAAGGTGTTTAGGCCTAATTGTCCTTTTTGGAACGTAACCCTAGGCTCTATTAACTTTTGTTGTATGGGAAGAGTGATGTGAAAATATGTTCTATGAGGAAATAAAAACAGCACATGTGTTTGGATCCTCAGGATGGTGAGTAAATAATGACAGAATTTTTATTTTTGAGTCCACTATGCCTTTAAAGCTTCTAAAAAGTATCTGTTTGTGTGCAAACAATGCCTTTCCTTTATACCAGCAAACATTTTTTTATTTCTAATCTATCCTAGCCGTCTTTGTCTTCTTTAATGCATTTCACCTCTCCCTCAATTGCTCTTGTACTCTTTTCTCTTTTTCCATCAGCTAATGTAGATGATGGCATGCCGTCAGCACGTGCTGAAATTGCATTAGGTCTGCGATGTGGGTGCGGGCCCTGGCGCTGCATCTATAAATGACAGCACTGTGGCAATCCTCTGTCTAGCTGCAGGCCTCGCCACCCTACACGGAAAGCCATCAGAGATAAGAGGAGAATAGACAGAGACAACACACACAGCCAGTCACAGCATGCACGGGAGATGCTATCAGAGCAGACTGTATGGAATCAGCTGGGCTCAGAGGGTGAAGAGTGAGAGGTAGTGTGATGGTGGTAAGGGGAGACGGGAGAGAAAAGTGGAGAGTGAGATATTGAGTGATGTGCCCATCTTACAAGGGACAACAGTCTGTGCATGTTTTATGTGGATTGACACATTTGTGGGATTAAAATATCGGTCTGTGGCTTTCCATTGTCGAACTACAAAGAGCATAGAGTGAATCTTGTGTGTAGTGAATGAGTAATAGCCCTTACTACATGACTTTCACACTACTAAAATGATTGTACAGTTCACATTATACACCAATCCATCTTGTCATCAGTCATGTTTTATATTACAAGACAAGAGAAGACGAGGTACTCAAATTCCAGGATCTTGGGTCAAGTGGTTTCCCCAAACAACGAGGAAAAAAAAAAGGAGCTTTTTTTCTGGCTGTTCAAGTCAGTAATTTTTTTTATGAGGAAGCAGTTTCCTAGTTCACGTTCCACCGCTAATTCAGTAACCATATTTTAACCATGATATTCATAGTGAAACCTTAATAATATAGGAAAATGACATCTATGGTAATGAATATCATAATTTTGTGGTTAATATGGTTTTAATATACAAATACAATAGTCTAGCTATTATTTTACTATATTTGTACACTGTAGTAACCATAATCTTTTGGCAGAAATCATGGTTTTACCATAGTAATCTTGTAGTAACCATGAAAAACATGTTAAGTAACCATGTTTTTTGGCAGAAACTGGTGTATTAGATTGTAACCCGCACACACACACACACAAGACGAGACAGTCACAATGTGAGTAAACACTGCTTTTATTAAAGAGCAGGCGAAGGTACAGTGGGGAAAATCCAGAGGGAGAATCATCGAGGAAGCGTAGGGTCAAAAGCCGGGGAATCAAAGTAGAGAAAAGGGGCAAATCCGGGAGAGAGTGGTCAACGAGAGCGGGAGGTCGAAGCCGGGAATCAGACACAACTAGACGGGACTAGTGGGAGCAAAAGACAGGGGAACAAGGGGAGCTGGCAAGCTAAGGGGTAAACTAGAGGAGTACAGAACTAGATGAGACTAGCGGGGGGCAAAGATACGGGAAACTAAACACAATAACCAACGGGTGTGAAACGAATGTGCTGTGATATAAATAGGGGAACTAACGAGCGGTGCAGGTGTAACGAATAAAGGGGTGATTGAGACGAGTGCAGGTGTACATAATGTTCTGGCGATTGGGAGCGGGCATGTGAGCTCGTAGGAGCAAAAACGAGCGTGCAAGCTCGAGCGAGCAAAAGGGGCGTGGAAGCCCGAGGGAGCAAAACGAGCGAGGAAGCTCGAGGGGGCGGAGCGAGAGAGCGGGGTTCGTGACAGTACTCCCCCCTCTATAACGGACGGCTCCTGACGGCCGCGCTCGGTTGCGAGGAGCGTGATCTCTGGGAAGTGGTGCTGGACGATCCCAACAAACAAAAAACCCTGAACAGACAACCCACAAAACACATAAACAAAATTGAGGGCAGTCCAAGGGGCACAGAGGGAAATGAGACAGTCCATGGGGTCAATGGCCAGTTTCAAGGCAAGGTCAGGGGGAACATAGTGGACAGGCGGGTGGTCGGGAGATCTAGGGGGCAGCCATAGGGCAGAGACTGGGTCAGGGGGTCTGGAAGGCGACTGGAGGACAGGGACTGGGTCCGGGGGTCTGGAAGGTGACCACCGGACAGGAATAGGGTCCGGAGGCCAGGGAAGAGGCCACAGGACAGGGAGAGTGTCAGGAGGCCACCGGACGGGGTCAGGGGCCCAGGGAAGAGCTGTGATAGGCGGAGCCGTGGAGGACTTGGAGACAGAGCCGTGAGAGACTCGGCAGGCGGGGCACTGAGAGGCTGAGGAGGCGATGCCATAGGGAGCCCAAGAGACAGGGCAGAGGGAGGTGGTGCCGCAGGAGGCTCTAGAGCCGGAGGCCTGGAGGCTCTGGAGGTGGAGCCGAAGGGGGCTTTAGGGGCGAAGGCCTGGAAGGCTCAGGAGGTGGGGCCAATGATTGTGGCGCCGTGGGAGGCTCTAGCGAGTTAGGCCTGGAAGGCTCTGGAGGTGGAGCCAAGGGAGGTGGCGCCGTGGGAGGTCCCCAAGGCGACGACCTGGCAGGCTCTGTAGTCTCGGGGGGTAGAGCCGTAGGAGGCCCGAGAGGCGGAGCCCTAGGAAGCTCTGGAGTCTCTGGGAGTAGAGCCGTGGGAGGCTCGGGGAAAAAGGTCGTGGAAGACTAGAGAGGCTCTAGAGGTGGGGCCCTGGAAGGCTCGAGAGGCTCGAGGGGGGGAGCAATGAAAGACTCAAGAGACGGAGCCCCGAGAGGCTCGGGAGGAGGAGGAGGAGCCCTGGAAGAGTCGAGAGACGAAGCCCCGAGAGGCCGGAGGGGAGGAGGAGCCCTGAGAGACTCGAGGGACGGAGCCCTGAGAGGCTCGAGGGGAGGAGGAGCCCTGAAAGACTCGAGAGGAGAAGCCCTGAGAGGCTTGAGGGGAGGAGGAGCCCTGAGAGACTCGAGAGGGGAAGCCCTGAGAGGCTTGAGAGGGGGAGGAGCCCTGAGAGACTCGAGAGGGGAAGCCCTGAGAGGCTTGAGAGGGGGAGGAGCCCTGAGAGACTCGAGAGGCGAAGCTGTGAGAGGCTTGAGGGGTGGAGCCATGAAAGACTCGAGGGACGGAGCCCTGAGAGGCTCGAGGGGAGGAGGAGCCCTGAAAGACTCGAGAGGGGAAGCCTTGAGGGGCTCGAGGGGTAGAGCTCTGGGAGGCTCGAGAGACTTGAAAGGCAGAGCCCTGGGGGGCTTGGGAGGTAGAGCTCTGGGAGGCTCGAGAAACGGAGCCCTGGGAGGCTCGAGAGGAGGAGCCCTGGGAGGCTCGGGAGGAGGAGCCTTGGGAGGCTCGTGAGGCGGAGCCCTGGGAGGCTCGAGAGAAGGAGCCCTGGGAGGCTTGAGAGGAGGAGCCCTGGGAGGCTCGAGAGGAGGAGCCTTGGGAGGCTCGTGAGGCGGAGCCCACGAGGGCTCTGAGGGGCGAGCAGAGGCTGGCAGAGCCGTGGAAGACTCTGAGGGCGGAGCAGAGCCCGGCAGAGCCGTGGAAGACTCTGAGGGTGGAGCAGAGCCGTAGAAGACTCTGAGGGTGGAGCAGAGCCCGGCAGAGCCGTGGAAGACTCTGAGGGCGGAGCAGAGCCCGGCAGAGCCGTGGAAGACTCTGGGGGCGGAGCAGAGGTCGGTAGAGTTGTGGAAGACTCTGAGGGAACCTCTGCTGTCTTGAGCACAAAACGAGACTGGGGAGAAGGGGCCCTCTTCCTTCTCTTACGTCTTCGGCCAACAGGGGACGTGGCCATGGGGACAGTCGAGGCTACAGGCGCTGGCTCTGGGGCGGTCGAGGCTACAGGCCCTGGCTCGCTGACCGTGGCAGACATGGGCGCTGGCTCGTTGGCCGTGGCAGACATGGGTACTGGCTCGTTGGCCGTGGCAGACATGGGCGCTGGCTCGCTGGCTGTGGCGGGCATGGGCGCTGGCTCGTTGGCCGTGGCGGGCATGGGCGCTGGCTCGCTGGCTGTGGCAGGCATGGGCACTGGATCGCTGGCCGTGGCAGGCATGGGCGCTGGCTCGTTGGCCGTGGCAGGCATGGGCGTTGTCTCGCTGGTCGTGCCAGGCTTCGAGGCTGGGGCCGTGACAGGCCTCGGGACTGGGGCCGTGTCAGGCTCCGGGACGGGGGCCATGACAGGCCTCAGGAATAGGGCCGTGTAAGCTTCGGGGCGGGGACCGTGGTAGGCTTCGAGAAGGTGGCCGTGGTAGGCTTCGAGATGGGGGCCATGGTGTGGAACGCTGGTTCAGTTTCTGCCTCCCCCACAGTAAACGAGGAACCAGCGTACAGTAGGGCGAGGTCAATAAACTGAGCCAGGTTGAGAGAGCAGCGACCACCAGGCATGAATGATGAGGCTGGCTCATTCAGTCCATATTGAAAAATGTCTTTCAGAGCCACCTCATCAAAATTCACCTGGTTAGCCAGGGCACAAAAATCCACAACATAAGCCTCCATGGGTTGGCTCCCCTGGCGCAAAACCAAGAGTCGGGCCGCTGGCTCCATAATGTCAAGGACGGGGTTATGAGTTACACAACCACTGCCTTGCACGAAAAACTCTTGGTAAGCACCCGAAGAGCCGTCAAACCTCTCAGGGGGTTGAAGGCTCACGGCGCTCAGAAATGCATTGGAAGCATAAACGGGCTCAGGGGCAGATACAGGTGAAACAGGGTGAAATAAATCAGAAATAGTGCATACCTGCTGCCCCTGGGCCATGAGCGCGTGGTCATCTCTCCAAACTGTAGCTCCTCGCGCCGAATGTGACGTGCATCTCCGCTCTAGTGAGCTGCGCGAATCCTCCGCGTGACGCATTGTGACTGTCTACGGTGGGGTTGGTTATTCTGTAACCCGCACACACACACACAAGACGAGACAGTCACAATGTGAGTAAACACTGCTTTTATTAAAGAGCAGGCGAAGGTACAGTGGGGAAAATCCAGAGGGAGAATCGTCGAGGAAGCGTAGGGTCAAAAGCCGGGGAATCAAAGTAGAGAAAAGGGGCAAATCCGGGAGAGAGTGGTCAACGAGAGCGGGAGGTCGAAGCCGGGAATCAGACACAACTAGACGGGACTAGTGGGAGCAAAAGACAGGGGAACAAGGGGAGCTGGCAAGCTAAGGGGTAAACTAGAGGAGTACAGAACTAGACGAGACTAGCAGGGGGCAAAGATACGGGAAACTAAACACAATAACCAACGGGTGTGAAACGAATGTGCTGTGATATAAATAGGGGAACTAACGAGCGGTGCAGGTGTAACGAATAAAGGGGTGATTGAGACGAGTGCAGGTGTACATAATGTTCTGGCAATTGGGAGCGGGCATGTGAGCCCGAGGGGGGAGATAGTGTACGAGCATGTGAGCTCGTAGGAGCAAAAACGAGCGTGCAAGCTCGAGCGAGCAAAACGAGCGTGGAAGCCCGAGGGAGCAAAACGAGCGAGGAAGCTCGAGGGGGCGGAGCGAGGGAGCGGGGTTCGTGACATAGATACAGTATACAAGTGAGCAAGTTTTGCTTTCCTCTCCTCTCCCTCTCTCTCTGTGTGTCTCCCGCTCGCCATTCCCTCCCCCCACGTCTCTCCCCCAGGTTCCCACGGTAAAAAAACTGGCAGGTGTGGTTGCCAGAAATTGTACAAAAAGTACAATTACCATCTTTCAGGCATAAGGGATGTCATTTTGGTGCCTGTACATTTACAGTCCACTACTATTGAATTAAGCATCATTAAATTATATAATGTTAATTCTAATCTACTAAAAAAAAAAAAAAACTGCTTTGCACTTTTAAAGGGGTCATGTCATGAGAAATCAAATTTTCCTTGATATTTTGACATATAAGTGGTCTTTCTATTATAAAAAAAAAAACATACTGTACATTTCAGAAAACTTAATGCCCAATACAATAAAAGTATTTAATGAAGCCGCTGCAAAAACGTCTTGGTTACTGTTGTAACCTCCGTTCCCTGATGGAGGGAACGAGACGTTGTGTCGATGTTTTGACACTAGGGGTCGAACTTGGAAGCCTCCAACACCTCTGATATTTGAGAAAAGGCCAATGAGAATTGGCGAGTGGAATTTGCATGCCACTCCCTCGGATATATGGGTATTAAAAGATATGGCTTTCAACCACTGATTTGGGTTTGCGCTGACGAGCCGAGATAGATTCCCGGCCATTTCAGCGGGTATTTCAGTGTTGTGGCAGCAGGGACACAACGTCTTTTTCCCTCCATCATGGAATGGAGGTTACAACAGTAACCAAGATGTTCCCTATCTGTCACTCACTCGACGTTGTGTCGATATAGTGTCACTAGGGTCCAGCAGCACTGTACACCTTGGCCGTCAAGGTGAAGTGAACTTACAGACCCTGGACGGGAGCCTAGGATGATACCGCCAGGTGACGGCATTTTATTCACCTGCTTCATGTAAGGAACCTCCATGTACCCCCTGGCCGCCCTGCCATTGAGGGTAGTGAGAGCAGAAGAACCCAAGATATGGGACCAGGCAGTAAAAGGTGTCTGCCAAGACTTCTTGAGGTCTTTATGCACCCCTGGAAAGGAAGGAATCCAAGACCTCCTGGAAGAAAGGAACTGTGGCAGAGCGGCGCTCTGAGCCCATGAACCAATCGTCCAGCCTCAAATGCTCAGGCCTGGGTGGCCCGGGTGAGCATGTCCATCAGCCCTGCGACGTACTCTGACTGGGCGCGCTCTCCGATGCTGTGATTGATTCCTCATCCTCATCGCGAACCTCGAATGAGACATTAAGCCCGCTCTAAGGCGAGCCGCGTGACTCATCCATGAAATTGACCAGTGGATTCGAACATGCAGGGGAATGGGAGGTCCGTAGGGATTCACTTGGTGGAAATGCTCCCATTAATGCCCCCAAATCATCCCCAGTGCTAACCGCCACGGCCTTGTGCATGTAGGTAAAAGGACCTGGATGGGGAACGACTGGAGTGGACACTGTGTCAAGTTACATTTCTGAAAAGTAGGCCCAATTCTGCTTTATTCAGCAGCTTCTTATTTCTGTTTTGAGCACAAACGCATCCTAAAGGTCTTCTTGTGCCCACCTGCACTATTTATTTTTGTTGGTATATGAAAACATGCCTTAGATGGATGTCTTTGTCTGTTTTGATGCGTTTCCAACAATGTACACGATGATACTGTACAATTTGTGTGTGCACATCTTGTTTTACTGTACTTTGGACTATGTATGTTATTTTTATCTGCTCATATCAGTGTGGATTGCTTGTCACCAGTCATAATACAATTCAAGCTTTGCAAATAAACTGTTATTGAAGGGTGAGGCAGTTAAAAACATTAGGACCCGATCGCAAAACCTATATTTCATATGTCATGACTGATTGATAGTTAATGCCGATGCAGTGCTTACAGTAAGTGAACAGTTTAATCTATTCGGCTGCAATGTGTTGGATGAGTATTATGTTTAAACACTGAAATGTAGTTTTATAATGTTTTGGAGCTTGTTCATTGTCTTCTGATTGAGTTTCAAATATTGCTGAATTTGAGGGGCTGCATGATGATAGCTAATCAGAACAGTGGGCATTTAAATTGAAGTTTTAAGGAGGTGCTTATGCCAAAACTGTGTGTTTCAGACAGAGGGCCAGAGACAGGGTGCAAAAAAACTTTACTAACATTATCAGTGGACCTCAGGGAAGATAATAAAACTTTATAAAAATGAGAGTATGTCATGACCCCTTTAAATGTACTGTTAACAAACAAAAGGAAACAAATTTCCTTAAATTTAACTAAACACCATCAGGATAACACACACGTGGAACTAAAATAATGACATAATATTAACGTAATAAAAAAAATAGTAACAAAACATTCCAATGTAGCAAACTAATATATAGAATAAGAAGGAGCATTAATATTTCAATTTAATTTAATCAGATGTGCTGATTTTTTTTTTTTTTTTACAGTTTAATATATCATTATTTTGGATTATACATTTGGTTATATATTTGTTTTTTATTTAAAAATCAAATGCCACTCCATGTTGGATTCGCATTCATCAACACACTTCAGAAACAATATGACCTAATCTGGCAGATTCTCGGTAACTACAAAGCTACTAAACACTTATTTTGATTTCATTCTATATAAATAGTTATGCAAAAAAAAAAAGATCAAAACAAAATATAAGATTTTACCAATAAAACAAAGGAATTTTGGGGGGAATTTGCCCCCACATTTTAAATTGCTGGGGTACTTTTGCTTTTGAAGGAAAAATACTTGTTTGAGCAGAATGGACTACTTAGTTATTACACTTTTGGTGCTTTTTAATGCTTTCAAATTAGACACTATCCACTACTATTGTATTGAAATCAGCAAATGGGACATCCTTCAAATTTCTTCCTTTTGTGTTCCACATAAGAAAAAGTCATATGAGTTTGGAACATCATGAGGTTGAGTAAATGATCACAGAATTGTAATTTTTACTGGAGTGAGCGACAATTTGTCTACAACCTAGTACTTGTATTATCTTGTCACTTGAATTGATAATTTCTGCTTTTATTACACATATTTGCAGTCACTTTGGATAAAAGCTTATGCCAAATGAAGAAATCACAGCAAATGTAAATCCCAGTATAGAGAAATGAAGTATTCTCTGTTATAAAGAGATTAACTTATCATTTCAAGCTTTTCTTTGATATTGGAACCATGCAAGCCACTGACAAAAAGGAACTTTCACATCCTAGTGCACTCTTTGTGTTTATACCAGACTGGATTAACCCGGAGACTTTGGCCTGAACCTAAAGCACATCTGTATGTGCAGTGTGAATAAAAGGGATGGATGGATAGATGGATCCATGAAGAGAAAGACCAGAGAAAGGAAAGCCAAAATCCAAACTCAGAGCTGTTGCTGTTTGGCTCAGAATGAATGCTCCTCTCATTCTACGTGAGGTGGATTGCAATGTGCTGTTAGATTGCTGTGTTTACGACTGGCCTCGTTTAGAAATCCTCTACACAATCAGTAGCTTATAAGAACATAAATATAAATGGTAAGGTCTGTAATGCCTCTGAATGACACAATTATAGGATGTCTTTTATTTTTAGGATTAAAAATGGGTACATTCTCACAGACTCTTATTATAATAATAACTTCGCTTACATTTATAAAACAGTTGCGGTCCTCAAATCTGATTGGCCGAGCTGTGTTCTAAGAGTTGTGATATTTAGTATAACAGCATTTGATATAACACTATTTGTTACTCAACAATATGTATAACTCAACAAAAGTGGCAAGAGTTATGATTCATCGTACATTTTTATTTCATTCACTGATTCGTTCAGTGCTCATTTATGCAGATAACATCTTTACTCCAGTAGGTGGCGACAAATGAACATCTTTCATGTTATGAGTGAGTCATTCAATCATTAGCTATGTTTCCATCCAAACTGGTAATTAAATGTATGCGAAAAATTACAATATCACCAAAACAAATTCCATCCTATGGAATGTTTAATCATGTTTGTTAACGAACGGTGGTAGATGTCTTATGTCTGCAAGCAATGGCGGGTGTAATCGCATATATGTGTGCGCTATGTGTGTTCGTTTTGTTCCATTCTTATGACTTCGCTGTTCTGATCTATACCATTTTTATATATGTGTCTGATGAACCAAATATATTATGATTTTGTTCTGTGAAATGGAATGGAAACACTGCTTTATTTGCTAATTGTTTTTGTGATATTGTGATTTTTCGCATAAATAAATAGAATTTGCAATTTGAATTGAAACATACCGAAACAATGGATCTGAACGAGACTGATTTGTTTACTTTAAAGATTCATTCAAAAACACAGATTCATTGTGTGTTGCCTGATGCGTTGGTTTCTTTTGTGACTATTTTCACTACAGAGAAGAAAGCGCAAACTATTTTTTTCTTTTCTGAAACACAAGTTATTTGATATTTTTACTTCTTTGTTTAACTGTTGTATAAAAGCATTATCACACTTGCAATTGTGATGTATATACACAGATGTATATACACCTGCACTATTTTCTTGGTACAGTTTCAGTGAGCTGTCAGAGCACAATAAAAGCGATCTTCATCATCAAATCTTGAACAGACGCTCTGATTTCGTCCGATGTTCCACGACTAATCAAATCATTTAAAATGTATTTACCTTTTCTGTTTGATTGTTGTTGCTTCTAATTTAAATGACAATGATCTATGTATACTACTTCACTGACAGCAGGTAAACATGTTTCCTCAGGGCTGCTTAATAGCCCTTTCCATCAGTCGAGCAGTGCTTTCTGAAAAATAGGCATAAACAGACAACACATGTCCACTGTGTTTTCAACTGGGCCAAAACTCAGCGGCCCCTGTGTGTATGAGTTGTTTTTTTCAAAGGGACGTTGAATGAAGCAGGCCTGACTTTGATCTTGTGTGACCTGCAATTGAAATGGATGCACATTATGATTTGTCTATCTATCGGTTAAACTCATCTCATCTGGTTTTCAAACAGTCTATGTCATGTTTCTCTCTAGACACAGTCAAAGGGCTCGGAGTCATCTTTTTGTCTTTGAACAATTGCATTGCCTCTGTCTGCCTGCACCAGAGAGCGGCTTATCAAGGACGGAAAAAATTGTTTTGACAGAAATGTTCCATTCTTCGGATTTATGCAACAGAATGCTTCGACTATTCAATCACAGTGCACTTGACTACTTTAAAGACTTTTAGCGAAAATATTTATTCCTTAGCTCATACTTTGCCTTTTGAAGTTTTTAGTATGTCTTTATTATATGCGCATGAAGGTCAGTATGTCATTTGAAGCAAAATGTTCTCTAAACATTTCTTAAGCTGCCTCAAAGATGCATTCAAAGGAAACACAAGAAAAATGAATTTGTTTAAATAGTTTGTAAAAGGACTTTACGTACATTCATGTCAACGTGACTATTTGCGTACAAATGTATTTGTTAACGATTTACACACAATATCATTCTGTTTGTTGTTTGCTGCACTTAATTAATGCCAGATTGACTGCAAGGTTATTTTGTGTACCATTGCTTGCAAGAAAATACTCTAATTTAGTAGGTTTATGAGCTAACAGGCTTGCGTAACAAAACTACACGTCCGATCTTGTGCAACCACAGAGAATGATAAAACACATAAATCAACAATTAAGCAAAAGAAAGGCACCCTTGATTTTCATTTTGTTGCACTAGTGCTTAAAAGCTCCATGTAAGGAAGTAAAAACAAGATAAATAATTATGAAATAGCCCATTTTATTTTGACCAAAATTAAAATTTCCAAGCTAGTAAGTGGGAACTTTCCAGGGCGATTTGAAGGAAGCATTTCAGGAATGAGGCCCAGTTAGTTTGTTTCACAGGCTCTTATTTGTATGGAGATAAAACAGTATCAAAACATCTCACAAATGCGCATGACAATCCACAAATTAACACAATAATCCACAAATGCACGCACAAGGCAATACACAAATGCACACAACTGATCTACACACACAACTGTTGCATACGTTTATGAATTGAGCAGATGAGCGGATCTGTTTACGTGCATTTTTGGATTGCTGTGTTTGCACAATTTGCACATGACAATCCACAAATGAACACAATAAACCACAAATGCATGCACGAGGCAATCCATAAATGCACACAACTGATCTACACACACACACAAATGTTGTATACATTTGTGAAATAAGCAGATGAGTGGATCTGTTTACGTGCATTTTTGGATTGCTGTGTACGCGTGTGGATCTGTTGCATACATTTGTGAATTAAGCAGATGAGTGGATTAAGCGCACATTTTAATCTGTTAAGTGCATTTGTGGATTTCTGTGTGTGTGGATCTGTTATGTGCATTTTTAGATTCTGTGTTCATGTTTGAAACTGTTGCATGCATTTGTGAATTTGTTGCGTGCATTTGTGGAATGTTTCAACTGCCGTTTCACGCTGGAAAGCTTGTTTATCTTTTGTTTTGTTCTTTTCCATCTGTTTTATTTTTTTTCTAATATTATGCACATCAATAAAATGGACTTTCTTGGATTTGATCCCAATTAACTTTTGTGCATTGCTGGCTGCTGCATTGTTGTCTGCCTTGCATCGTTTGCTGTGTGACTGCTGTGAATGGTGCTACTGTGTTTTGGATGGAGACTAATGCAAAATTTGGAGTTCAAGATTTCTGCGTGCATCTCCAAGTTGGAAGTTTGACCTCAAGTGCTACTCTATTGCACTTTTTCCAAGTATGAAGTTGGAAATTTGTACTTTCTTAGTTGAATACAATGCAGCATATCTCAGTCAATCTGCAAGGCACATCTAGTCATGTGATCTCAACATGGCGATCTCCATGAGGGGGTGACCAGCTCCATGTATAGTAGAACAGAACATCTTTTTATAGGCTACAGATATGACGGGAGTCTTCATCTCAAAAGAGTGTACATCAGTTACATTTTTTTTTAATAATTTGTGCTGTTCATTTCTCTAAATGTAAATCTTTTTAAAGATTCTTTTTAAAGCAAACCAATAATGCCAAGCATTCAAGTTGTGAATTCAGTGGAAGGTTTTTCTTGTAGCACGTTCAGCTTCTGGTGGTTCTGGAAGCTCATTCAAAGCCACACAAATCCAGGGGATTCACAGCAATCAGACACACTAGCCAGGTGAGAGTAGTACAAATGACAACAGAGATCAGATTGTTCCCTTCTACTGTCTTTCTCTAATGACCATGTTCTGGGAGCAATAGGTTTGTCACTCTGAAATATCAGCCAGACCGCTGAACAATAATCAATCTGCAATATCCTTGCTTTGTCATTCTTATAAAGAGCTGTATGGATTTTATTTGAAGTAAAGGACCAGATTCTTTGATTCTGAAGTAAGAAACATAGTCAGTCACAATGAAAATCATCTAGAATTAAATGGTTTAAAGGGATAGTTTGCTCCAAAATGGATATTCTGATTTACTCACCATCATATTGTGCCAAAATGAAGGATTTTTGTTCATCTGTGGAAATCAAAAGAAGTTTTAAAGAATGGTGTCACTTTTTTTCAAACAATGAAAGTGGATGGATAGCTTGACTGTCAAGCTCCAAAAAGAAAACAAAAGTAGTCTATTAAAGCACAATAAAAGAAGTCCAGACTTGTGTGCAATATTCCATTCCAATAGTCTTTTAAATAAGCGTCCCGATCTCATTAATAAACAGCTAATTGTACGTTTGACACTGATGTTGAAGTAGAGTGGTGCCAATTAAAAAAGAATGAATTAATAAATTAGCAATTTATTTATTTGAAAATAAAAATGTGAATTAATAAACCAGTTTAATAGTGGAACAATCAGAAATGCATGATTATTGGATTAGCTTACAAATGATTAGCATTTAGCATTGTTTTTCCCCTGCTGTTTGCAACATTCTCAGATCTGATCTTTGGTCTATTTTGACCCACCTGCTGAGAAACAATTCTCTAAAGCCATTCAATAGCTTTGAGTGATGTTTTTATCTATTTTTTCTCATTTATTTATTTTATTTAACTATCCCTTTAATTTCATTAATAAATGCAGTTAACATTCAATAAAAAAAATCTATACATTTGCCTACAAGTATTTTGCCTTATATTCAACAGCACAAATTTCTTATTAGTCAATGTAATATAAAGAATTCCATTCCTAGGAAACACAAAAAGCACTTCTCATTCAACAGATACCCAATACACCATGCTAAATCAGAAACTATGAAAGAACCTCACTGAGAGTATCGATTAAAAGATGAAGACAGGATTCAAATGAATTGCTATTGCAGTGATGAATAAAGATAATGGGGAATGAGATCTACCATAAGGATGATAAAGGCTTAGGTAGAGTAACGAAGCTAAGGGGAAGAGATGGGCCAGTGAGTGATCTAATGAGACCTGAGGTATCTTCTGTCCCAGGGGTCTGGGAGCCTAATGGTAATTACCGCCTCCTTTTACACTTGGTGTAGTACTACCAACAGAAGGGTCTGTAACAACATGAAGAAGTCTAAATAAATAAGAGCCGCAATATATAGGCTATGCTTTGGTTTATTTTAATAGTTTTTTGGTAACACTTTAGATTAACGTTCCCTTTGTTAATAGGATCAATAAGCACGAGTAAGTCATTTACAAATGCGTTATAAATCATTGGTATGTGATTATAACAATGTGTAAAATGGGATGACTTTCATGAAATACCTGCCAAATAAAAAAGCTACTTTCATCCAACAGTTGCTAATAAGTGAGTCATTTTACCTCACATGTTGTAAATGCTCAATAACACTTATTCAACATTAATAACCTACGAAAATGTACCTAAATATAAAGTGGACACATATGAGTAATTTATTAAGGAGTTGCTAACATTAGAAACCTGTGTACATAAAGTTCAGTATGGTTTATGGTCGTCAGACTTTATTATATTATATCCAACAGTTAGTTCCAGTCCTTGAATCTGATTGGACAAGAGACATTCCATTAGCACTGATGGTCTGACACAATCAGCACTCCGATGCTTCAGTGTGTGTATTACTCCGCTTGTGTTCATGCCATTCTAAACTAATGTGTAAGAGCAGTGCAGATCTGTTAAGATGAGTAATATGAGCCAGTTACGTGATGTGAAGTGAATCTGCATAAAAATAAGCCGTTAACAAACAACAGCTCTTCATGATCGCTTACAACACTTACACCGCTAAGCTAAGAAATAGCTTTAAACGGCTTTAAACAAACAACTTGAGCATTACGGCTCATCACAGCTGAGAGACACAACAGTCTGATTAATTACACAATGGGTGCTGTTTAAAATGGCGGAGGACATTGCGGTTTCTATAGTGATTGACTCTTGCAAACCGTCTACTGCAAAATAGGGAGAAATACACCCGCTTGGATGCTATATTTCCACTGAGAAAGCTGATTTTCAGAAAGCTGACAGCATCTCTGCTTGGGTGTGACAACAGGTGATTGCACATGCTCTCTCTCTCACACACACTCTCTCACTCACTCACTCACTCACTCACTCACTCACTCACTCACTCACTCACTCACTCACTCACTCACTCACTCACACACACACACACACACACACACACACACACACACACACACACACACACACACACGCATTCATCCTTTTTTATCCAATAACTTGTTCGAAACAGCACAAGTCATGATACTATTTCTGAAGTGACATTTTTGAATTACTAATGAAGGCTTGGACAAAACATTTAGTTTGAACCAGCAACGGCAGATTCTGATCCATTGCTTAAGAAAGTAGTTCCATGCACAAATTACCTACGGCACTCGGCCTGTGGCCAATTCACAGCAGTGCTGATGTAGGGAACATATCGCACTCTTGCTCGAGTGATATTGCTTAAATACATGAAGCTAATGAACATGAAGACCTGAAAAGTGGTTTTGCAGAGGACTTTAGGTAACCAGGACAACATAAGTTGGGACACCACTCGGAGTAGCACCATTCTTCAGACATAAACGTGACAAGAAAAGTGTCAACACAAGTGAGTCAAGACATTACAGTAATGAAAATAAACATAAAGCGGACTATTTCAAAATGAAAAAAATCTTTCCTTTTAATCTAATGAATTAGGGCTTGTTATGTTTTTGATTAATATAAGAAGTGTATCTAATAAGCATTTATAACATGTGAGTTAAAATGCTCACTTATTAGCAACTGTTGGATGAAAGTAGCTTTTTTATTCATGTTGTTATAACTGTATATGTATATGGTTTATAATGGATTGTAAATGACTCATTAGTCATGAATGAACTCCACTGTAAACACTTAACAAAGGGAACATTAAAATAAATTGTTACTCATTTTTGCAAACATTGAAACTTTAAATAGTTCTATGTTAATAATCACTAAATCAAATATTACATTCATATTTTGCAGTGTTTGTGTTATTGATAAAGCTGGTAATAAAGATATTGTAATGATGTGATACAATAGAAATCATTATATTAAATGCATTAATAGCTATTTTATTAAATCAAGGTGGAGGTGATTTCACCATGCACGACTGCTCCATCTACTGTCTGAGATAGCTGAGAGACTAGCAAAACCAGCTTAAACTATCTTAGACCAGCACACCAGCTTAGCAGTTTTTCTTTTCTTTCCCATCCACAGAATACCACAGATTTTCCTTCATCATTTGCCAAAAATGCAAAAATTCCAGATTCCGTCTGGGCCTACTTAGGGCTTTCAGCGATTAATTATGCATGCCTAACATGATGGGAATCAAAATAAGGGAGGAATCCAATAAAGCTTTTAAATGCAAAATCAGAGATACATGTGCGTTTTATTAAATCAAATGTGCAAGTCATGTCACCATATGTGATTGCTTGGCTGCTCCTGACTGGCATGTATGATATGAGCCCTTAAAATCCTGCCCAGCCTTAAAAACAAGCACTTAAATGGATGACCGTGAAACTTGCGTATTATCCTAGTGGCCCTTTCCCATGGCCCTCTCAATCTATCACAATGAAAAGCTGCCCCCCACAACCCTCAATCCTCATGCACTGGCCCCAGTAAACAGTTTTCTTTTATTAAGTAAAGAGAGAGAGAAAGAGGGAGCGAGAGAGAGACCTGTGGGTACACAAAAGAAATAGCCCAATTATCACTGGCATGAACAGTACCTCTATCACCACTGCTTCCCTTATGAAGGTACTTAGTGTGAATATAGCAAAGTGGCTATGCCTTTGATTTCCCATTTTGAAGTCTCACGGTACACCTTGAGTTTTTGTCCACTTTGCTTCTGATTGTGAACTATTGCAGAGTCACACATGGTTAGGGAGATCAAATGCAACTGTTGCACTTCACAGATGCAACAAAATTATGGAACAAACAATGACAGACACTTTTGGGAACTTGCTGTACTCACATGGCAAATTTGTTTTTAACAAATCAGAAATTCTTGAATGTGTGGCTGCAGAACTGTAGATTTCCACAGAATACGAATGCCTGTTATTCATAAAATAGAGTTCCCTAGGACATATCAGTGATCATTTGGAAACCATGAAAACTTCTCTTATTTATACTTTATTGTGTCCAATTCAATACTCAATAATTTCAGTAATGTATTATTTAAAATGATTTAAATTCCAATAATTTCTCTTACATAAAATGTATATTCCGTTCCTTTCCATAAACACATTTGTTTACTTTTTCTACTCTTTTTCTGTTATTGTTCAGTTTTTCCCACCACCCATACATTTATGTACCATATTCAAAAATAAAAAGTAAGGTCCCACTTTATATTAGGTGTCTTTAACATCTAAGTAGTAACATTAAAATACATACAATACAATGTACTTATTGTGTAACTATGCTGTTATGCGAAATTCTCACAAGATGGCCCACATTTGCTGCTTCTGAGGTTGAGGTACGGGTAAGTTTAGGATTATCAGGTATGACTAGCACCTTGCATTAGGGTTAGTGTTTAAATTAGGGTTAAGGTTTGAGGTAAGGTTAACAGTGTAACTACAGAGGTAATTAAATGCAGGTACTTTAAATATAAGTACAATGCAACAATACATATGCACATAATAAGTACATTGTGTCAAATGCCCAAGTACAGTAAATAGTAGTTAAAGACACCTTATATAAAGTGGTTCCAAAAATAAATAAATATGTAAACATTTTTTAAATAATTTATTAAATTAATGAATACACAAATACATACTCGCAACTTAATGGCATGTGAAAAATGCATTTATACGTAAACATACTACAGTCACAAGCAATATAACTGTGTGTCTGTACATATACATATAAATGATGACTTTCCTATTTTCCTACTTATAATATAATTATTATTTTTTGTTATTATTATTAATTTAGTAGCTTATTATCTCAAGATTTCCACAGAATAGGAATTCCTGTCATTCATAAAACTTGATGGAGTGGGAGTGGTGGAGTGGGCTAAAGCACATAATTGGTAATCAGAAGGTCGCTGGTTTGATCCCCACAGCCACCACCATTGTGTCCTTGAGCAAGGCACTTAAATCCAGGTTGCTCCGGGGGGATTGTCCCTGTAATAAGTCCACTGTAAGTTGCTTTGTATAAAAGCGTCTGCCAAATGCATAAATGTAAATGTAAATGATGGACATCAGTAAAAAGCCATGGAAATAGTAAATATACTTTTATGTACGTATGTACAGAATTAGTATATATATATATATATATATATATATATATATCGGTTTCAAGTTTCCTTCCTCATTCTGAAAACCATTACGTTTGGCATGCATAACTAAGTCCTGAAAGCCCTAAGTAGGCTCAGATGGAATTTGCAGTCTTTTTCACATTTTCTGTGCTAATGTTGAAGAAACACTGGAATTTTTTGAATGGGAACATTCCCTGCTAAAACTTAAGCCTAAGCTGGTTTGCTGGTAAATATATACAGTATATTATATATATATATATATATATATATATATATATATATATATATCCATCTGAGCCTACTCAGAGCTTTCAGGACTTAATTATGCATGCCCAATGTGATGGTTTTCAGAATGAGGAAGGAAACTTGAAACTGATATATATATATCCATCTGAGCCTACTCAGGGCTTTCAGGACTTAATTATGCATTCCTAACATGATGGTTTTCAGAATGAGGAAGCAAACCTGAAATCTGAAACTTGAAACCAATTGGATTTGTATTTAAATCAAAGATTTGTATTCAGCCACACTGCATTGCTTTGCATGCAGATTGACAGCATTCTATTCTTCCTCATTTCTTAGCTTCGGTAGGTACTTGAGTAAAAGACAAAAGTCCATGAAGAACCAGTTTCATATCAATATTTGGAGAGCATTATGATAAAGAAAATTCACAAATAAACAAATTCCTTTATTGGTCCAAAAGAAGATTGCTTTGAAATAGAGAAAGAGAGAGAGAGAACAGAAAACAGAAAAGAAAAAGTAGAAAGACCAGAACGCCTGAGGCACATCAGCAGGGATTCCTAATAAGAAATATTGATTTCCCTGTTTTCTTTAAATGGGCCTGAAGCCCCAACTGTGCAAAACACAGAGTAACCGCTTTAAAGGTTTATGTAACGATCGAGATGCTACACATGCTGTGTGTCTGAGGGATTAGGCTCCTAAAAGTGGGAAACTGAGGAGGGGGATTTCTACCATGTTAGAGAGAGAGAGAGAGAGAGAGAGAGAGAGAGAGAGAGAGAGAGAAGGTGGAGAAGCAATAGGATGATTTAAAATTATACAGAATGTTCTCATTAAGGAACGCCATTGCAAAACATCTTGTGAAAAGCAACATTTTGAGCCAGATTACGGAATGCCGAGGTGGAAGGGAGGAATAGAAAGCAGGAGACGCAGGAGTGAATTCACTAAAGAATTTGTAAGGAGTTGAACAGTACGTAGTACCTGCAATTAAAAAAAATCTTGTATTGAATGTATGGCTCCAGATTAAAAAAACAAGTATTTTAAAAATTTTATTTTATATTATTTTACAAAGCCTAACCTGGCAGTTTGCTCACCATTCAGTGTGTGGTTTTGCAAACTTCGGCATCTTATTTATGAAGTATCTGCAATCAGGTTTCAATAGTTGTTATATGTGCTGTTATAACACTGCACCATATTTAAATCAAGTCATTATCATTCTTTCTAGAGCTTATTATAGATTTTCTTTTTCACAAAACTCAGCTATTTGCCTGTTGCAATTAATGTTGTGCAGTTACCGCCCACGGAATGCAGGTGTTAAGAAAAACACCTGTAGGTGTATAAAATATATTTTAGTGTAGACTTTCTTTTGATCATGTCAGCAGTAATTTATAGTAATCACATAATGGAGCAGAACGTTATAATAGGCCATATTTCCATATGCGTGGTGTGGTGTGGTCAAGCATACTTTCAGCATTTTAAAGAGTCATTTAAAGTGTCTAGATCACAGTAGTTGAGTGAGCAATGCTGTTACGTTGCAAGTGTCAGATTGAGGTAGTCTGCTGCATTCTCCTCAACCTAGCATGCAAAATCAGCCTGGAAGATCGGAAATTGTGCTTTACACATCATTTTGGGACATATTTGCACCATTTCCTTTTTGCATAATATTTTTAGTCTGGACGCTAATACAACACAGACATTGTTTGCATATAAACAACGCTATCAGCGAGCACATTTCATTTGAGTGAACTTGCCCCAGAGATACAAAAGAGGAAAATGAGGTAGGATGCACCCTGCTCTCTGTTACAACACATGAAAACATTGTTTATTCTCATGACCTTGCTCAGCTATTCAGCAACACAGTCCAATCTCTGTTCATATCTGTTCCTTCGGGATTGTAAAGGCATCTAAAAATTTGCTATTGTTCGACAAATGAGAGAACAATGTCTATCCCTAACAGTGATACCCACGGCATGAAAGTCATGTGGTCGTTGCCGTAGGCGATACCATTGCATCATGATCCCCGTCCCTCCTCAGAAAGATAGGACTACAGTATGTTGACCTCGCAAAGTACCTGGTCAGCAGACACTTGCTCAAATTGTTCCCCACCCTAAAAGAATGCAGTAGGCGTCTTAGCTTTGTGTAGCCAACATTTTCACTATCGGCATGAAGTCTGATTGCAGCTTGTTTTGGTAAAGAACAGCCCACTAAGACAGGATTGGTTTTTCTGACTGATATGTAAAGCGACCAATCACGGTCCATTTTTACATGGCATTGACAGGCACTCATTCAAACAACTGCACATCAGTGTTGACCTGGAAATGGCTCAACAGACAACACTGAAAAAATGTGTAAATGTGTGTAGAATTTGTAATAAGAATTTCTGTACATCCAAAAGTTACACATACTAATTAAGCTCGACATTGTACTTCTGAAAGTTCACATCCCATTAAATCAACCATATTCTGCCGAGTTACTGACAAGCACCATCTCCCATTTAGACAATTTTGCAACAATTGAAATATGATCACATTTCCTTCTGCGTATTGTGGGGGCATCCTCAGAGACATTAAGTCTGGTCCCATGGAAACCACAAAGTAATCATGTTCACATAAACAATGATGACCATAATTCTGAGGTTGCATTTTCCCTCAAAAAATAAATTTTTACTTTACCTATGGTTAGGTATAGGGTTTGTGTTAAGGGGTAGAGTTCATAAAATGTGCATTCCTGACTGCATTGTATCACTTACAATTAAAAAAACTAGCATTTGGCGTAACTATGTGGACTTTATAACATCTCTTGGGGCAGTTGTTTGAATTGTTTTAAGCACAGACTGATCTTCTGTAGATTTGATCAAATTATATAGTTTAATTTTGAGAAATATTTGAGCTTTAAATCTCATACTTTGCTCTCTTGGTAAATCTGAGCTCAGTTTGAGACATTGGTAAGATCTCTGCTGAAACTATGGAGGAGATATATTTGAGATTCAGTGTTGGAGAAGCTGCTATGAAACTCTAGTTTCCCACTCTACAAGCTATTCATAACATAAAGTTGTTAAACTGCTGTCAAGATAGTCTTTAAAAATACAACACAGACATTTCTTACATATAAACAACACTATCATGTTTCATTTGAGTGAATTTTCCCCAGAGAGACAAAAGAGGAAAATGAGGTAAGACACACCCTGCTACACAGGCACATATCGCTATCTTAGTTCATTAGTTTAAATAAATTCACAGATAGGTTGGCTATGTCACTGGTTAAATAAGCTCTCGATGTTCCAGGTCCAGGTACACATTCTGAGTCAAGTTACAAGCCACTTAAGCCATTCGGCCAAGCAGGCCAAGGCACACCTAGCTAGCATACACTTGGTGCACATAGCTCTTTGGAGCAACAGCAGTACACAAGCCTTGGTGGTAAATCTGCTTGTTGGGGGGTTGTGTTTTGAATTTTTGCAGCTTCCCTGCTTTGTTGGGGGATGTATTTATGTTTAATTGTGCAGCAGCAGCATGTCATACATGCTTGATTCAGTATGTCTTGTTTTTCTAATTGTGCAGCAGCAGCAGCATGTCCACATGCTTAACTCAATATATCTGTGCGTGCTCTAGAAGAAACAAGCCTCTATACATGCTCTGCAGCAGCAGCTTGTAGCAGATCTAGTCTGCCAAGACCAATATCCTATTAATATGGCATACCCACATTAACATGCTAAATATTTCCAAGAGAGTTGTCATGACTGACCTATAGTAAAACTATGGTTAAAAAAATAGGGTGACAACATTACATTGAACATGGATTTATAATTAATATACAGTAAACTAAAACTAGAAACCCCTCTATTTTATATAACTGAATCAAAATATAGTGATAAACACAAAAGCAATTAACTACATCAGGAGCACTAATTGTGTAGTTGTGTAAATTTAACTGGTATAGGTATAGGTACTGACTTCTTAAATGTTGACATTTTGACAACACTGCCTACAATGCATAGCAGATCTTACAATAATGGCATTATGAAAAAATAAACAATAATAATTCCTTACATTTATGTAGCGCTTTTCAAGGCACTCAGATCACTTTTCATATAGGGGGAATCTCCTCAACCAGATATCTCATACCATAGAAGTGTAATAATCCCCAAACTAAATATTTCACTTCAAAAATAGAAGGCAAAAGCCCTTTAAGCACCTGGCTCAAGTGAATCATTTAATCATTTGTGAACTAGTTCATTTTCATGAACCATCTCAAAGAACTGACTGACTTAAATTATTTGGTTTTCCCATTACTACATGAGAGAGAGAGAGGACGGTTTTTTACTCCCTCGCCATACAATGTGACAAAAGTAGCATTTTGTGATGCTACAGTGCTACTCGTAGGAAAATGTAGCTCAAAACTGGAAAAACTATACTTTTGTGAATATAGCTGAACAATTGTCACGCTACTGAAACATTTTGTAAAGTTAGTGTTCCTACTATCAGTTAACTACTCAACGTTGGTGAGATTACTGGGCAACGGTTCACAATGAGAGGTAGACCATGTTATATAAAAGAAAGATACATATTTGTTGTCAAAATCATTAAAGACATTTCAAAGATACCAGGAAAAATTGAAAGGGGCTTTCTTTGTTTTGTTTGCAAGAAGCACACCCTGCATTTATGTCCTTTCTGATTCGCATCTTAATCTCCACCGGATTTGGTACACTAAGACCATTGTGTGAAGGTTATGAGAAAGGCTGGTCTGTTTAAACCGAGGCAGAGGGGAGCAGGAGGAGGGGGTTGAAGTGAATGACTGTGTGGATGTGAGGATGTCACTGCCCATCAGTTCCACTGGCGAGCTGGTACTGGGCTGCGTACACCAAACAAGCAGTGCATTCTAATGCTGCCGTGCTCTCTCCCCCAATCGAACAGAGCTGTTTATGGAGGCCTGACTGATGAGAATCTGTTGCTTTATCTCTGCTATTAACAGTAGCTGACAGTTCGTAGTGTGAATGTGTGTGCTTCCTCTATCTTTTCTGACAAGCAGCAACTGTGTCTTTATCGCTGTCAAGATCCTGCCTCCTTTTATTCAGCTGCAGGTCTAACCAGTCTGCCTAGAGGAAGATTTTATTGCTCAAAAGTTAAAAAGGGATTCATAGCTATGGCTTACCCATAGTCAGCTAAGCTGACAAAGCTTTGGAATATGTAGGGATGTTATTTGGGGAAAAAAACATTGCTTAGGCTAACTAATTAAATGTTATGAACAATAGGATTTATATAATTCCCTTGTCCAAGCTTTAACACTTTTCCACATACTGCAAAGGTAAGCTCTGTCACTGTCTCTTTCGCTAGGGAGATTTGGAATGGAGTTCTCAATTATGTTTCTTTTAAAGATACATAACACAAATAAACACAATATAAATATATATATATATATATATATATATATATATATATATATATATATATATATATATATATCTTTTGTCATAGCTTTAACAATACTTTCGTAAAAGTATTGTTAAAGCTGCATTATGTAAGATCTTTTGGTTAAAAATTAACAAATTGGCATTATTGATTGAGTATTTAAAGGTCCTGTAAGTGGTATCAAGAGAAATCAAGTCAAGAAAATATGCAAAAAATGTTCCTACTCCTTGAAAGATATTAATGAAATAAGTGTTGTAACATATCTCACTGGTCTCTGTGACAGCGCTAGACTAGCAAACAAAAATGTGTCTGCGGACAATGACGCTTTTTGCCTGTCAATAGTTTTGCGCATTCTCATATTATTGTAGATGCAGCAAATTAATGAGGCATAATGCATTTTTATGACATGTTGTTCATAACAGTTGTCAGTTGAGGGCACCATAGGGCTTACTACTGTTGTTTATAACAACCATTTCTGCTCTCAATAAAGCTCATTTGTTATCTTTGGAGTATGGGTTTTGGAAAGAGGGGGCGTGGCTAATCAAATGGCTCAGTCTCGTGGAAGTAGAACGCCTGAAATCGCTTACAGCACATTTAACCAATCAGTGTTCAAAACAATGTCCTTACCTTACCCCGATTCAAAAAGATTTGGCACGAAATCGCTGGCTTATGATGTACATCCTTGCGTCATGTCTGTAAAACCAGGAAAAAAGTACCCCCTGTCTCGTTTTCTGACTGGAGAACCTATGTTCAGTTCAATCAGTAACATTCACACTTTTCAAGACAGCATCACAGCAATCTCTGAGGATGTTTATCTGTTATATGTTTGGTAAAGTTGTTTACCTGTTATGATGCTTGGATATGTTTTCTGGTAGGGCTGGAAGCTTCCATTGCTTGTCATACTTGTATGAATCAAACATTACTCATGTGTTAACCGATCGTGATGCATCTACGTTGTTGGGGGAAGTTACTGTGACATGATGCATTTTTACGCATATTATTTTTCATGTTTAATAAAGCATATTTTATCCTCATCATTACTGAATCCTTTTTTTATGTTTTAGGTTATTGTGTGCATTGCATAGACATAGTATTACAGTACACAAATACTTCCGTTGAACTCGTATCAGCCATATCATGAGTATCACTTTTAAATTGATGTGTAGCATAATACAAACATTAATAGTAGATAAAACCCTTGAATAATCATATAAAAAAATACTGGTAGTGATTGAGGTGATTGAGTCCACTGTTTTCTATGTAAAAGCGCTTTGTATGTAGTGTCATAAAAGCGCTATAAGTGAAAAATTATTATAAATATGTAGATAGGCGTTCTTTCATCAAAGCAAGTCGTCAAGGTTACTATTGTAACCTCCGTTCCCTGATGGAGGGAACGAGACGTTGTGTCGAAGAAGCGACACTAGGGGTCTCTCTTGAGAGCCTCATGCATCTCTGAACTTGAGAAAAGGCCAATGAGAAATTGGCAGACAGAATTTGCATATCCCGCCCCGGACATATGGGTATAAAGGGAGGGAAATATGCATCTGTCCATTCAGGTTTTTGCCCTGAGGAGCCAAGAATGAGGTTCAGCCATAACAGGGGCTTGGTTCAGCATCATGGCTGGGAGGACACAACGTCTCGTTCCCTCCATTAGGGAAATGAGGTTACAATAATAACCTAGACGTTCTCCATCTGTCCCTCACTTCGACGTTGTGTCGAAGAAGCGGCACTCGGGGTCCATATTTAATCACAACATGCGCTGAACCGTGTACGTGAGCTGCTGACTGCTATCACACGCATCAGCGAAGGTGTTCTTTTCCAACTCCTATTCTTTCAGGGGGAAAAGACCCCACAGAGACCACCACCTGCCCAGGCTGGGGGAGGTAAAGAGTGCCGAAATAAGTCACATGGGTTTTCAGTCCACATTTGGAAATGGCGCTGTGGTAGATCCTACCTGCTGAGAGGGAGGAGTTGCTACAACACGGCGACCGGGGGCAGTGGGGACTGAAAAATGGAGACGCAGGTGTGCCCGTAGGGGGACCGTACCATGGAAAAGAATCCATACAGGGTTCTATCCATACATAGTGGGTCTGGTCGAGTAATTTCTCCGCTGAATTTGTGGACCAGAGGGCTAGGGAAGAGTCATCCAGGGAGCAGAGTTAGCAGGGTCTCCTGGAATAAGAGCCCACGTGATTGCCTTAGAACATCTAAAGCTCTGCGTGCGGTCTACATAAGTACGCAAGGCACATATTGGATACAGTAACGGGTCTGCCTCCTCCCGGGGCAGCTCTTGCAGGTTCACTACTTGGTCCCTGAAGGGGGACATAGGAACATTGGGCACGTAGCCCGGTAGCAGTCTTAGGACGACATGAGTGTCTGCCGGACTGAACTCCAGGCAGGTGTCGCTGACAGAGAACGCTAGCAGGTCCCCAACCCTCTTGATGGAAGCTAGCACGATCAGGAGGGCCATCTTCAAGGAAAGGGCCTTGAGCTCAACAGATTCTAGCGGCTCGAAGGGGTGTCTCTGAATGCCCGAGAGGACCACTGAGAGATCCCAGGAGGGGAACAGTCTTGGCCGGGGAGGGATCAACCTCCGGGCACCTCTAAGGAAGCTGATAATCAAGTCGTGCTTACCCAAGGACTTGCCATCCACTGCGTTGCAGTGGGCTGCGATAGCGGCTACATACACCTTCAAGGTGGAGGGGGACAGCCTCCCCTCCAACTTCTCCTGCAGAAATGAGAGCACTTACCCGACTGTGCAGCACTGCGGGTCTTCAGACCAGGAAGAACACCAATTTGCAAACAAGGGCCACTTCAGGGCGTAAAGCTGCCTGGTAGAGAGAGCTCTGGCTTGGTTAATCATGTCTATGACCGCAGGTGGTAGGCCACTTAGATCTTCCGCATCATGTCCAAGGGCCAGACGTGGAGGTTCCAGAGGTCTGGGCATGGATGCCAGAGGGTCCCCTTCCCTGAGAAAGAAGGTCCTCCCTCAGGGGAAATTTCCAGGGAGGGGCTGTTGCGAGGAGCATGAGATCCGAGAACCAAGTCCGAGTGGGCCAGTAGGGGGCCACCAGAATGACTTGTTCCTCATCCTCCCTGACCTTGCACAGCACCCATGCAAGAAGGCTCACTGGGGGAAATGCATACTTGCACAGCCCCCAGGGTCAGCTGTGTGCCAGCACGGCTGTCCCAAGGGGAGCCTCCATTATGGAGTACCAGAGTGGGCAGTGGGAGGTCTCATGGGAAGAGAACAGGTCTATCTGTGCTTTGCCGAACCATTCCCAAAGCAGCTGGACCATCTGGGGGTGGAGCCTCCACTCTCCGCTGAGCATACCTTGTCACGACCTGCTGCGTTGAGGTTCCCCAGGATTTTAGTGCCGCGCAGCGATCTGAGTCGCTGCTTGATACAAAGGAGGAGATGGTGGGCGAATTGTGACATATGACAGGAGTGCACGCTGCCTTGGCGAATTATGTATGCTACCGTCGCGGTGCTGTCTGAAGGGATCAAGACGTGCTTGCTCTGAATTAGCGTTGGACAAGCAACTCTAGGCAGTTGATGTGCCAACGCAGCGAGGGCCCTTTCCAGGAGCTAGCGGCTGTGTGCCTGTTGCACATGGCGTCCCAACCCTGTTTGGAGGCATCTGTGGTGACCAGAACGTGTCAGGACACCTGCTGTAAGGGGACTCCTTTCCGCAGAAAACAGAGGTCTGTCCAGGGGTTGAAAGTCTGGTGGCAGACGGGGGTGATGAACACATTGTGCGTGCCAAGGCGCCATGCCCATCTTGGGACTCAAGTCTGGAGCCAGTGCTGAAGTGGTCTCATATGCATTAAACTGCCGCGGAGGATACCATATGCCCCAGGAGCCTCTGGAACTGTTTTAGAGGTATCGCCGTTCCTGGCTTGAACAAGGTGAGGCATTTCAGCACTGACTGCGCGTGCTTGCTGGTGAGGCGCGCTGTCATTGAGAGTAACTCCATGCCAAGAAAAGAGATGCTCTGAACCGGGGCAAGCTTGCTCTTTTCCCAGTTGACCTGAAGCCCTAGGTGGCTGAGGTGCCTGAGCACTTGGTCCCTGTGTGTACATAGTAGTCGAGGTAGTTTAGTATGGGGATGCCCACATATCTTAGCAGGGCAAGGGCTGCCTCTGCGACCTTCGTGAAGATGCGAGGGGACAGGGACATGCTGAAGGGGAGGACCTTGTACTGAAACGCCTGGCCGTTGAACGCGAACTGTAGAAAGGGTCGGTGTCGAACCAAGATAGAGATGTAGAAGTACGCGCCCATCAGGTCTACCGCTGCGAACCTATCTTGATGCTGGACGCAAGTTAGAATGTGTCTTTGCATGAGCATTTTGAACAGGAGTTTTTGCAGGGCCCTGTTGAAAACTCGCAAGTCCAAGAACAGACGTAAGCCGCCGGTTTTCTTGGATACAATGAAGTAAGGGCTGTAGAAACCCTTCTTCATTTTGGCTGGAGGGACAGGCTCTATCACGTCTTTGAGTAGAAGGGTCACGATTTCTGCATGCAGGGTGTTGGCGTCTTCGCTGTGCAACGAGGTAAAGCGGATGCCACTGAAAAGGGGTGGGGGCCTGGCGAACTGAATCACGTAGCCGTGTTGGATGGTCCTGGCCTACCAACGCGACACATTGGGGAGTGAAAGCCATGCATCCAAGCTCCATGCAAGGGGCACTAAGGCGACAATTGTTTTCGACGTACCTGGCGAGGCTTTGCAGTGTGGCGAAGCGGTCGAAGCACTTACCTACCTCCGCACACCCGGCAGGGGGGCGGGTTAGTGACTGAGAAGGAGGTCCCATGCAGGCGTTGAGAATGTGAGAATGGCATTTGCGGGCCAGGTGACCCAGAGAAAGAGGAAATTGCTCTTTTAATTTAATGTGGGTACCACAGCCTGAAGGGTGTGCAGCAAAGAAAACAAACTGAACTGAAGAGTCTCCTCCCGGCCCTCCACTGGGGGATGGCGTGGTCTGCTTACCAGCTCCGAAGCAAATGTCTTGTTCCCTGGGTCGTCCATCTCAGGAATGCTTGGGAGCCTTCTGGGTCCTTGAGGACATTCGGGAGATGGGGATGTGCGCTTCCTGCGGGGTGCTCGACGCTGGGGCTGAGATTTGGGTCCAGGTTGGGGCAGAGCTGCGCTGTTTTCTGGAAGCCGCTGGAGGATGCCCTTGGCGAGCAGACCAACCCCACACTGACGGCGGCCCAGGCAAGTATCTCGGCCATCTGAGCATCAGCATCAGACTGGCCGTGCCGACCCGATGGTGGCAGCCCAATGGAGTCCTCCGCATCAGATGCCGGAACACTCTCCAATTCAGTGGTGAGC
Source organism: Xyrauchen texanus (assembly GCF_025860055.1). Classification (NCBI taxonomy): domain Eukaryota; kingdom Metazoa; phylum Chordata; class Actinopteri; order Cypriniformes; family Catostomidae; genus Xyrauchen; species Xyrauchen texanus. The sequence goes on from NC_068295.1 coordinate 35,561,186, forward strand.
CCATCATCCAGCTCGGGGGGCTCAAGGGGATAAGCAGGCCGTGAGGTGAGCTGCTGTCACCCTGAGCATGGGCGAAAGTCAATGAGCGTGCCGAGGGGCGGGTGGTTCATGCGGATCTACCCGGCGAAACCAAGCCCACTGCCATCCCCAAATCGCCTCCATCGCCAGCCAGGTCGTACTCAATCCCATGGGAAGAAGGAGCAACGTGGGGGGCTGCTGGAGTGGCATTACTCTTTAGGAAGGAAAGCCGCGACCGCAACATTGCCATGGTAAGATTCTCGCTATGAGAACACGAACCATCTATAAATGCTGCATCGGTGTGATCGCTGCCCAGACACACGAGGCAGCATCTGTGACCGTCAGGAGCGGAGAGAACTCCAGGAACTACACAGGGGCGGAAGGGCATCTTTATAAAGAAGCATCCTGTAAAGGACATTCAACGCCGCTGTGTATTGCTCTTTTAGAGAAAACAAACTCTTTTAGGAAAATATTCTCTTTTTACAGTGCTGTCGAAGCTCCCAGGGGCAAAGCTGCACTGTTGTGCAGAGAAGGAGAAAGCCGCTGATATGCGTCATAGATCCAACAGCATACGCTCTTGTAGAGATGAGTGCACAGTCGGTGAATACAGCTCGCTGATCAAACAACTGCTCAGCTCTGAAGGAAAAATCTGAATGGACAAATTAACATTTCCCTCCCTTTATGCCCGAATGTCCGGGGGGGCGGAAAATGCAGATTCTGTCTGCCAATTTCTCATTGGCCTTTTCTCAAGTTCAGAGAAGCGCGAGGCTCTCAAGAGAGACCCCTAGTGTTGCTTCTTCGACACAACGTCGAAGTGAGTGACAGACGGGGAAATTCAGTTTTAAATGTTTAATTGTATAACAATATGAACATGAAAATAGCACGTTATCACTATGGCACTGAATATCTCCCAGTCATGATCACATAGGAGATGCCCAGGTATGCTCAAATCATTAGATTCATCCACCAGAAGAGCAGTGCTGAAACACGACTAACATTATGTGTTCTTCCACTAATTGTTTGCAATTTAAAAATTCAACCTCAGATATCACTAGACAGCACAAAGCTACTTAGTGCAGCTTTACTGAATAACATAGCTTCGCATATCTTTTGGTTTTTAAGTTAATGGTGAAATCTATTACTTTTTATTGCAGACTTTGGTATTATTTTTATTGCAGACAAAAGTCTCCATTTGCTCTCATGTTAATCTCCAGCTTGATCTCATTTTTATTCATAGGTATTTTTATAAATTTGGATAGTGGTTGAAATGTACAATATGGACGTATTTACAGTATCTAAAACATATACGTTTTTGCGTATTTACAGCTTTAGAAATGTAAACAAATTATTTATGGATCATTTATTTTATATATCGGAGTGACTATTTGCACTAAGTGTAAATAGCACCTGCCACACAGCACAGATATTTGCACTTCAATAGTCCAGTAGAAACACACAAATTGAAGACACACCAAGTCAAGTTTAATTCAAGTCATGTTTTTGTTTCAAGTCATTCATGTTTATATTTTGTTTTGTTTGGTTGACATTTGTAGTCAGGGTGTTTGGATATCACGTGTTTAAATAAAATTGCACTTGGGTTCTTCACGTCATCGTCATCTCTCTTAGTTCAGTATTGTTACAGAATACATGACCAAACAAAATGAACCCAGTGGATATCCTTACATGTCTACATCAAGGAAAGCGATCTTTAGAATATTATCTGGAGGACTTCTGTATCCTGGCAGATGAGGTAGGCTTCAATGAGATCGCCCACAAACACTTCTTTCATGCAGGCTTGAATGAGCCGGTGCAGTCCTGGATGCCTGGCAGATGGAGTAACTTCAATCTGGCTCAATATATCGACCTTGCCCTGCGGATAAATGGATCAACTTTCACTGTGGGGGAGGCGGATGCCAAGCCAGAGTTCCGCGTCATGGCCGCAGAGTCAGAGTTCCACGTCATGGCAGCCGAGCTAGAGTTCCACGTCATGGCAGCTGAGCTAGAGTTCCACGTCATGGCAGCTAAGCTAGAGTTCCTTGTCATGGCAGCCGAGCTAAAGTTCCACATCATGGTAGACGAGCCAGGGTCCAACGTCATGGTTGCCGAGCCAGGGTCCCAAGCCATGGTCGCAGAGCCAGGGTCCCACGTCATGGTCGCCGAGCCAGGGTCCCACGTCATGGTTGCCGAGCCAGGGTCCCACGTCATGGTCATCGAGCCAAAATCCAACGTTATGGTCGCCAAGCTTGTGCCACACAGATCCTGAGTCTGTTCCATGCCATGTCACAGCCACACCTCGGCCTGCTCCATGCCATGTCACAGCCACACCTCGGCCTGCTCCATGCCATGTCACAGCCACACCTGGTTCTGCTCCATGCCATGTCACAGCCACACCTTGGCCTGCTCCATGCCATGTCACAGCCACACCTGGTTCTGCTCCATACCATGTCACAGACACGCCTGAGTCTGCTCCATGCCATGTCACAGCCATGCCTTACTCTGCTCTATGCCAGGTCACAGCCACGCCTGAGTCTGCTCCATGCCATGTCATAGCCACACCTGACTCTGCTCCATGCCATGTCACAGCCACGCCTGGGTCTGCTCCATGCCATGTCACAGCCACGACTGAGTCTGTTCCATGCCAGGTCACAGCAACGCCTCAGCCTGCTCCATGCTATGTCACAGCAATGCCTCAACCTGCTCCATGCCATGTCACAGCAATGCCACAGCCTGCTCCATGCCATGTCACAGCCAAGCCCCAGAATGCTCCATCCCATGTCACAGCAACGCCTCAGTCTGCTCCTTGTCATGTGAATTAATATGTTCATAATCAGATTTTTTTTGGCCATTTGTTCTCTGCATCTGCACTTTCATCCTCCCACAGAAGTATTAGCATCATCATTCAGTGAGATACATTTTACACTCCACGGCTGGATTATTTGCAGCGGCTGTTGTAAAACGCCACATAAAACACGTTTCCAATTATACTTCTTTTTATTTTTGACAATAAGTATTTTCTCTGTCCTCCCCAGACTCAAAAGTTCTTAACAGCATCTGAGTGGCTGAGTTCAGCTGTGCCACCCCCCCCCCCCCTCTCCAGAGCTGGAGAGAGAGAGAAGGGGGAATGATGCTACTTGGGTGAGTGTTTTCTGCATGCTCTCTCACACACCCTCTTTCACATCTCCTAATGGTCTGGAAAGGTGTTAATGTGTTTTTTCAGTTAATTAACTACTTCAATTAGAACCGAGGAACTGTGGTGGAACAAGGCAGATAGAAGGCAAGAGGAAAGGAAATGAGTGCAAATGTAATGATTGAGAAAGAGAGAGAGAGAGAGAGAGAGAGAGAGAGAGAGAGCGCAAAGTAGTGGTGGAGGGTGATAGTAATGCCGTTTGGAGGTAGACGTGGTGTGTTTGGTTAGTATGTTTCCATGGCTGAGGTCTGGTAGGGATGAGAATGAAATGTGATTTCTCCTCATTAATTTGTAGCCTTGCTAATGGCCTGTAACTTTTCTAATGTTCAAGTTTATTTTTTTGTCTAGACATTGTTGCAGGTATTTAGGTGTAAGCTTTATAAATGAGTATTGTGATTAATCCTGAAAAGGCCATTCTATGCACAGTCTCATTTGCATTCACTCTCTTTGTGGCACTTTTTTAAATTCATTGAGAGCTAAGAACTGCAAACTATGGAAGCATTTTCTCAACATTCACATGCTAATTTTATAGTATAAAAATATTAATAATTTCATAATATTATGAAACTGACTCTCAAATCTTATTGGATAAGCCACATTATCACAGAGCTGTAGTAAAATTAAGCAATAAGCCACAAGAGGCGGTGTACTACAGAAATTTTACAGTAGGTAAGGGATGTTTAAGCAGTTTATTTTTAATAATCATATACACTCACCGGCCACTTTATTAGATGTACAAGTACATCTTATGCATGTGATTATCTAATTAGCCAATCATGTGGCATCAGTGTAATGTATACAATCATGCAGATATGGGTCAGGAGCTTCAGTTAATTTTCACATCATCCATCAGAATGGGGAACAATGTGATCTCAGTGATTTAGACCATTGCATGATTGTTGGTGCCAGTATTTCTGTAAATGCTGATCTCCTGGGATTTTCATGCACAACAGTCTCTAGAGTGTATAGAGAATTGTGCAAAAAACAAAAAAACATCCAGTGAGGGGCAGTTCTGTGGACTGAAAAACCTTGTTGATGACAGAAGTCAACGGAGAATGGCCGGACTGGTTCGAGCTGACAGAAAGGCTATGGTAACTCAGATAACCATTCTGTTCAGTTGTAGTGAGCAGAATAGCATCTCAGAATGCACAACATGTCAAACCTTGAGGCTGATGTGTTACAACAGCAGAAGACCACGTTGGATTCCACTTCTGTCAGCCAAGAACAGAAATTTGAAGCTGCAGTGGGCCTGCCATCTGTGTATCTCAACAGAAATCCAGATTTTTCAGACCAGGCAATGTTTTTCCAATCGTTTAATGTCCAGTTTTGGTGAGCCTGTGCCCACTGCAGCCTCAGTTTCCTGTTCTTAGCTGACAGTAGTGGTACCATGAGGGGTCTTCTGCTGCTGTAGCCCATACGCATCAATATTCAAAAAATGTTATGTTCAGAAATGCTTTTCTGCTTAGCACTGTTGTAATGCATGTTTTTTGGGGTTACTGTCACCTTCCTGTCAGCTTGGACCAATCTGGCCAATATCCTTTGACCGCTGTCATTAACAAGCATTTTCACCCACAGAACTGCTGATCACTGGGTGTGTTTTGTTTCTCGCACCATTCTCAATTAATTCTCAATTAATCGCACCACAATTATATCTCCGTTACAGAAATACTCAAACCTGTCTGGCACCAATATTTATGCCATAGTCTAAATCACTGAGATACATATTTCCACATTCTGATGGTTGATATGAATATTAACTGAAGCTCCTAACCCATAGCTGCGTGATTTTATACATTACAGTGCTAAAAATGTATAAAAGGGAATAACAGTGTGCGGATCCACTTCAGTTTTATTTCAATACATTACACATCTGCCACACGGTTGGCTGATTAAATACAGTAATTGCATTAATAAGTAGATGTACAGATGTACCTAATAAAGTAACTGGTGACTGTATATTTTCATTCTAAAATTAAACTTTTACTCCACTGATGGTTAGGTTTAGGTTTGGGCATTGGGTTAGGTTTAATAAAATATGCCTTACTAATGACTGTATTCCATTATTTACAACTAAATCCTGTGGACATTTCCCCTCAACAGCACTTCCAGTTTCGGCACTGGAGTGAGTGGTTCAAATTTTGGTAAGCATTGATCGATTTCAGTAGCATAACTTTTGCCCTCCTGTTGCCGAATTCACAGTGTAATCAGTCTGACTAGCCATTACAGTTAAGCTAAGGAACTAAAATTTTTGTAAAATTGTTCTGATTATTAGTAATAAGAAATTGATTATTTATTGGATATTAGTGTTTTAAACACAATGCAATTGCCCCATTTTATAAAAACAATAAGTCACTCAAGGAGCTGTTTTAAAGTGATTTTACTGTGATTTAGATACACACACCTGTGATTGCACATCAATTCAATTCTATATTAATGAGCTTAAAATCTATCTAAAGCTACAATACAATATCACCTACTAATGAACTGTATTACTTGAATTGTTAATTGTTTTTATTATTAATAATAAATGTAATCACATATTTAACATTGGTGTCTGATGTTAATTGTTTATACTGAAGCCATCAGTCAGTGTTATTTCATCTTCAATTAAAAAATCCACCAATCGCAAAACGCACCAAAGATCTCTGCAGCAACCACCCACTTCAATGATTGTGTCGGCATCTGGAAACAAGATGGCTGAAAAAGTGGGCAGGCGCTGTTTTGCCTTATTGCAGTCATTTTATAAAAGCAATTAGCAACTCAAGAATGTCTGTTACAGTGATTTTAGCACAGTTGAAGCTAAGCTGTACAATTTCTGCACCACTAGCATCACCAGACAGAATTTTGTAAATATAGATTGCTTTCGAGCAGGTACAAATAGATAGTCCCGCCTAAATTCACGCCATTGATTGCAACGTTGCAATATCGGGCTGGTCAGGAGCAATATTTTGAATATCGTAACACAGCCACAGTGTATACACTTATTTCTTTTAAGGAGAAATCAACTTACAAATGGCTTATTTATAATTGCCTCATAAAATACTAGGATAAAGTATTTTAACATTAACAAATTGACATACATTAGCTTTAAGGGTTGCTGTCTGGTACAAAGTGAAGCAGAGAGCCTAAAACCCCTCAACCATGTCTTATTGCTAAATTTGCACTATATATTTTGCATGAAATATAGAATGCTTATCAAGTTGCTCTCAATATCCCTGTCAACATCTCCCAGACCTCATGCAACCCTCCCCCATCTCCTCCCTATTTCATTCCCTCTCAATTCCCGCTCCACCTACCTCATATATCTCAATGACAGCACTTAATGACTGTCCTGAATGAGGGAACTTTTTCTCCTGATTTCATTCTATCTCCGAGATGCTGTCAGCGGTGACATGCTTTAACTGTAAAGTCTGCAGAGGCCCACAGCAGACACACACCATCTATTCATCTCCGTTTGTCCGTGTCTTCTCGATTTTTCTTTTAAAATCCACACGACGGAGAGTTTATGCATGTTTCCCCATACTTATATTCCTCACAGATTGGTGTTGATCGATTGCTGAGCCCTCAAACGGCCACAAGCTACTCACTCTGACAGCCACTTGGATCAGAATTCCACCCCTATTAATAGCCACTGACAAAAGCAGGAAAAGAGACGCTGGTATCTGAGTCTTCATCTTTCTGCTATTTGCATGCAGTTCTTTCTCTTTGAATGTGTGTGAAACTCTTAACGGCTAAGCATGAAATTTGTTCGGTCTACTGTAAAAGCATGTCATAAAGAAAAAAGGGTATTATATGAAATACAATTTTACAATGAGGGTCTAGATTAAGTGATATGAACCACCAGTGTGTACATTATACAATAAATTGTGTGACCCACGATAAAATCTTGTTATTGCATGTTCAACGATTGCCCAGGGTTATGTTATTAGTATTTGTAGATATTTGTTGACATGTATAGGTTTGTACATTTGGATTGACATCAATACGTGCAATATCAACGTAGTCACTAGAACTTACTGTATGTTCTTTCACGTATGTACAGCTTTACAGATGTACAAATCTTTATGAATCCTTTGGTCAGAACAGAAATTCCCATAACCTTTACTAGGATACAGCTGCAGATGAATGATTTCATTACTAAGACAAAATCCCTTAGTGGGACTGTTATATATCAGTGATAAAGTCTGTAAAGTTGTTCAAGTGTAATAAGGTTTATATTTCAGATGCTGTCAACAGATCAATTTTATACGTTTCAGTTGCTATGCAAATGTACAAAAGTGTATGTGCGATATAACCAAACTTTAAGAACCAATACGTAAAAATACTAATGTTATCACATTGGATTCTCTCACAGACTTCAATGCACAGATTTGGAAATTTTGGGCTCATGTGATTTTAACTGAGAACTATATTCAGATACCATGATTTTGATTGTTTTCACTTGTTTTATACTTGCGTGCAAGCCAATTAGACATAGTGTAATAGAATAGACCACATTGCAGGGGTCTAAAGTAGCATTAATTTACCTTTACACAGCATTGTAAAAACATTAATCTCATGGCACAGAACATTGAGAAAACAAAGAGAAACATCTAACGACATTCGTCTTAACGTTTTTGTACATAGACAAGTACAAGAAGCATCCATTCCCCTTCTGTCGCTCTCTCCACGTTGTGTCAGAGAAGCGACACTAGGGGTCTCTCTTGAGCGCCGATATCCATCTCTGATCTATGAAAAAAGGCCAATGAGAGTTGGCAGCCGGTATTTGCATGTCCCGCCCCCGGACATACGGGTATTTAAGCGGCGCAAATACGAGAGTTCATTCAGAAAATTTCTTCGGAGCCGATGGTCTGTCTGCAGTTTGCTGCGAGTTACACACCACTTTAAACGTTCCTGTTTCCTCTGACGATCTGCATGCTGTTGGATCTTGACGGCGCACAACAGCGGCTTTCTCCTTCACATTGCACGGCGTGCATTGTTGCCCCTGAGCGCTCGACAGCGCAGACACACACACACACTGTGTATTAAAAGAGTAAATTCCTATTAAAAGAGTAATTTCTCTAAAAGAGCAAAACACAGCGGCGTTGAACGCCCTTTTCAGGACGCCGTCTTTTCAAGATGCCCTTCCGCTCCTGTGATGTTCCTGGATGCGTAGAGTGCTCTCCGCTTCAGACGGCTACAGGCGCTGTCTCGTGTGTTTGGGCCGCGATCACACCGAGGCGGCGTTGTAGGATGGCTCATGTTCTCACTGCGAGAACATGACCACGTTAGTGATCGCTGCTTGCTTTCAACAGAAAGCAAGCCACCCCAGCTGCACCCCGCATTGCTCCTTCTTCCCACATGATTGAGGATGATGCGGTTGGCGCTGGGGCGATTTGGGGAGGCAGTGGGTGCAGTTTTGCCGGTAGCCCCCGCGAACCTCCCGCTTCCTGACACGCTCGCTGGTCCCCGCTCACGCCGCGGCGATAGCGGCTCGCCTCACGGCCCGGCTGTCTATCCTCCCGAGCCCGAAGCAGATGAGCTCGCCGCTGCATCGGAGAGTGTGATGTCTGATGCCGAGGACTCCCCTGGACTGCCAACTTCGGGCCAGCAGGCCCAGGCTGAGGCCGACGCTCAGATGTCTGACATGCTTTCCCGGGTCGCCGTGAGCATGGGGTTGGATTGGAAACCCTCCATCCTCCCCACAGCCTTCACGGTTGGATGACTGGTTCCTGGGGGCAGTGCGCCGTTCGCGGCCTCGCATCCCCCGGTCCCATTTTTCCCGGAGATGCATGAAGAGCTGACGTCTATGTGGAGAGCCCCGCTCTCCGCCGTCTAGGTGCCACCCACTCCACTCTCACCACCCTCGACGGCGGAGAGCGCCACGGATACGGGGCGATTCCCCAGGTCGATAGGGCAGTTGCGTACCAAAAGAAGCAGACGGAGGCCATCTCTCACTTCATGCCCCGCCGCAGACCTGCCGCTACGGGCCCTGCCCCATCTGCCCACCGAGGGCGTCCCCCTGCGAAGAAACCAGCTCCTGCTCCGCCTCAACCCGGGCCCAGCTCTCAGCCCCAGCGTCGAGCACCCCGCAGGCGGCGCACGCCCCCCTGTCTCACGAACCCCCTCTAGGACCCGGAAGGCTCCCAAGCGTTCCTGAGACAGCCGACCCAGAGCCAAAGATGTTAGCTCCGGAGGTGGTAAGACTGCTCCGTCCCCCGGTGGAGGGCCAGGAGGAGAATACTTTGTTTTTTAATTTGCCACACCCCCTGACGAGGGCTGTGGTACCCACATTCTCAATAAAAGAGCTATTTCCTTTGCCTCTGGGTCACCTGGCCGGCAAATGCCCTTCTCACGGCAATCTGCTTTCAGATTATGACAGTCCCGGTACACCGGACGTGGCGATCTCGCCTTCCGCCTGCCCACGACTGTCCCCCGGCCGGCCGGTTCAGACGAGTCCAGAGGACGCCAGCATCAGACCTCCTCCTCAGTCATGAACCCGCCCCCTGCCAGGTGCGCGGAGCAAGGTAAGTGCTTTGAGTCTATTCTCAGCACCTCAGCCTCAGGCCGCAACGAAGCCGCCCGACGCTGCACTACCTGTTCCGCCCCGCTGCGAGGCCCCGCCGGGTACGTCCAAAATACTCGTCCCTTTGTTGCCCCTTGTGCAGAGCTGGTAAGCGTGGCTTTCGCTTCCCAACGCATCATGCTGGCTGCACCGGACCATTCGACTCGGTTACGCAATTCAGTTTGCCCGGCTCCCGCCCCCCTTCAGGGGCGTCCGCTTTTCCGCAGTACACGGCGAGCATGCCAGTTCCCTGCGTACGGAAATCGCGACCCTCTTAGCTAAGGGCGTGGTAGAGCCCGTCCCTCCAACCGAAATGAGGAAGGGTTTCTAAAGCCCTTACTTCATTGTACCCAAGAAAGGCGGCAGCTTACGACCAATCCTGGACCTGCGAGTTTTCAATCGGGCCTTGTTAAAACTCCCGTTCAAAATGCTCACGCAGAGAAATATTCTGGCTGGTGTTCAGCATCTAGATTGGTTCGCAGCGGTAGACCTGAAGGACGCGTACTTCCACTTCTCAATTCTGCCACGACACCGACCCTTCTTACGGTTCGCGTTCGACGGCCAGGTGTTTCAGTACAAAGTCCTCCCCTTCGGCCTGTCTCTGTCCCCTTGCATCTTCACGAAGGTCGCAGAGTTGGCCCTTGCCCCGCTACGAGTAGCCGGCATCCGCACAGAGACCAGGTGCTCCGGCACCTCAGCCGCTTGGGGCTTCAGGTCAACTGGGAAAAGAGCAAGCTCACTCCGGTTCAGAGCATCTCTTTTCTCAGGTTGGAGTTAGACTCAGTCTCAATGACAGCACGTCTCACGAGCGAGCGTGCTCAGTCGGTGCTGGACTGCCTCGCTTCCTTCAAGCCAGGCACAGTGGTCCCTCTAAAACTTTTCCAGAGGCTCCTGGGGCATATGGCGTCGCCGCTGGGGTTGATGCATATGAGACCACTCCAGCACTGGCTCCAGACTCCAGTCCCGAGACAAGCATGGTACCACGGCACTCATCGGGTAAGGATCACCCCCGCCTGCCTCAAAACACTCCGACCCTGGACAGACCTCTGCTTTTTACGGGCAGGAGTGCCCCTGCAGCAGGTGTCCCGACGCTTTCTGGTCACAACCGACGCCTCCCGGTCCGGGTGGGGTGCCGTGTGCAGTGGGCACGCAGCAGCGGGCCGTTGGAAAGGGGCCCCGCTGCGTTGGCACATCAATTGCCTGGAGTTGCTGACCGTCCTTCTTGCTCTCAGGAAGTTCCTCCCGTTAGTTCTGGACAAACATGTCCTCGTGAGATCAGACAGCACCACGGTGGTGGCGTACATAAATCGCCAAGGCGGCGTACGCTCCCGCCACGTCACAACTCGCCCGCCGTCTCCTCCTATGGAGCCAGCAGCGACTCAACGTCATAGCGGACGCGCTATCACGACAACGCCTGCCCGGCTGGGAGTGGAGGCTTCACCCCCAGTTGGTCCAGCTGATTTGGGAACGGTTTGGCAAGGCCCAGGTAGACCTGTTTGCCTCCCAGGAAACCTCCCACTGCCTGCTCTGGTACGCCCTAACAGAGGCTCCTCTCGGGACAGACGCGCTGGCCCACAGCTGGCCCTCGGGGCTGCGCAAGTACGCATTTCCCCCAGTGATCCTTCTTGCACCGGTGCTGTGCAAGGTCAGGGAGGATGAGGAGCAAGTCACGTTAGTGGCCCCCTACTGGCCCACTCGGACTTGGTTCTCAGAACTCAGAATTCTCGCGACAGCTCCTCCCTGGCGAATTCCCCTGAGAAAGGACCTTCTCTCTCAGGGACGGGGCACGCTCTGGCACCCGCGCCCAGACCTCTGGAACCTCCACGTCTGGTCCCTGGACGGGATGCGGAAGAGCTAGCCGGCTTACCGGCGACCGTTGTGAATACAATCAACCAAGCCAGAGCCCCCTCTACCAGGCAGAGGTTGAATCCCTCCTTTACGCCCTAAAGTGGCGCTTGTTCGCAGATTGGTGTTCTTCCCGAACTGAAGACCCGCAGAGATGCGCGATCAAGTCAGTGCTCCTGTTCCTACAGGAGAGGCTGGACAGGAGGCTGTCCCCGTCCACCCTCAAAGTGTATGTTGTCGCCATTGCCGCCCACCACGATCCTGTAGACGGCAAGTCTTTGGGTAAGCACGACTTGATCCTCAGGTTCCTGAGAGGCGCCCGGAGGTTGAATCCCTCCCGGCCAGGCCTAGTTCCCTCCTGGGATCTCAAGGTAGTCTTGGCAGGACTCCAGAGACCTCCCTTCGAGCCGCTTGAATCAATTGGACTCAGGGCCCTCTCTCTTAAGACGGCCCTGCTGATCGCGCTCGCCTCTATCAAGACAGTCGGGGACCTGCAAGCGTTCTCTGTCAGTGACACTTGCCTGGAGTTCGGTCCGGCGGATACGTCTGTGATCCTAAGACCGTGACCGGGCTATGTGCCCAAGGTTCCTGCCACACCCTTCCGAGATCAGGTAGTGAACCTGCAAGCGCTGCCCCGGGAGGAGGCAGACCCAGCCCTTTCGTTGCTATGTCCAGTGCGCGCCCTAAGCATTTACCTGGACCGCACACAGAGCACCAGACGCTCTGAGCAGCTCTTTGTCTGCTTTGGGGGACGGCAGAAAGGGAATGCCATCTCCAAACAGAGGCTCGCCCACTGGGTTGTCGATGCCATCACACTGGCTTATCACACCCAGGCCGTGCCCCTACCCTTACGGGTCCGAGCGCACTCAACAAGGGGTGTTGCGTCCTCGTGGGCACTGGCCAAGGGCACCTCCCTAGCAGACATCTGTAGAGCCGCGGGTTGGGCAACACCCAACACCTTCGCAGGATTTACAACCTCCGCGTCGAGTCGGTTGCGCCTCGTGTTTTGTCAGGTCCGAGCCCGTGAGAACTTCGGTAACACGTGAGACCGACCGGCCGGTGGATTGCTTGCGCTCAGCGCCCTTTCCTGACGTCAAGGTAAAGTAGTGCACCTTCTTCCCAGGGCCTCCACTCCGAAGTCGGGACCCTGGTCGATTCCTCCCCAGCCCTCCGGGTCCGCTGGTTCAGCGGAGGAACTTCGCCGACCCAAGCCACTGCGGGTACCCTGATGGCTACCCTGTACTGGTATAGGTGCTCCACAGGAAAGGCCTCCTGCTCAGACTCCCCTGTGAGTAATTCCACGGTTCTGTCCCCTTACGAGCGGACCCCGTGTCTCCCTTAGGCAGTTACAGCTGCCCGGTCGCCGTGCTGTAGCAACTCCCCTTTCGAGGCTGGATCTACCACCGCACCATACTTTCCACACGAGCCCTAAGACGGCCGTGTGACGTGTCTACCACTTTTCCTCCCCAAGAAAAAGGGCAGGTGTGGTCTCCGCAGGGTCTGGGTAAGACTCCCTTCCCTATATGCGTGTAAGGGCCCCGGCCGTGGTTGCTCTATGCGAGAAACATAGAGAGAATAGAGGCCCAGCCAGGCTGGCCCGTTCCCATGTTGGCAAACATCGCCTTGTTCCCCTTCCAGGGTAACTAGAAGGATTCCGATGTTCTTATGGGGCATTGGGGAAGGGTACGTGCAGTCAGGTACAGACGATGCGCGGCACTGGATGAAATCCCTGCCCGCCTCTGTATCGGCGGTTCACGTACACGGTTCAGCGCATGGCAAGATTGGAATGGGTCCCCTAGTGTCGATTCTCCGACACAACGTGGAGAGAGCGACAGAAGGGGAACGTTTGGTTACGTATGTAACCTCCGTTCCCCGAGGGAGGGAACGACACGTTGTGTCTTTCCTCCGCCATGTCGCTGAACCGAGCCACTGTTGTGGCTGGACCATTTCCGGCTCCTCAGAAAAATCCTGAATGAACTCCCGTATTTGCGCCACTTAAATACCCGTATGTCCGGGGGCAGGCCATGCAAATACCGGCTGCCATCTCTCATTGGCCTTTTTTCATAGATCAGAGGTGGATATCGACGCTCAAGAGAGACCCCTAGTGTCACTTCTCTGACACAACGTGTCGTTCCTTCCCTCGGGGAACGGAGGTTACATACGTAACCAAACGATATGCTTTACATTTTCCAGATTGTATTCAGTTGGATTGATATTTATTATCTTAAGTGCAGAAAAAAGGTCTCTTAAAATGAATACTTGTATTAATCATTTATATTTAATACATTTTGGGTTTTTAAAATGAACCTTTTTCACACCTTTATATTAGAAATCCTAGAATTTGATGGCTGATACATTGGGGCATCTCAAGTTTTCACAAACTGAGGGACAAGTCTCAATTATTTTTGGTGGTATTTGACAGCAACTGATGCTTTAGATAGAGTTCAAATTGTATTTAACCCAAAGTAACACCATTTAATCCTTTCAGCAAAAAAAAAAAAAAAAAAAGCATTCAGAGTTTAGAACAGGGTGTAATATCCGACAACAAAGATTCAACTAACAGATAATGAAGCCACAAACTGTATCTCTGCACAAAGATCTAAAAGAAAGAAAAAAAACAGATACATACCTTTGAAGGCAAACATCCATTGTTGGCATGCTTTCCTGACCCCTCGCATGTGAGCATGGCTTTCTGTGTGTGTTTAGTACAGTGAGTCGGCACTGTGTGACATTCTGTGGCCCAGGTTTAATTGAGTTGGAGCTGAACTGTAATATTTGTGAGATGCAGCACACACTGGGCACTGGCAGGATAACAAGTGCTTTGGTCAGCTAGAAGCCCCTTGAAATGGCAAAAGGTTCTGGGAATGTTACAGAATTACTGAAAGATACTGTTCATCTACAGAGGAATTGCACAGATTTTCCTTGGTCAGTATAAACTGTGGCCAGCACCTAAATATGACAACTTTACGAAAAGTACTGTGATGGTACCATGGTAAAGTTTTGGTATCACCACATTGGGCATCACAGGAACTGAACTCTTCTGGTTTAAAACTTACCTCACAGGTAGATCTTTCAGGATTTTAATGGAGGGGAGCGGTGTATACACTAAAATATATATATGAAAATCTATATATTTTATATACATAAAAAATGTCCATCAAATTAAAATGTGTAATCTGTAATATTCATAATAATAATAATAAAGCTTTATTAATTTTCTTTTTATAAACATACAACATTTTAAATTGATGGAATTTTTATGAAATTGAAATGTGTAAATCTTAAAAATAGTAATAATTTTGTAAGTGTTTGTCACATAAACCATAAACAAGGGTGTACCTCAGGGATTGGTGCTTGGCCCACTTCACTTCTCAATATACACAATAATGTTGAAACCTGTCATAATGTCATAGTGAACACAAAAAAAAAAACACTTTAGAGGCAAACTGTACTTTTGTGGTCCCTCACTACCTTCAAGAAGTACTTATGTAAGCACTTGACTAACAATATTCAATGGGTTTTCTGAATCCACAACACTTTCTGAAAAACAGAAAATAAATAAAAAATAAATTTCTTTCACTGTGTCTCACTTTCATCTTTTTTTAGCTTATTCTTTTCTGAGCATCCTTTAAAATAATGCCACTTGGTTTGGGATCTTTTTTTTTTATTAACTGGAATGGCACACATGAACATTTTAGTGCTTAAATATTTTTTGGAGCCATGTAATTACATGGTACTCCAAACAATACCATGGTATTACCATAGTTAATGTCTGAAGAATCATGGTAATACCATTGTACCTGGCTGTTGATACTTTTTTAAGCGTATCATCTTAAGGCCCATTGGATTACTGCAGGGGAACTATCTTGCAACCTCAATATGTCAGACAGTGGATAGAGAAGTCATTTTAAAATAATGTACTAAATTAATATGAATCTAAACAATATTATACTGTAATATGATAATTATCATGACCAGATTAAGCATGTCTTAGCCACCATACCCAATCTGTGTCTTTGATCAGTATCTGTGATGTCAGCATTGTGAATGTAGTCTAAGAGGATCTGCTACGCAACAAGGGACAAAAACGGTCCGTCTCAATGTGCTATTATCAGTGCATGGGAAACTGCCATGCCTGTGAAAGCCTCTCACCCTTGTTTAAATGTCTGCTGACCCCCTTCCAAATTACAAAGCCATAGATGCTGATCTTAGAATTTCTTTCACCAAAACCTCACCAAGGTAGTCAGCAATGTTTTAATTTACATTACTGAATGTTTCGTTACTTTGTTATATTTATTCCTTTTTTTGATTGGTTGATCATATGCTGGTTTTATATACTTGACTGAAAGCTTTTCTGTGTCTGTAAGTTTGAAGGCCACTCGATGTGCTGTTCAAACAATAATTACTCAACACTTCAGCCTAGTTAAATGAAGAGGGGAGGGAGGTTAATGGGGTCTCATCAGTAATATGATCTCTACATCTCAAACCCAGATTACAAAAACAGACCGTAGTCATCTCTTACATCATACATTCACTCCACGGTTTTCACACTTTCACAGGTTTTTTCGGGGGCCTAAAGTTTCAACCACCTTCATTGACTATAATCAATCTAGTTTTGTTGTGGTGCTCTGCTTGTGTCTGGGGTAGACATAGTGTAAGAGATATAGTGTGAAGTAGGGATGTGCACAATTAATAGACTAATCGAGTACTTGTTCCGCATCAGCTAGTTGACTATTAAACACACTGCTCAAATAACACAAATTAATTTCCGTTATTTCACTGTAGGTTACGTGGAATTATACTGCATTTACCCTCCGAATCTCGCAGTTACAATTGAGTCCACTGGGGGGCTCTGTGGATATGTGTCGTCGAGATGTTGGATGAGAGAAGGAGATTTCATGGCATCTTTGGTGTGTGCTTTCAACAGCTGTGGCAATAGTAATATTTTGATTATTTTCTTAATTCTAAATTAAGAAAACTGATGCTATTATGGTAATGCACACACACACACATATATATATATATATATATATATATATATATATATATATATATATATATGTGTGTGTGTGTGTGTGCATTACCATAACAGCATCAGTACTGGTTTCTATATAAGCTCCATGTGAGTTAAAATGTTTTTAGATACATTTTATTATGTTTTTATTAATGCACATGGATAATTTTTTTATTTTTTTTTTTCCTAAAAGAAATGCATAGTGTGTTGCAGTTAGCTTATTTTGAAACATTTCTTACGTGTCATACTTGTTATTTTTTACGTACAGTTTACGAGTAATGAACTACTTGTTTTATGAGTTAGAGTATTCGACTACAAAATTTCTACAAAATGCCCATCCCTTGTTTAAAGGCTTGGTTAAATTGAACTTCACACGGCAATATACCGCTAGCGAAAAACAGACAGCTCAATGGGGATCCGCGCGATCAGGAATTTCACCTAATGGACCGGTCTCGAAGACATTTCCTTATGCAAATTTTGTGTGGAGTTCAAATTTGATGAACTTTGACACACAAATTTCCTGCGTTTTGGAGTGAATTCTGTGTGGGCAATGCTTCATATATAGCTTCATTGAATATTTTCACCGGATATTCACAATCGTCAAGGAAATAATTTTAACAGTAAGTTTCATGTTCATTCTTTTTCAGGGGTATGAGAATAGTTTTGCAGAGAATTGCCATCTTTTTGTCATCTCATCTGTGAAAGCTCTTGAACTCAGGACCACCTCAGGAGATAATGTGATATTGGTCTCGAGCATTTCAGTTTTCGGTCAGTTTTTGAGCAGCAAAAAATAGCCATTATTCCAACATTAGCTTCGATATGCTTTAGGTTAGGGTAGAAATAAAGTGATGATTATTTCTGTGTTTGTGTGTGGGTATTTGAAGGAACATTTTCAATTAGAATTGGTTTTTACTTGTGCCTGATATTATAAAGCCTCCTTTATGCTCCTCGTGAATTTCTTTATCTTGTGAAGGAATCTGAGAAGGAGTATGCTGGAGTGGGAATTTGCTGTGCTTGTACTTCTGCATGACAATGTCCACTCATTGATCTCACCAGGTCACGGCAGTCATGTCCTCCAAGTCATGAGGCAAGCAGAATGACTGAAGTGCTGATTAAAAGGTCAGAGGTCACTCTCACTGCTGAACTGCATCATAACATCACTCTCTCAAGACTTGATTGATGATCTGAAGTCGTAAAAAAAAAAAATAATAATTAAAAGGGCTATTCATTAACTTACTTTAAAGAGTAGTATGGTATATGCTATTTTGTGCATAGCTTAAGTGGTTCGAAAATAACGTTTCTCAAATAGAAGTGGAGTCCATGATTGGGGTGTAAGGACTGTCCTTGATGATGCATCTCACCCTGTTTTGGCAGGGATTATATGGGCTGTTAGTAACATGTTCTCCTGTCTCTAACAGGATCTCCCTTATCAACCGTATGCCCCTTGAGCTGTCACCTTCAACATACCCCTTGGAGGAAAGTACTTGATCATGACTCAGAGGAGGAATACATGCCTTGAATGAGCCCTTTATGATGAACGCTCATTTGATCCAGTGATCATGTCTGGGTCATGTGAGACATATGTGTAGTATATGTAATGTGACACAGTGCTGAGTAATCCATTTTCACTTATAGGAATTGTTTACCCAAATGACGTTAGGCAGAATGTCCGAACTTCCCTTTTTTCATAAAACGATATTGGATGGTGATTTATACTGACAAGCAGGCCCAGACTGGTCTTGCAACCGATTTGATCCGCTGTTTTTATTTTTATTTAATTGTTATTTTGAATTTTTTGCATGCCTGATGCAGAGTCTGCTTATTAGAAGCAACTTGGGGCTTATTTTATTTCATAAATTAGCAAAAATGAATGGCAATTGCGGCTTTATTCCCAGAATACAGTCACGTTTCCATAGTACAATAAAGTGTGACAAACTACTAATCGAAGTGGTCAAATATCTCCACCTACTTTTTGAGCCGTGCTCTACATCAGTGGCGTCAAACACACAGGCATATATCTGACCAGCTCGAAACCTTTGATCATGCACATACATGCAAATTTGCACTTTTTATCAAAAACTGGATCTGTTAGTGACAGGGTCACATGGAAACCCAGCTCATTTCCCTCACTCAGGACAATAATGAAAACATGGACAGAAACTAGTAAAAATATCAGAAGTAAACAGTGGATTTAAATAATTATTAGATAGTATGCATTAATACAGAGAAGCAGACTAGGTGTAAAAAAACTATCCGTACAGTCTGCTGCAGCTCCTCCACTACCCCAATGATGCTTAAAGGGATACTTCATTCAAAAATTTAAATTCTCTGATAATTTACTCAAACTCATGCCATCTGAGATGTGTATGACTTTCCTTCTTCTGAACGGTTGGCACGTTCCTTCAACTCATTGGTTGTGTGTCTGTCACATGTAGGGTCACATGCCATCGCACTTACGTCATGGGAGCAATTGTTTAAATTTGGCCATTCGTCAATGCCTAGCTGGAAGCCATTTTTTATAAGTGCTTAAATATCATTATTTTTTGCCCACAAAGTTATCGATTCACTTTTGAAGACATTACTGTCACCACTGGGTATAGGATGGACTACTATTTTGCTGACTATCTGTGCTTTTTGCACAGACATGAATGTATTTGCACACACAAATACACATCTCAGATGGCATAAGGGTGAGTAAATGATCAGAGAATATTAATTTTTGGGTTTACTATCCTTTTAATCAATGCACACATGCATGAGAGAAAAATGTAGCCATTTATGTAGACTTTAGAAATTTTGCCCCAGTCCAGCATGGCTGGAAAGCTCCAAAAAGGATAAAAAGACACCATAAATGTTTCTCAGAGGAAATCCATATGACTATGTTCTGAATTTTGAAGTTATTCTAAGCTTTCTAAAGCTATTCGATAGCTTAGTGTGAGGAACAGACTACATTTTAAATGGGTGTTTGCTGATCATTTTGATCGGGCCCAATGAGGGCATGATAGTGTGTGTCAGGGCCAGTTGCATTCCCACTGTCACTCTCGAGGCTTCATCATTCCAAAGGCCAAGGGTAGATCAACACACTTGTCCTTTACTTTAATAAGACTTTTAAAACATTTAGTTACTGTGAGCACCAGCAATTTAAATCATAATCCTGCTAAAGGTTAGTAGCCTATGCTATTATGTTCAGTTATTTCAAAGATTCATAATTCAATGCCAGAACACATTTTTTTAAAGTCTGTGAATTTTTGTTCAGTGTAGGAAGAAACACGTGAGTATTAATTACTAACTGGCAAGTAACACATCAGTTACTATTAATTTGTAATGTGTTTTTACTTTAGAATTATGTTCCAGATAATCTTTAACTACCAAGGAAGGAAACCATAAGATATCATTAATTAATAATGCGTTACCATGACCCTCACTTTAAAATAATTAGTAATTTGTTTATGTGGTAACACGTGACTCATTTTAAAAAGACCTTCAGCAATATCTAACATGCTGAAGTTAATAATTTGTAATGAACAGAAGAGATCCCAAGGAATACACATATTGGGCACATACGTACCTATATTTCTGTAAGGTAAGCTGACTATGATCATGGCCGCAACCACAATAGACATTGATGGGGACATGCCCCTGGACTACTGATATGGTTTTTTTTATTACATTTGGTCCCCATCAGTCCTGAATATGTGGTTACATCCTTGACTATGATACTTTACCAAAAACTGTAGAATAGTTTAGTGACCTGTTACATTCATAAATTAATTCTCACAAAGAACCCATGCATGTTTACCTGAAGGAGCATTTCATGATCTTGTTCACAATAAAAACATAATCATTCACATTTTAGACACATGTTAATGTTTTGATTAATAATTTATTAGTAGTTATTTAAATTAGCCATAGTTAGTTAATAATTCACATTGAGACAGATCAGTAATTATTGATTATCTAACAGTTTACTTCCTCAGTCATCAGTTCGCTATTAGTTACTGATTGGTTAATCATGTTTCCCTATTAATTAGTAGTAGCAACTAAAGTGCTAATGTAGTACTACTCATTTGTCATGCATTAATTCCTGCATAATTACATATTAAAGATGGACCATTATTATAAAATTTTACAGATTTCTGCAGAATTGGAACGCTTGCCATTCAGGTTCTTCTAAACCCATTGCATATTTAAGCAATAAGTTGTGAGAGTCCGTGTTATATTGTGAATATAGCCATGACTGAAGGGCATTGTTAGGCACAACGCTAAGCATGTAAAAAGTAAAAATAAAAAAAGTTCAACGATTCGTTCCCTTTTTTGTCTCGTTCGTTTAATGTTTGTTGAATTGTATTGGTGGATAAAAAATTTATGCTAGTCCTGCCGGGTGGGTTCGCCCCATTGTCCTTTGAATTTAAGAAACATAATCATCATGACAGGTCAGTGGATGGAGGTTTATTAAAAAAGAAGAAAAAAAACACTCTAGATTTTTATGGGACAGAATCTCAATAATAATAAAAAAGTTACCAAGTGCTCTAATCAAAACACCCACAAGCTCCACGAGCACAGAATAATGCCTACAGGTCTTCTGAGACACTTATTCAAACCAATCTCCAATGTGATCCAACAAAACAAAGTCGTTTGTGCTAATTAAAACCATTAAAAAGTATGGCACTACACTTTCCAATTAACAGAGGAAAGAGGGAAAGTCACTCTTTTGAGACTGAGCTAATTCTACTTGAGTGTTTCAACTTTAGCTCTGGTAAGCCACTGCTTGGAAAAGTGGCCATCATGATACAGTTATTCACTGGAAGTGGCAAAGAAAGGAAGACTCTTCATTAAAACATTGCAGGGCTAAAGAGGCCCTTCATTAACAGGATTAGCAGCTAACAATCAGGGAGGAGGGGGATGGGCTCATCAACTAAATGAGAGAGCTGGATCACAGTTAGTGACCTATGGTTAAAGTACACGGTCTTGATCTGCCCTTGAACCCTGAACTCAAACTACAGAAAAGCTCTGTGTTTTTCTACAGGTTCAGGATGGGCAAGGAGGAGACGGGAACCAGCAGAACAGTCAACATAAATCTTCTTCCCAATCCTGTAAAATTAGCCTAAAATTCCTAATCAAGGCATACCCAAAGTACATTTAAACCTGTTCTTGAACATTTTGGAGTACATGCATGGTTTTGGTCACTTTTGATAGGTGACACTCTGAAGTTTTCCCCAGCAGTCAGAATTATTGTAAGTGCTACTGATTTTGAGTAATAGAAGTTTGAACACAATGAAATAGAAGTTTGTTTTTCTGCCTGGATTTTTTTCTAAGGGTACACCCAGGCGTTTTACAAAAGTGCCTTTTGGATACTCCAAAAGGACCCTTGGTAACCATGGACATATACCGAGGATAAAAAGGCTACTACTTTTGAACGCTTCAACGTTTAGTCATAATTTTGGGCTCTAATAAAAGATGACACTTAGAGCTATCATATTCCATATCCAGATCCATTATTAGTTTTGCTGACACAGAGTTACTGAAGCATAAACACATTAGAGTGCTTTTTCCCTTCTTGAAACTAAACGTTGTGCATTTAAAAGAGTCAAAACTAGTGCTATAGGAAAATGTGTTTATATAAAAAATACACATCAAACTATTTACATACATTTTTACACAAAGTATTTACAAAGCTAGACAAAACTTTTCCATCTTTTCTGTATTCTACATTTTTACAGCTTGCTTCCTCACATCTCAGCAATTTACACAATGAAACAAAGAGACACACACACACACCTCCCCCAAAGGTCAGCAGTGAAACCAATACACACACACAAACACAACTTATATTCTTATATTCAATGTGTATATATAGTTTTTCTTTTCGAGTACGTAAATATGTATTCGTATATGTATATTTACTGTAAATACTGTATACTTTTGCAAAAACATATTTTGGTAAAACACAGATGTCCCCTCCCTCCATTCCTCTGCCTCAGAATCAACATATGACAAATCATCCGTATTTTGTTCCGAAATTTCATCTCCAGACTCATCGCTTTCACACTGAATGCATACTTCTATCACATCCTGGAGCGAAAATCTTGTTTTCCTGGTCCGTTTCACAATATTTCAATCTCCAATAGTGTAAACAGTTCCAAAATTACACTATTCAGCTTTTACGCACAGACGCACAAATCACCTCATGCTAGCAAGTAAACATTAAGCACACACGTTTTAGAAACATTCTTGAAACTTCCCACAAAAGCTGCATATCAATGTTTTCAGAATTTCATTGGCTATACGATGCGCCAGTCATCCTCACACTCGGCTGTAACTGGCTTGATCTTTACACAAAGGAATGGGGGGAGGCACTTACATTCGACACAGACTGTGGTTGGCTATTGAAGGCTATGGACAGGACATGGAAGCTCCTATTGGGTCAAATGCAGTGTCAATCGAAAGGTCAGAGTGCAGCATCCATTTTGATACCGGAAATAGGACATTTTTACATCTGAACTGAAGTTATGACAGAAAATATGTGACAGATTAGGCACAGCTGCCGGGTACTCTGAAATGATGCAACAAGAGTCTGTGGATATTTATTGATGTAATAATGTGATTTGACTAAAAATTTTACTTGATTTGATCGTTTGGACATTTGACAATGTAACAACACCGTATTTGTCGGGAAGTTATGGATCAGTGGACTACTATGAGTCTTCATAGGTGAGTTGCCTAAATTTTGTTATTGTTTGTTTATATGTTGGTGGTCTGACAAAGATATAGATTGTACCTGCTGTTGTGATTGTATCTTAAAATGCTTTATATCAATAGAAAATCAAGAAATGTAGCTTTCCAAAGATATGTAGCATGTGTACCAATGTACACACAGCAGTTGTGTACATCGCATATTTAATTTTTTTTGTAACATTTACAGGCCCGCCCACAGGCTGTTGAATGAAAACTAAATAGCGTTAATGACATCAGAAATCTGAACATATCATAAAACACATAGACGCACATCCACAGCAGCCATGTGCATCTCTCTCTCTCTCGAAATGGCACCCCTCAAACTGGCTTGTCTATATCCCCCTCAAGGCTGATACGTGACTAAGTCCGGCCACGCCCGCCTCCTTGTCACACTCATCCACCGGGAGAAACCTCCACCATGACGTACTCCCCTCCATTCCTTGAGGGGAAATGTAGCCCTTCTGGCCGTCCTTAGGTCTGTAGGTCTTCCCTGCCTCTGGAGCCCTCGGAGAGATGAGGGGAGAAAGAGGAGTGAGAGAGAAAAAGTTGCTCGCTGGTCCCCGGACCCACCGTAGCCTAGTCTTCAGCCACTCCGCCGCCCTCTGGGGATGACAGCCATTCCTCCCCTGGCAGATGGCAGCGAGTCCTCCAACCCTTGACAATGGAACAGCTCCTGCCCTTCCTGGTGGATGGCAGCGGTTTCTCCTACTCATGGCGGCGGGCAGCGACTCCTCCGTCCCCTGGCAGATGGCAGCAGCGAAGACACCACAACAGCGCATCCCTCCTCCTTCCCGGGTTTCGGCACCAGTGTAATGGGTTCAGGATGGGCAAGGAGGAACCGGTAGAACAGTCAACATAAATGTAATTACATAAAAGAACTGAAACATACATAAAACACATAAACAAACACACACAGCAGCCACGCATGTCTCTCTCGCTCTTGACCTGGTGATCCTGACTCATCTTTATCCCCCTACCAGCTGATTATGTCTATTCAGCACTGCCGCCCGATTCAGGCTGGGGAAACCTCCGGCATGACATACTCCCCTCCCTTCCTGGAGGGGAGGTTTTGCCCTTCCGGGAATCCTTCTGCCGGCAGGTCTTCCCTGCCTCTCTGGAGCCCTGGAAGAGATGAGGGGAGTGGGAAAGAAGAGGGAAAGAGTGAGGGGGAGAGACAAAGAGAGAGAGGAGAGAGAGAAAAAGTAGCTCAAAGTGTCCCCGGATACACTGTTGTCTGGTCCTTGGCCAGCTGGGCAGTGATCCTCTGTGATGGTGGGCGATAGCACTGGACATCACCTCCTGGTGGTCGGCAGCCTGTTCCTCTACCTCCTGGCAGACATCAGTGGCTCCTCCACCTCCTGGTGGCCGGTAACAATCTCCTCAGCCCTGGCAGTGGCTCTTTCGTTCCAGGCAGCTGTCAACTAGCTCTTCCGCCCCCTGGCGGATGGCAGTGGCTTCACCGTCTCCTGGTGAATGGCACCAGGAGTTCCTCCACCTCCTGGCAAACCGCTCCTGTACCACTGTACCATAACTTGTGTCCCTCCAACAATGGCGAGGGCTCTCCGACAGAGCATCCCTCCTCCTTCCCTGGGTTCCGGCACCAGTGTAATGGGTTCAGGTTGGGCAAGGAGGCTGTGGGAACTGGCAGAACACACCGGCCACACACTCCTCCTCATCACAATATGATATAAGAAATGTATACAGCTGGCTACTCATGACATCATGTTTGAGACATTGTTAAGATCTCTTCTGAAATTTTAATGGAGATTAAGATTATGAAATATTTTTCTCAGAAGTCAGAGAAGCAGGAGACTTGGGCAAAAATGTCCTTTTGATCTCCATAAAATCTCATTGCTGTCTACGAGAAACAATCAATCTAATTTGTATTTTTTTGTGCCCTATGGGTATTCTTATTGCTCAAAAAGAATAAATGTTTAAAAAAAAAAACTGGTTAACATATAGTATGCTCAAGGGTACAAGAAAAGCACCTCTTCTTCCCCAGCACCACTTGTCTAGAATTCATTTTAAAACATTGTATGTGTCTAATTGTTCAGCAGCAGCAAAAGCAGCAGCAGCAGCAGCATGTATTACATGATCAACACAGCATGTCTGTGTATGTTCTAGGTCTTCATACTTGATCTGCAGCAGTAGATAAGCAGATCTACTCCGCCAAGCCCAAACCTACCAACTTTTCATATCCATTGGAACATATTACATTTATAATCATTAATAAACCTATTACATTTATTATGAATGCTGTCATGGCTGAACTAAAAGAATTACTTAGCTAGAAGTTAATTTGCCTAGAAAAGTAGTCTCACCAAAAGGACGATAAAGACAAATTTACAGCTCACATTTAAGTTTGACAATTCTTCTTTTAAGCCCTCTAGGATGTTAGCCCCATAGAAGTCCACTGTAAGTGCATTACTACATAGAATTTTTTTTACCACATACCACATTAGACAGATGTAGACAGATCTTAACTTGTTCCTATGCTAAAACATGCCTTTAATTCAGTCTGTTTTGAATCCTCAAATAGAGCATTTATGAGATGTGTAAAAGAGTATATAATCCTACTTAATATCCATGCATCACCAGATATTAATGACATTAGATGGAGAAATCTAATAATCTCCCAGTAATAAAAATGAAAAGTAAGTTTGGTTAATTTATAGCCAAACTGCTCATTTGAGAAGGACATCAGAATTTTGATGATACATTTTTACGAGCTAGTTTCTAAGGGTATTTGGGGGTCACAGCAAAAGATGGTGCAGCATATGTACTGTATAGTATCAGGATTGTTCTGAAGCTTCCAGGAACCCTTGACAAGTGTTCAGTCAAATATATGGCTGAGCATAGGGCATAGCATATTTTGTGGCAGAAATGTAAGTCTTAAAATGGTGGATGTTATGTAATGGATAATCTACAGTCAAAATAAACCTGGACAGGGGTATCAGGACCTATAAATAAAGTTCCCCTTCTGTCGCTCTCTCCACGTTGTGTCAGAGAAGCGACACTAGGGGTCTCTCTTGAGCGCCGATATCCACCTCTGATCTATGAAAAAAGGCCAATGAGAGTTGGCAGCCGGTATTTGCATGTCCCGCCCCCAGACATACGGGTATTTAAGCGGTGCAAATACGGGAGTTCATTCAGAAAATTTCTTCGGAGCCGATGGTCTGTCTGCAGTTTGCTGCAAGTTACACACCACTAACGTTCCTGTTTCCTCTGACGATCTGCATGCTGTTGGATCTTGACGGCGCACAACAGCGGCTTTCTCCTTCACATTGCATGGCGTGCATTGTTGCCCCTGAGCATTTCGACAGCGCAGACACACACACACATTGTGTATTTAAAAGAGTAAATTCCTATTAAAAGAGTAATTTCTCTAAAAGAGCAAAACACAGCGGCGTTGAACGTCCTTTTCAGGACGCGTCTTTTTCAAGATGCCCTTCCACCCCTGTGTTGTTCCTGGATGCGGTAGAGTGCTCTCCGTTTCAGACTGCCACAGGCGCTGTCTCGTGTGTTTGGGCCGCGATCACACCGAGGCGGCGTTTGTGGATGGCTCATGTTCTCACTGCGAGAACATGACCATGACTACGTTGCGGTCGCGGCTTGCTTTCAACAGAGAGCAAGCCACCCCAGCTGCACCCCGCATTGCTCCTTCTTCCCACGGGTTTGAGGGCATTGCGGTTGGCGCTGGGGGCGATTTGGGGGCGGCAGCGGGTGCAGTTTCGCCGGGTAGCCCCCCGTGAACCTCCCGTTCCCCGACACGCTTGCTGGTCCCCGTCTACGCTCGCGGCGATAGCGGCTCGCCTCACGGCCCGGCTGTCTATCCTCCCGAGCCCGAAGCAGATGAGCTCGCCGCTGCATCGGAGAGTGTGATGTCTGATGCCGAGGACTCCCCTGGACTGTCGCCTTCGGGCCAGTAGGCCCAAGCTGAGGCCGACGCTCAGATGTCTGAAATGCTTTCCCGGGCCGCCGTGAGCGTGGGGTTGGATTGGAACCCTCCATCCTCCCCACAGCCTTCACGGTTGGATGACTGGTTCCTGGGGGCAGCGCGCCGTTCGCGGCCTCGCATCCCCCGGTCCCATTTTTCCCGGAGGTGCATGACGAGCTGACGTCTACGTGGAGAGCCCTGCTCTCCGCTCGTCTAGGTGCCACCCGCTCCACTCTCACCACCCTCGACGGCGGAGAGCGCCACGGGTACGGGACGATTCCCCAGGTCGATAGGGCAGTTGCGTACCATCTATGCCCTGGTAGCCCTACCTCCTGGCGTGGCCGCCCCGTACTCCCATCCAAGCCCTGTAGGACAACATCCTCGCTCAACGCGAAGGCCTACAGTGCGGCTGGACGCGCTGCCTCCGCCCTGCATGCGATGGCCCTCCTGCAAGTCCACCAGGCCAAAGCACTCAGAAGCATGCACGGGGGTGGACATGATCCTGATGTGCTGCAGGAACTGCGCTCAGCGACCGACCTCGCCCTGAGAGCTACGAAGGCCACAGCGCAGGCACTCGGACAGGCGATGGCCACCCTAGTGGTCCAGGAACGCCATCTCTGGCTCAATCTGGTCGAGATGCGTGAGGCTGATAAGAACCGCTTCCTGGACGCACCTGTCTCCCAGATTGGCCTTTTCGGCGACACCGTCGCAGATGCAGGCCATCAGTCACATCATGCCCCGCCGCAGACCTGCCGCTACGGGCCCCGCCCCGTCTGGCCGCCGAGGGCGTCCCCCTGCGAAGAAACCAGCTCCTGCTCCGTCTCAACTCGGGCCCAGCTCTCAGCCCCAGCGTCGAGCACCCCGCAGGCAGCGCACGCCCCCTGTCTCACGAACCCCCTCTAGGACCCGGAAGGTCCCAAGCGTTCCTGAGACAGCCGACCCAGAGCCGAAGACGTTAGCTCCAGAGGTGGTAAGACCGCTCCGTCCCCCGGTGGAGGGCCGGGAGGAGAATCCTTTGTTTTTTCATTTGCCACACCCCCTGACGGGGGCTGTGGTACCCACATTCTCAATAAAAGAGCTATTTCCTTTGCCTCTGGGTCACCTGGCCTGCAAATGCCGTTCTCACGGAAATCTGCTTTCAGATTACGACAGTCCCGGGAAACCGGACGCGGCGATCCCGCCTTCCGCCTGCCCACAACTGTCCCCCGGCCGGCCGGTTCAGACGAGTCCTCAGTCACGAACCCGCCCCCTGCCGGGTGCGCGGAGCAAGGTAAGTGCTTTGAATCTATTCTCAGCACCTCAGCCTCAGGCCGCAATGAAGCCGCCCAACGCTGCACTACCTGTTCTGCCCCGCTGCGAGGCCCCGCCGGGTACGTCCAAAATACTCGTCCCTTTGGTGCCCCTAGCGCAGAGCTGGGAAGCGTGGCTTTCGCTTCCCAATGCATCACGCTGGCTGCACCGGACCATTCGACTCGGTTACGCAATTCAGTTTGCCCGGCTCCTGCCCCCCTTCAGGGGCGTCCGCTTTTCCGCAGTACACGGCGAGCATGCCAGTTCCCTGTGCACGGAAATCGCGACCCTCTTAGCCAAGGGCGCAGTGGAGCCCGTCCCTCCAACCGAAATGAGGAAGGGTTTCTACAGCCCTTACTTCATTGTACACAAGAAAGGCGGCGGCTTACGACCAATCCTGGACCTGCAAGTTTTCAATCGGGCCCTGTTAAAACTCCCGTTCAAAATGCTCACGCAGAGAAATATTCTGGCTGGCGTTCAGCATCTAGATTGGTTCGCAGCGGTAGACCTGAAGGACGCGTACTTCCACGTCTCAATTCTGCCATGACACCGACCCTTCTTACGGTTTGCGTTCGACGGCCAGGCGTTTCAGTACTGTCTCTGTCCCCTTGCGTCTTCACGAAGGTCGCAGAGGCAGCCCTTGCCCCGCTATGAGTAGCCGGCATCCACATTCTCAACTACCTCGACGACTGGCTCATCCTAGCACACTCTCGAGAGTTACTATGCGCACACAGAGACCAGGTGCTCCGGCACCTCAGCCGTTTGGGGCTTCAGGTCAACTGGGAAAAGAGCAAGCTCACTCCGGTTCAGAGCATCTCTTTTCTCGGGTTGGAGTTAGACTCAGTCTCAATGACAGCACGTCTCACGAGCGAGCGTGCTCAGTCGGTGCTGGACTGCCTCGCTTCCTTCAAGCCAGGCACAGTGGTCCCTCTAAAACTTTTCCAGAGGCTCCTGGGGCATATGGCATCCTCCGCGGCGGTCGCACCGCTGGGGTTGATGCATATGAGACCACTCCAGCACTGGCTCCAGACTCGAGTCCCGAGACAAGCATGGCACCACGGCACGCATCGGGTAAGGATCACCCCCGCCTGCCTCAAAACACTCCGACCCTGGACAGATCTCTGCTTTTTACGGGCAGGAGTGCCCCTGCAGCAGGTGTCCCGACGCGTTCTGGTCACAACCGATGCCTCCCGGTCCGGGTGGGGTGCCGTGTGCAGCGGGCACGCAGCAGCAGGCCGTTGGAAAGGGGCCCCGCTGCGTTGGCACATCAATTGCCTGGAGTTGCTGACCGTCCTTCTTGCTCTCAGGAAGTTCCTCCCGTTAGTTCGGGACAAACATGTCCTCGTGAGATCGGACAGCACCACGGTGGTGGCGTACAAAAATCGCCAAGGCGGCGTACGCTCCCGCCACATGTCACAACTCGCCTGCCGTCTCCTCCTATGGAGACTCAAGTCGCTGCGTGCCACTCACATCCCCGGCAAGCTCAACGTCGTAGCGGACACGCTATCACGACAACGCCTGCCCGGCGGGGAGTGGAGGCTTCACCCCCAGTCGGTCCAGCTGATTTTGGAATGGTTTGGCAAGGCCCAGGTAGACCTGTTTGCCTCTCAGAAAACCTCCCACTGCCTGCTCTGGTATGCCCTAACAGAGGCTCCCCTCGGGACAGACGCGCTGGCACACAGCTTGCCCTCGGGGCTGCGCAAGTACGCATTTCCCCCAGTGAGCCTTCTTGCACCGGTGCTGTGCAAGGTCAGGGAGGACGAGGAGCAAGTCACATTAGTGGCCCCCTACTGGCCCACTCGGACTTGGTTCTCGGAACTCAGACTTCTCGCGACAGCTCCTCCCTGGCGAATTCCCCTGAGAAAGGACCTCCTCTCTCAGGGATGGGGCACGCTCTGGAACCCGCGCCCAGACCTCTGGAACCTCCACGTCTGGTCCCTGGAGGGGATGCGGAAGAGCTAGCCGGCTTACCGGCGGCCGTTGTGAATACAATCAACCAAGCCAGAGCCCCCTCTACCAGGCACCTTTACGCCCTAAAGTGGTGCTTGTTCGCAGATTGGTGTTCTTCCCGAACTGAAGACCTGCAGAGATGCACGATCAAGTCAGTGCTCCTGTTCCTACAGGAGAGGCTGGACAGGAGGCTGTCCCCGTCCACCCTCAAGGTGTATGTTGCCGCCATTGCCGCCCACCACGATCCTGTAGACGGCAAGTCTTTGGGTAAGCACGACCTGATCCTCAGGTTCCTGAGAGGCGCCCGGAGGTTGAATCCCTCCCGGCCAGGCCTAGTTCCCTCCTGGGATCTCTCGGTAGTCTTGGCAGGACTCCAGAGACCTCCCTTCGAGCCGCTTGAATCAATTGGACTCAGGGCCCTCTCTCTTAAGACGGCCCTGCTGATCGCGCTCGCCTCTATCAAGAGGGTCGGGGACCTGCAAGCATTCTCTGTCAGCAACACTTGCCTGGAGTTCAGTCCGGCTGATACGTCTGTGATCCTAAGACCGCGACCGGGCTATGTGCCCAAGGTTCCTACCACGCCCTTCCGAGATTAGGTAGTGAACCTGCAAGCGCTGCCCCGGGAGGAGGCAGACCCAGCCCTTTCATTGCTATGTCCAGTGCGTGCCCTAAGCATTTACCTGGACCGCACACACAGCACCAGACGCTCTGAGCAGCTCTTTGTCTGCTTTGGGGGACGGCAGAAAGGGAATGCCATCTCCAAACTGAGGCTCGCCCACTGGGTTGTCGATGCCATCACACTGGCTTATCACACCCAGGCCGTGCCCCTACCCTTGCGGGTCCGAGCTCACTCAATGAGGGGTGCTGCGTCCTCGTGGGCACTGGCCAAGGGCACCTCCCTAGCAGACATCTGTAGAGCCGCGGGTTGGGCAACACCCAACACCTTCGCGAGGTTTTACAACCTCTGCGTCGAGTCGGTTGCGTCTCGTGTTTTCTCAGGTCCGAGCCCGTAGAACTCGGTAACACGTAGACCGACCGGCCGGGTGGATCGCTTGCACCCAGCGCCCTTTTCCTGACGTCAAGGTAAAGTAGTGCGCCTTCTTCCCAGGGCGCCCCACTCCGAGTCGGGACCCTGGTCGATTCCTCCCCAGCCCTCCGGGTCCGCGGTTCAGCGGAGGAACTCGCCGACCCAAGCCACTGTGGGTACCCTGATGGCTACCCTGTACTGGTATAGGTGCTCCACAGGTAAGGCCTCCTTCTTGGACTCCCCCTGTGTGTAATTCCACGGTTCTGTCCCCTTACGAGCGGACCCCCGTGTCTCCCTTATGCAGTTAAAGCTGCCCCGGTCACCATGCTGTAGCAACTCCCCCCTTTCGAGGCTGGATCTACCACCGCACCATACTTTCCACACAAGCCCTAAGACGGCCGTGTGACGTGTCTACCACTTTTCCTCCCCAAGAAAAAGGGCAGGTGTGGTCTCCGCAGGGTCTGGGTAAGACCCCCTTCCCTATGTGCGTGTAAGGGCCCCGGCCATGATTGCTCTATGCGAGAAACATAGAGAGAAAAGAGGCCCAGCCAGGCTGGCCCATTCCCATGTTGGCAAACATCGCCTTGTTCCCCTTCCAGGGTAACTAGAAGGATTTCGATGTTCTTATGGGGCATTGGAGAAGGGTACGTGCAGCCAGGTACAGACGATGCGCGGCACTGGATGAAATCCCTGCCCGCCTCTGTATCGGCGGTTCACGTACACGGTTCAGCGCATGGCAAGATTGGAATGGGTCCCCTAGTGTCGCTTCTCCGATACAACGTGGAGAGAGCGACAGAAGGGGAACGTTTGGTTACGTATGTAACCTCCGTTCCCCGAGGGAGGGAACGACACGTTGTGTCTTTCCTCCGCCATGTCGCTGAACCGAGCCACTGTTGTGGCCGGACCATTTGCGGCTCCTCAGAAAAATCCTGAATGAACTCCCGTATTTGCGCCGCTTAAATACCCGTATATCCGGGGGCGAGACATGCAAATACCGGCTGCCAACTCTCATTGGCCTTTTTTCATAGATCAGAGGTGGATATCAGCGCTCAAGAGAGACCCCTAGTGTCGCTTCTCCGACACAACATGTCGTTCCCTCCCTCGGGGAACAGAGGTTACATACGTAACCAAACGTTTTATTTTGTGGTTTATTTTGTGATTATGACTGGCTGATAGAAAGTTACTCCACTTTTTACATGGTTACTTATAAAACAATTATAAAACAGACATTTCTGTGTGGATGTGAATTGTTTGAAGCCATTGTAAAATGACCATAAACACACACTGACCAAATATTCTATAGTAATATGCCAGGTTGCTGCATGCTTGATTATTGCATTTATCCATGCTCATAATTTATTGCTTAAATAAGTAAATAAACGGAAACGTAATGTTGATTCAAGTGTAAATAAAATTATGACGTGAGAAGGAAGAGACTAGTGAGTGATACAAAAACATTAAACTAGCACAACTATGTACAAAATCGTTTGCCTGGGATAATGTTCACTTATAATTAAAAAGGTACTATTAAAGTTATAAAGCCATTGCTGGAGTGGTACCCTTGTTTTTGGGTGCAAATTTGTACCATTAAGGAGATTAAGGAGATTGTTTGTTCCCAGAAGAGCAAAACATATAAATGTACCTTTAAAAGGTACACAATAGGTCTTTGGGTTACATTTATGTACCCAAAACAACCCTTTTACCTTAAACAGTACATGTTTTTCTGAGAGTGTACTTTAGCGGTCATTAAACCAAAAAGTTGGAAAGTTTTGATCATTCTTAGATGTCTCCATTTTTATGTACAGTAAAACCAAAATTGATTTAGCTAGCATAATCAAACACATTTCTTGCTGAGGAGCATTCCATAGATAATAGGCAGGCACTGTTTTGTCCTCTCAGGCTTTCACCCCTTTAGATTAACAGCCATCTGTTACCCATTACAGTTTTTGACAAGGGCATTGGGACCTTGTGAGAGTCACCACTGAAATTCATGTGTAAATCCAGCGTTGAAGATGGGGTGTGATATTCACAGCTGGAAAATATAGATCACACAAAAACGTACGACCACACACCTGTTAATCCTAGACATATGGACATATATATTCTTAGCATATGTATGAACATATTAATTGTGCCTTCCTCCAAACTTCCAGCACCACACTTACACATATGTGCAGATGAAGACGTAAGCAAGATCAGCTGTGGACCTTGGTCTATGGCTGAGTCCCTAGAATCTTCCACTTGCCAGATGTGTGGGGAAAAGGGTCTGTGATCTGAAAACAGCTTGTGGGTGTTGTTTAGCTATAAATAAGACATGTGCTTATGAAGAACAGTGTGTGACGACTTCATTATCTGTCACTCACTCAATTTGTGTCAATGAAGTGACACTAGGGGTCACTCTTGGGAGCCCGAGACACCTCTGATCTTTGATAAAAGGCCAATGGGAATTGGCGAGTTGTATTTGCATGCCACTCCCCCGAATATATGGGTATAAAGGAGCTGGCGTGTGAACCGCTCATCCAGATTTTGGAGCCGTGCTCCAAAATGGATGGGTCATGTTCTCACTGCGAGAACATGACCATGGCAATGTTGCGGTCATAGCTTGCCTTCGTAAGAAAGCAAGCCACCACAGCGGCTCCCCGCCTTGGTCCTTCTACCTACAAGTATGAGGCCAGCACGGCTAGAACTGGTGGTGATTTGGGGACCTCAATGGGACCACCTCTGCCAGACCTTTCCCCACAGACATCCCATTCCCCAGCATGCCCGTTTGCCCCGATCGGGCTTCCGGATGAGTATGCTGGCTTGTCTCAGGGCGAGTTTGACCTCTTGTTTGTGGCCCGCGAAAGTGATGAGCTCTCAAGCGCGGCATCGGAGAGCGGGCTCGTCCAGTCTGGGCTTCCCCCATTGCTACAGTTGCCTAGTCACAGGCTGATGCAGAAATTATGGACGTGCTTTCCCAGGCATGCTAACCCTCTGCTCTCCCCTGAACCCTCGCGGCTCGATGATTGGTTCCTGGCACCATTCACAGCCACGCCCCCCGTTCCTTTCTTCCCGGAAGTGCACGAGGAGCTGACAAGTTCATGGGAGGCACCTTTTACTGCCCAGTCCCGATCTTTCAGCTCCCCCGCCCTCACTACCCTCAATGGTGTGGCGGCCAAGGGGTATTCGGTGATGCCACCAGTGGATAAGGTGCTTACGGTGCACCTATGCCCGCAGAGACCCGCCATCTGGCGTGGGTGCCCGAAGCTCCCGTCTAGCACCTGTAGGTTTAGAGCGTCCCTGATGGCCAAAGTCTATGGTGCCGCTGGACAAGCCAACTCCGCCCTGCACGCCATGGCTCTCCTGGCGCTAAAAGAACTGCACAAGGGTAGTTCCACACTGGGAATGATGCAGGAACTGCGCTCGGCGACCGACCTTGCCCACCGGGCATCGAAGGTCATGGCACGGTCTCTTGGGCGGGCGAGGTCCACCTTGTTGGTCTAGGAGCACCACCTTTGGCTCAACCTGGTCAAGATGAGAGAGGCTGACAAGGCACGGTTCCCCATGCAACATATATCTTCCGCTAAATCGTTTCCCTGTTGGTAAACTGCGTCTTCCTTGGGCAGAGGGCCCTCTGCCCCTGTCACCATGTTTGTAGAAACTCCTCCCCCATTGGGTAGGGCCTACCATGGGACTTCTCCACATGAAATACTTCTGACAAGGCTCAGCTAGACCTTGTGACGTATTTCCACTCATAATAAATGGGGTGTGGTCTCCACAGTGTCTTCATCCTCGGGACCTAAGTGTATCCATGCTCAGCAGCTCGACACACATTAGTAAACTCAGAGGCTGATTGATTGGTAATCCTGGACAAATGTGGCTGGTTCCAGGACCTCAATGGAGGTCCAGGAAAAAGCAAGCAGCCTACGAGGTGTTGTCACAAAGGTCGGCCAGCTGTTCGCTCCCCATCTCATTGGCCTTTGTGCCAGCTCCCCAAGGATCGAGCAGGCGAGTTGTGCTCGCAGACAGTGGTCAGAGTGAAAATGTGGCCCACCTGAACCTCCAAAGGAAGCAAGCCTCATGTGGATCAGCTCACAATGAGGGCAACCCAAATCCTCCAGCCGTGTGGCGAAAGACAGCTCATACTCATATCGTGAGTATGACGATGAACGCCCATCCTCACATTGCCACTCAAAAAAGGGAGAGTGAAAAACTTGTTTCGACGTGAGTTTCCAGAAAATAACTTGGGCTAAGACAAATATTGTGACTGAAGTGAAGAAAATCTGGGGTGATGGCACCAGACGAGCACTTAAAAGAAGCCCATGATGTAGCTCCTTAAGGACGTTGCTTAAGTGCCATCAGCCAATGAATTGCCTTGATTGTAAAGGGCTTCAGACAGTGGTCACACTGACGTGTTTCCAAGGTGTCAAAGATGCAGCTTGGAGTTCCTAACGAAAGTGAACGGTTCCAGAACCAGTGGTGTAGCCAGAAACAAGACTCTGGGTGTGGCAAGGGAAAAATGGGTGTGCAGGAACTAAAGCACAAGAAAGTGGCATCAAATAAAGTAACCTTTAACAACCATTGCAAATTTTATTTTTAGCTTTAATAAAAATACTGCTGATTATGCATAATAGATTTTCATACTATAATGGGAACATTTATTGAACCAACAATTGAAGTATAAATGAAATCTCTCATCCATACAGGCAGATAAATCTAATCTTTAAGCCAAGCAGGGTCACAGAATGAACAACGTAATGGCAAATAGGGAAATGATTGTGAGTAAATGAGTGGTAGAGTATAACCTACACTTTTCAAGTATGTATTCTCCAAATATTACTTTTGTAATTGGGGAAGAAAATAACAACAATTAACTTCTCTTGCTCATATGGACACTTGCAATGATAAATAATGAGGCAGGAATCCAACTCTGTAGCAAATAGTTTCTGAATTTAAAGTCACGCGTTCTGCGTCTGTTGCAAGAGTGTGCATGTGTGCCATTAACACATTGGGCATTATTATAGTTATAATAATCAATTATTTTATTCCTTTAACAATGCTGTTTCAGCATAATATTGATGCATTTTACACCAATACATGCTTAAGTAATTTCATTTGGGTGTGCAAGCTTACGTTTTGGGTGGCATTTGCACACCCTGGCAATCACGTGGCTGAGCCAATGTCCAGTAGAATTTCCACTTGTTCCTCGCATGGCTTTCTTAGCATGGTTGACCAGCCGTACTCAGGACAGAAAACCGTGCTGGTGAAAATGTTTTATTGACGTGGTGACTCATGATTGGTAAATTCCTCAGTCAGTCCACGCTAAACTGATTTCGAAGCACCACAGTGGAAAAAGAAACTATAACCAAGCCAATGAGCCTGGATCGGTATGGAAGGCCACAGTTCCACAACAAGAACCATTCGACCTGATCGTGGTGAAGTGGCTACAGATCCTAGATATTTCAAATATACTGTATATTATCAATAATTTCCAAAGAATTCCTGTCTAAAGCCTGCTGCACACTGTACGATTGTGGACATTATTTTGCAATCTGAGATGATTTTAGGAATCAGAAAAATGTATTACATCGCAGAGTTAAATTTGCAGTCTTTTATCACTTAGCGTGACATCACGATCACAGACGGCTGATTAAATTCGCCTCTAACAAAGTTCTCACAGTCCTGTAGTGCGACTGCTCGCATGAAGGCCATCTAATGAAGAACAGAATAGGAGCACAGCAGCATTACCTTCATGTTATGATCATACTCTTAATCAGTTCATGACCTCCTTTGCTTAGCTGTGACTGACTCCAGACAATCTGACTGTATTTTTATTTTTCTATCTTAAAATTGTGGAAATGAGGATGTCAGAATGGATGCAAATTGGTTACTTAGAATACCTTGTCAACCTTAGTCATGTCCAAGACTTAGCTAAGACTTGTAAAGTACAGTTTTACATAAGTGACAGTTAATGTTGCACGATCTGCCTTGGCTTTTATCAAAAATTTTACTGGAATCTTAATGGAAAATCTGGCAAGAAAACAATCGTACAGGATAGAAAACAGTTTGTGTGCATCATGCTTAAAGTACACTGTTCCCCCAAAAGTAACAAAATATAAAACTAGTGTCTGCACAAATGTACCTTTCCACCCAATTTGTTTTTTGTTTTGTTTGTTTTCTTAGCTTAAGTATTGTCTCTAAAAAATTACAAGTAATACATTACTAACAACTAAATAAATCTTCTATGATGTAATTCGATTACTGTATTTATTACTCTGTCTGAAAAGTAATTGCATAAATTTTTACTAATTACTTTGTAAAACCCTTATCAACCTCGACCAGATGAAAAATACAAGGATAGACATGAAATTGTTCTTTAATTCTTTCAAATAAATCATATAAATTATTCATGAACTGGCCAAAGAATTTAAGGGGGCTGCGTTAAATTAGAAATCAGTTTACATTATACATTTTAACATCAGATGTAAAATGTTTATTTAAAATTCACTATATTTTATATAGAATTGTTCTATTGTCTATACAGTATTTAACACAATTACATCAGAAGTAACTGTAATTAAGTTACTGAAAAAGTAAGTGTAATCCCTTACTTTTTCAGTGAAAAGTAATTTAATTACATTAATTCATTAATGACTTAGTAATCCATTACACCCAACACTGGTTTTGTTAGCTTAGCAACATGCTAAATCCAAACTCTAGTCAGCTTATGAGTTAAATCTTCCGTGCACATTGCATGGAGAGTGCTATTTGTATGTACAGCATTCCAAATCGGTCACTTGTAAGATTCTACTTCAGTTAGGATGCCTACAGCAGTTGCATCAGCAAAGCAGCTCAATAGGTTTTGGAACAGATTAGGAAATGTTTCTACAGTGTCAACCTGTTTTTTTTTTGGGGGCAATTGATGTTCAATCAACAGAACGAGACCTTGAATAAACAAAGCCAAAAAGATTCTTCAAATCTGAAACACAGCATTGAAAGATTGCACAATCCCTTTATAAGCGTTTACTCGAGGACATTTTACAGGAAAATGTGATATCATGAAGATCAGACAGGCTCGTGGTCCTGGGGGACGGTACTCAAGGGTGGTGATGACATTTGACGAAGCATGCCGCACTTGGGTGACAGTAAATGACAGGTCCTATTCTTAGCAGACAGCCGTTTACTGCACAAAAGTGTTATTGACTACATTATTGTGTCGCTTCTTTCAGAGAGATTGATATCTGATTTGTTACCTGTTGTGTAGGAATCTTCTATGTCTGCGAGCATGCATACTTCTGTATGTTTGTTTGTGTGTGCACACTTGTGTATATCAAAATGTGTGAATAATGAGCTTTCATAAATAGATAGTCATTTGGGAGCAGCCATCTGTCTGAAGTAAAAATTGGAAGATAAGCTGCTTGAACTCTATGATCAGTATTGTCTAGCACAGTCAGGGTTTTCCCAGGAGTGTGCTACTGCGGGAGGTTTTCTTTTTCACATCTTCACATTTCTTCTAATTTTGCAAACCTCTGAGGTATACTAATCTTGGAGCCGACAAGACAAGAATTATACTGGATTGTGAAGGCTTTTCAAGAAGAGGTTTCTAACAATGATTCAGCATATATAATACAGTATATATTCCTTGACACTTGCTCAATTAACATTCACCTTGTCTGAAATAAATATTACAAACATGATCTTTCTAAAACCCTACTGAAAAGACCAGCTTATACCAGCATGAATTTCAGTGTTGGTCCAGGTTGGTTTATGGTTGTTCATGGTGTCCAGCTGGTGGACCGGCATAGCATTGCAAATCTTCGATGAGCAAGATATTTCTGGTGAAGCTGGTTGACCATGAAAGTTCTGCTGGTTAAGATAAGTTAAAGATTATACTGTAGGTGTGATTTTTTTTGGATAAAATATTTTGTATAATGTGCAGACACAATTATACAAAAAACATGATAAAGAAAATTGGCGTGATAGTTCCTTTTCCCCCTACCCAAATTCAGACCCAATGTGCTGAATTCCAGACAAGCACCACCATGTGGCGAATGTTCATGCCCAGAAAATCACCCTTGCTTTGTGTCACATCGACTTCACATTACCCTTTTGATATCCGGCAAGATACTACATTCACAAAGAAGTAACTGGGGGGAAAAAAATGCTGTTTTGTTATCAGTACTGTTAGGTTTAGGGTTTGGGTTAGGAGTATATTATTGCAAATTACTATTCACATGTTACTGAAAATCAGATGCCTAATGTCTATTCAAGAAGTCAATGAAAGACCTCACTTTTTGATTAAAAAAGGGTCTATGGCATGGGCCAGTGCACCCCTGCTGGTAGATGCCATAACTGCACCATCTTTCTCTATTGATGGCTAAATGTGACCGTGTTTTATGGCAAAATAAAAAAAATGCATTTCACATATAAACCACAAATATTTTTATGCAGATTTTGTTCATCATGGAATTGGGGGGGGAATTTGTCTCCAAACTGAGTTTTAATCACAATACCGAAACTGCTGTTGGATAAGTGCTTCTCAGATACCTCTATTAGCCATTAAGGGCAGCATGACTGCTGTCAACATTGCAAATTGGTGTGCTTCACTCCCACAACAAATGGAATCCATCAGAGCTGATTCTGACTCATCCACAGGTCACGATTTTATCACCCCCCTGTAAATGAACATCTACGTATACACTCACCTCCAGGTATTTAAATATCGTCTCCATAGCTCACTGTTCAGCTAGCATGTGGAACGGTTGTGCTAATTAGCTGCTATGGCGAGAGCTGAACAATGCACAGTAATTACAAGCCATCTCTCAGAGTCTGTGTGTATCTGCATCACAAAAGCATGCTGGTTTATGACTGTATAATTTCCAACACTGATTCAGAGAACATGAATACAGCTGATTTGACTCATAGCAATGCTATTTGAAATGAATCATAGTTCTCGTTGTGTTTTCAACAATTTTTACATGAAATGACTAAGCTAGTACTCAGCATCAATATAAATGTACTTAATATTTATTTATAAGTTATGACATGATTTGCAATATTTAAACTACATATGAAATTCACTTTCAGGTTTAAAGATGGTTAATACAGCGGTTGTGTGAGATCAGTGGTCCTCAACTGGTTTGGCTGTGGGGTCCAACACAAAGCGGCGACCCAACATAGTACCAAAATTTTTAATCATACAAAAGTAAACAAAAATACCCTTGACAATACATGATAATGAACTCTATGAACTTCAACCAAGATACAGATTAATTTCAGTCAAAATACGGTAGAGGCGTGAACTTTGATGTCAACAACAAAAGATATGAAAGTGATTTTGCCTCCCTTTTAAACAATGCAAATAGGTGGCCTATTTATTGTGTTATGTAAAATAAGCATGATTATATGGTTACATTTGCATTTTATTATTGTTTTACAAACCGGGACCCATTTTTGGATAGTGACCCATCAGTTGAGATCCACTAAGTTAGACCATCTTTGCTGGGGTGCATTTCCTGTACAACTACGTAACTCACTGATTAACCACCATAGCACGATGCAGCATTGGAGAAATTAACTAGCTAGTCACGACTGTTTCCCAAAACAGTAGTGACTATTTCACACAGCCATCATTCAAACCACATTGGTTCAACAATATAGAGCTGTCGTTAATGACGTTATGCAGGGGGTGGCGTAATACTTCTGTGGATATTAAATCATAATAGCTTATTTACATGTACACCAGAAAGCTGTTTAATGCACAAAAACAGCTGAAGACATGAAAGTTGCATGCAACTTGTAAATGTAAATGTGACAGATATTTTTGCTGTAATAGTTGGGTTTCCCTTTATATCAGACTTTGGGATTACCCGACACATTAGAGCAGATACGCACGTGCGCACTATTCAAAAACATATAAGAACTTCACTTATACGTAAACATGGATATTTAATCCTGATCTCTAACAGAAGCTGTGTGTGTTAACATAAAGTGCTTTCCCTTAACAGCCTTTAAAAGGCTGCATATGCCTCTACGTGACGTTTCACAAAACCTTTTTCTGCAAAACCCCGAAAAAGCAGTTTTCTTAAATGCATATAAACGTGGTCAAAGTTTTGATAAAATGAAATATATATATATATGGAATAAAAGATATAGAAGCCTCAGCGAAGTGAAATGATGTCCACACAGCAAACTAAAAAGGAGCTATGCTTCTAACCACAGGTGTAGAGCTGTAGTTCCAACCACACAACTTTATGATGCTGTTTGCGAATGTTCGTTGGAACTACAGTTTCAGGAAATACCAAATCGATGAACTATGTTGGTAACAATGGAACTTGCAACCATAGTTGACTAAGGATGCTGTTGGCATCAAAGCACATCTGATCAGTATCATCTTTCCATGACACATTCCTTTTTGTCAGCACATGGACAGCACTGTGTCACAGTATGAAGAAAATGCTAGGTACTGGGGTTAGAATGTCCCCAATGATTGTCCCCAATCAGTTTGCATGGGACATTCACAGCTGGCTTGCCTTGACAAGGGCGCACCTGCTCCGACTCCACATTGACAGCATCCAACCATAGACAGCAGGCCACAAATAGCCACCTTACTCCCAGTATTTTACCTATCCATGGATTCATGAGGCAATTAAGGGCATTGTCAATATCAGCTTAACAATGTCTCAACCTTGGGGAACAATGGCTCATCAAGTGAGTGACATTATACATTGACGGTCCTTTGTGGAGGTCATTTAAACTCTAGAGCTTTTCAAAAGACATTAGCTGCTATTTGAGATGTTGTGAATTGCATAGCAATAAAATGTCTTTTAAAATGTACTCTACCTTACGCTATTCCAAACTCAAAAGGAAATGCAGTCCATATACATTTTTATACACTGAAAATGTCTCCTTGGCCATAATTCTCAGAGCTCCTTTTCAAAGTTGCACCTCAATGACACCTAACGGTAACGGTTTTTATTTGCTTTATAACCGAATATGATGCGCCAAGTTTGAATGTGCAAAGGTAAATGAGATTTGAGTCCTATGGCTCAATAACAATAATTGAGGCAATAACAACATAGATTTAGGTCTGTGCCTCACACAAGCTATAGTATGGCTTCAAAACACTTGAAATATAGAGCATGAGATGTATGGACTAAGTGTATGGTTCTTTTGTCCTCTTTGTAGCTTGACACCCCCGTTGACATATGGAAAAGAGCAACTTTGACATTCTGAAAAGAATCTCAGTTTGTGTTCCACAGAAGAAAGAAAGTAATTTGGCTTTGGATCGACATTCAAGTGCGCACTAGAAGTATCAATATATAAATGTACTAGGTAGAAAAGAACAACAGTAAATACATTTGGTGCATATGTTCAGAAAGAAAATTACTGAAGCGCTGAACTTTCATTAATAATCTAGAACTTTATTTGATATTCCAGTTTTAGTTTTTTGTGAAACCCTACTTTGGATTTTAGGATTAGCACTTGCATAGTCCATATTTCCAATGGCTCAAGATGTGCATTCCAATCAGTCTCTTGCTCCCAGTGCTGCATATCTGCAGAGCTGTCCCATTCTCCCTTTAACATTCAGGCCCAGACCACAGCCCACTCGGCAGCCTGACAGCCACGTAGTTACTCCCAGACCAATTACACTGAACAGAGCTTTTGCCTAAAGCCCACGCCCCAGGATTCTGCTCAATCCTTTGGGCTCTATAGGCAGTATCATTCCCTGGCAGAGTCCTTGAGCAGCTGCACTGTCCCACCCAACCAGTGTCTTCCACCCCCCTATAGCCGGAACATTCTGTGCAGATGTTGGTGTGGGATAAAGATACAACAACACCACACGAACTCTATCAAGCAACTTATCAAATAGTGTTCGGTATGAGTTTTCTCCACAGTTAACACCTCTGTCTAGGGCTGGTCAGTAAGACTGTGTATACAGTAGACACATATAAATGTGTCAGATCTCATATATATTTTGATATTCTGTTCATTTTGAAGAAACATGGAGAAATTCAGAAATATAGAGTCCAAAGCAAGTCAAGATGAGGAAGAATTATTATTAAAGAAATAGTTCACCCAAAAATTCTGTAGTCATCCCTCCTGTTGTTATAAATCCGTATGACTTTCTTCTTCTGAACACAAACAAAACATTTTAGAAGAATATTTCAGCTCTGTACATCCTCACAATGCAAGTAAATGAGCACCAACATTTTGTAGCTCCAAAAACATAAAGGCAGCGTAAATGTAATCTATAAGACTTCAATCTATGTCTTAAGAAGTATGAAAAGTATGGGTAATAAACAGTTCAATCATTTTTTCTATCAATCTGCACTTTCACTTTCTTCTAGTTTTGTTTTTGCCAATTCACATTCCCTACTGGGCATGGAGGAGAATTTATAGTAGAAAGTACTTAAATATTGATCTGTTTCTCACTCACACCTATCATATCACTTCTAAAGACATGTATTTAACCACTGAGTATAGATTCATTTTACTCTGTATTTATGTGCTTTTTTGGAGCTTCAAAGTTCTGGTCACCATTCACTTGCATTGCATTGACCTACAGAGATGAAATTTTTCTTTGTTTGTGTTCAGCAGAAGAAAGAAAGCCATACACATCTGGGTTGGCATGAGAGTGCGTAAATGATGAAAGAATTTTCATTTTTGGGTAAACTATCCCTTTAAAATTATTTGAAGATGTTAAAATGTGCAAGGACATGTATAAATGAAAGTTTAATAAAATTTGGAGGTATGTGAATTTACATTAACTACTGATCTGTTATGCATTATACAATTTTAGTTAAATTCATTAGTTAACATTAT
This sequence comes from Xyrauchen texanus, assembly GCF_025860055.1. NCBI lineage: Eukaryota > Metazoa > Chordata > Actinopteri > Cypriniformes > Catostomidae > Xyrauchen > Xyrauchen texanus. Next base: position 35,605,537 of record NC_068295.1, read on the forward strand.
CAAGCAAAATATCTCATATTTCTTACTATTTTAATATACTGTATATTAAATATATATTAAATAATGATCTTTTAAGCATCACATAATGTTTGAGGTTTTTTGTTTGTTTGTTTGTTTGTTTTTACTCATGTGTTAAGTAATGTGTTTGCACTTTTGCCAGACTTATTAAATTTTTTATGAATAGTTGATGGATGGTTTGCATCCATCAAGTTCCTAATAAAAAGAGAAAATAATCAAATAAGAAATTACCAATCATTTGTAAAGCATTTAATGGCATAGTAATGCATCTAAATGTTGTCATCATTAAGTCACACTGATATTGCCCAAAGCCGTATGACCCAAACCTTGTTCTAAACCTTTCTGTTTTCTGTGGAACACTACAGGAGATATTAGACAGAATGTTTGCATCAGTCACCTTTCATTTTTATTGCATCTTTTTTTTTTTTTTTTTTTTTTTTATACAGTGAAGGTGACTGAGGTTAATATATTACCAAACATCTTCTGTGTTTCATAGAAGAAAGTTATACAGGTTTGAAACTACATGAGGGTGAGTAAATGATAATTGGTATAAATTGGATAAATGGTAGTTATTTCTTTAATTCACTAGATTATTTAATAGGCATAATTATATGGTTATTTAAATAGAAAACATGTTATATTTCCATCATAAAAAGAAAAGTTAATTACATATATACCCATACCATTCTATAAAATGACTAATACAGTGGTAAATGATTTTGGTCATACTGCAAACCCCTACAAGAGCCTAATGAGGGGAGAACATCTTGCAAGTGGAATGAAAAAGACATTTTTTAGAAAATACCATCAGACCTCAAAAATAGTGCTGCACTTAGGTATCAGACAAAATATAAATCAAATGGGCTTATTTCCAGCTCAGCTATTGACCCACTAGACCCACGACCTGTGATGACATATGATTAGACACAGCTGAAAGAAACTTCTGCTATTCCACACACCCATATGTACTCACAGGTCTTTATTTATTGTGCTGTTTGCGTTTTGACGAACATCTGAATATGGATAGATAATCTCTGTCTACTTAAAAGAACTTTCTCTTGCCTGAATTATGCCACCAAAAATTCCTTGCACCATCACAACAGATTAAACTAGGGTTGCTAACTGCCCCGTATTAGCCGAGACATTCCATATTTTGTATGAAATTACGATGTCAGGAACAGGATGCCTCTTGTCCCATATTTCAGCACTAAATTGCTCAAGGGGGACTCATACAAGAAATGGATTGTGAAACACTGAAAGCTAACATTCTTCTTCAAATCTTTTATGTAAATGATAACAGAATTGTGCTTTTTTCGGTGAACTATCCCTTTAAGACTTCTAACAACAAGGTGAGCTAAAAGCCCGTTGTGTTTTTCATCACAGGATTCGAGGCATGATGTTTTCCATTCCTTATGGTCCTTCTAACTAACCCCATCTCCTAGGATAGTATGGTAGTGTGTTAGTGTTAGAAACATTACATTGCCGGGATTAGACCAGGAATGCGAGTAGAGCGGAAAAGAACCCATTCTCTCTGCTCCACTGCACCTGTGCAGTCGATCCAACACTGAGCCTGGATGTCCAGCAATAGGACAGGGGGGTGAGAAATAATGAACATTAGTATATCTAAAAGACTTCACTCAGAACCTTTTCAAAGGGAATAAGTACTAAATATATAATTACCTAAAGGCATAAAGCAGAGGACAGAGAAATCCCAAATGAGAGCACGTTATGATACAAACACTTTGTACAGACCAAAATTGAAGTCACTATTCACTAAATTCCAACCAATGATGTATACACAGGCCGAATTAAATATGGCAACTCATCAATAACATCAAACCTCATTGATTCTTGCACATCTTGTGACCAAACAACATGTCATGACACAAGAACTTATCATACAAATATCATCATAAAACATTATTGCATGCCTTCAAAAGAGTCGCATGGGGTCTTTTGGACTACTTTTATGACATTTTTGGGTGATTTTAAAGCTTTATAGTGAGTAGCTATCAACTACATGAGTATTGTATGAAATTCAGAGATTGCAACATTCTTCCTAATATATCCTTCTATGTTCTGCAGAAGGAGGAAAAATATCACAGTTTCAGATGTCTAAAAAATGTCTCAAACTGTGCTCGGATTTGCCAAGTTACCTTGCAATCTAGTCTGCAATCAAAAGTCATGAACTCAAAACTTTCTCTGTCACAGTGTGAACCCCTTTTGTCATCTTTCTGTTTCCAAAGACTCTTATGTTGAAATGTTCCAGGACTCATAGTTTGAAATGAATTTTTGTCTTCCTTGTCAAGCCAGTGTTCCTGATTTCATCCCTCATCTCTCGTTTAGTCATTAATCTTCATGTGTGTAAATATAGCCTTCATTTTTCGCTTAGTCTTTTCTGTTCTTGTTTGTATGTAGTGTTATTAGCCAGCACACTGTTGTTGAGTTTGAGTTACATTCTTCATATGTTTACTGCTTTCGTTGTATGCTCTTCTTTTGTTAATTATTAAAGTTCTGCAATTGGGTTGTCACTCTCTCACCTCTTCCCTGTACAAACTCTGACAGAAGAACCGACCTCACATAATGGATCCAGCAGAACAAGATTGAGAGACTGCCGCAAGGGTCCACTCCTGCAGCGGAGTACAACTGCATGTTTTGGAACCTGGCCTCTCAAGTGAACTGAAATGAGATCCCTCAAAGCTATGTAATGGCTTGTACTTTGTGGCCCTTTGAGGAAGATGGACTGTGATCGTCTGTATCTTCAGGATTTTATCTCTGAAATCTTAAGGGCTGACCTTCTGCTATCAGCTCCGGTGGTCCGTGAGACCCCCTTGACGGAGGCCATTCCCCTGCCACTGCCAGTGTCCATGGCCATGGAGGCCTTCCCCTGCCACTGTCAACGCCCACACTGGCCACGGTGCACAAGCCAGCGTCTATGCCGGCCACGGTCCGCGAGCCAGTTCCTGATGCCTTGTCCATCCTAGAGAAAGCTTTTGAAGCCATGTCCATCCCAGAACCAGATTTCACACCTGCTCCAGCCCTAGAGGAATTTGGAATTCCTAGAGGTGGAATCTCTAAGCTCCCTTCAATGGAGACCACTTTCTCCCCTGCCTCGGTGGTCCTGGAGATCCCTTTTATTAAGCCTTGCATGGCTCCGCCCCTCGAGCCTTTCACGGCTCTGCCTTCCTTCACAGAGCCTCCCATGGCTCCGCCTTCCAAGCCTCCCACATCAGCTCACGGCCGTCCAGAAGAAGAGGAGGAGGAGAAGAAGGGCTCCTACTCCCCAGTTGCTGGCAGTGACAGGGAAACCACCTCCGTGGCCGTGAGTGTTCACAGCCATGAATGCCATTTCCCTGTCACTGCCTGTGCTCACGACCACAGAGGTTCCTACCCTGTCACTGCCTGTGCTCACAACCACAGAGGTCATTCCCCTGTCACTGCCTGTGCTCACGACCATGGAGGTCGTTGCCTTGTCACTGCCTGTGCTTACGACCACGGAGGTCATTCCCCTGTCACTGCTTGTGCTCACGACCACGTAGGCCATTACTCTGTCTCTGCCAGCACTCACGACCAAGGAGGCATTTCCAAGTTGCTGCCAGCGCTCTTGACCATGGTGAGAATCCTCCTCCAGCAGCACTGCCCGCTTCTCATGGGACTCCTCCCACTCCATTTGAGACTCAATTCCCTGGTCTTCTAGCGGTTCTGCCTCCGGAGGCTACTCCTGAGACTCAAATCCCTGATCCTCCAGCTGTTCTGCCACCGGCTCCTCCTCCTCAAATTCAAATCCCTGCTCTTCCTGCGACTCTGCCTTCGGGTCCTCCTCCTGAGACTCAAATCTCTTCTCCTCCCATGGTTCCGCCCATTCCATCTCTGGCTTGTCCTCCTGAGTCTCAAATCCCTGATCATCCAGCAGCTCCACCACATCACCTCCGGCTGCTCCTCCTGAAACTCAAATCTACGCCTTCTGTGTCTCAAGTCCCAGAACCAACTGTGGCTCCACCCCCTGGGTATTCACCACCAGCGGCTCCAACCCCTATGGCTCAGCCCCCCCGTGGCTCTACCTCCAGTGGCTCTACCTCCTGTGGCTCTGCCAGTTCCATCCTGGTGTCCTGATCCTCCGCCAGTTGCCTTCCTGGAGCCACATCTCAAACCGTCGGACCCGTACACTTTCTGGAGCCGCCTCCAAAACCTCCCGACCCCACTTCCTTCCTGGAGGCTCCTTCCTGGCCTCCTGATCATCTGCCAACTCCTTGATGATTCTGTATGGAGGTATCCCCTGAGAATTTTTTTTATTTTTATTTAAAAGTCGGAATGGACCATTTTTATATTTTCATTAAGTGAGAAAGACTAGGCTACAAACTAGTAATTTGATTGTCTTTCCTTTTTATCCATGCCAGAGATGATGACATCTGATTAATTTAACAAAATCAGAACAGAAATCTGTTTGTTTTTATTAAAGGCTCATAACATGCTGCTTAATAATCTAAATTTAGAAGGATAAACTTTTATGGTCTAAAAGCAGTCAGGAATTGTGTTAATTTATGTGGCACCTCATGTCTACTCGCATGCGGGGAAAAGAGGCAACGTGTGCAGAGTGGTACAGGGCATAGATGAAGCATGTTTGGTGCTAGAGAAAAATATTCAAGCATACTGCACAGATATATCAGATGTTGTGGGCCAGTCACCGCAGTCCGGGTCATGCAGTGACTGCCGTAGCCAAATAGTAAGCAAGGCAACTAACGTTAGCAACTTCATGAAGTCTGAGAAATTTTTAGCATTTTTAGCAACATGCACGTGATCGTCTAGATGGAGAATATAGGCTAAATATCAAAAATTCCATAAAAGCTTATCATGGATTTTTGCATCGCAATGAATGTTGAGATTGTTTTATCGCTCAGCCCTACCAAGCAATCAACAAAAGTTCCTGTCGCAGTTGATCAGTCCAAAAATCAGATCGTGCAAATTATACTAAATTATCTAAACTATGCAATCTCAGATAATTTTATTGCTCTTTGCCCTTATTGTGTGTCAAAATGGTCTTATCTGTCTTTCTGTATTTCTCCCAAGGAAGATACTTAAATGAAACATAACGGAGAACAGAAAGTCTATTGAGCTATGATAAAGCAACCACAGAACAATAACATTTCTCCTGTGTGTAGCTGAAGTACATTTTAAATGCAAAACCTACAATGAAAATTATGGGACCTGTGATTTAATAATTTAGTGTTGAGTCCCTTTCCTTCTAAGTCACTTCATTGTAAAGCCACATCCTGAATTTAGCTTTTAACACCTTGCGGCATAATTGTGGCTGATGTATTGTGCATTAACGACATCAAGATAAATTACTGTTGTTTGCTTGGTTCCACATATAAAACCCTGAAGCAGTATTTGTACACTATTTCATAAATGCTCTTAGTTAGTCCAGTTATAGCTATAGTCCTCTCTCAGGCAGATAGTTCATTCTGCAGACACACAGTTGTGTCTGCTTTACTAACAGCGGACGTTCGCTCTGAAAGACACGAATAGAGAGTCCCCTGCAGAGTAAACAAAAGAGGGCTGCTTCATCATGCTGCTCTTAAATCTGGCCCTGCTTTGTGGGTGTGCAAAAGGAGCAGGTCAGGGTTAAGTTAGGGCACTCTAAGGATAGCAAAATCATTACATGACATTCTCCAATACACCCGAAAAGTATGAAGGAAAAATAGTGCCTAAAATATTTGCATGCACAGAGTAAGATTTGTAAAACTTAAATGAAGTTACATGTTTGATATGAAAATGTGCATGCACAGAGTGCGATTTGTAAAGGTGTAAATCAAAGTGCAAGCATAAAAATGAATTGCATGCACGCAGAATATTTTGTAAAGGTGTAAATCAAGTTGCAACCGTGAGAAAAAAAAAATATTAGCAACACTTTAATGCTTTGTATAATTGTAATTCATGTGTTGTGAATCTATAATAGCGTGTTAACACTAAGTACATTTTGTGTGTATTCTTCTGACTTCCTTTTTTTGAGCTTTCACTTTTGGCACTGTTTTTGTGCCTAAACATGGACAGAAACACTGCAAACCTGTAACAGCAATATGCAAGCAAAGAAAGGGTGTTATGAACAGCAAAACAGATTGTCAGCGTAAAATCAGTCTGTATGTGTAAAATAAACTACTGCAAGCATGTAAATGACTTGTGTTTGTGCCATAAATATTTCCCAGAAATAATCTGATATACACTGTTCCGTCTTCCCTTTTGTTGTGCTCACATGTTTGGCACGAATTTCTCACTGAAAAGAGTTTTGCAAGCTTGAGGGGGAAGGCGGGTCTACCTGTAACCAATCAAATTAGGTTTTCCTTGACACACCAAATTTACTTCGAAATTACAGATTCTCAGCACATAAATTACATTTATACAAAGCATTAAGTATTGCTAATATATTTTTTTCTTGCAACGCTTTTACAATTCTACACTATTGAACCTTCATACAGAAGTGCATCTCAGGTTGGGAAGCAGGTAATGCTTCAACCATATTCACAAAAGGAACAGGTTTTCAGTTGTTTTATATGTTCTCTTTTTAGTGCTTCACGAGCAACCAAAATAAAAATTGGCCCTATATGTTTTCACAATTTTCCATAAAAATTGCATCACTTTCCACATGTCTGAAACAGCAATCATAAGAACCCACCACTAAGTCTCTATGATATACTGTTCCTTAGTTATTCTTCCTTCAGTGTACACTCACTGAGCACTTTATAAGGAACACCTGTATACCTACTTATTCATGTGATTATCTAATCAGCCAATTGTCTGGCAGCAGTGCAATGCATAAAATCATGCAGATAGCGGTCAGGAGCTTCAGTTCTTTTGAGCAGTCACATGATCTCTAATGCATTGAGTAAGACTGCCACACAACTTATAATACAGTGCTAAAAAAATACTTATTTTCTGTGGCTTTATTTCGTTGTGTTGTAGTTTATTTCCATTGTATTTTCAGATTTTATTAGCTTTGCTAATTTGGTTGTGTTTGCACAACTCGGCCACCTTACAAACCAAATGTGAGGCTCTTCCACTGAACCTCATACCACTCTAGATTTCTTGCCTCTCCCCGATCTAGCTCAAAGCAATGACACTGGCACCATGCCTATGGCTGAATGACTCTGGGGTCATCAATGATACGGCACTGAGCAGAATTTTCTCTGTTGTACTACAGGGGAGGAGCCCTTATTATCCGTGTATGGCTGTTTGAGAGAGGGCGTAGTGGTGATGTCTCTGAGCTGGGAGTATACTAATTGTCTTTGTGTACTGGTTCTCCACTCTGTTCCATGCAGGTTACAATAGTGCACAATGTTCCCAACAGAAGACAATCACTGTCTGTCTGTGCTGGACACAGTCACTGTCCACTCTGACCATGCACACACTCACACTCATAGTTATACAAAACAGTCAAAAGAACCCGTCCCCTCTGTGATGTGCTGGTGACTTGAGTCCCTCCTACAATGCAAGTCTAAGTGATTTTTTCACCTGTTTATCATCCCCCAGGTGAAGAGCAGATCTCTGTGAAAAGCAATGTAATTTCAAAAAGACATTCTACAATTCCTAACGTTTGGGAGCTAATCATTACTTTTCAAAGCCTGTGCCTTAAAGGTAAAGTTTGTGACATTGTATCCTCCAGAAGACTTGGTATGTGAAGTACTATCATCTTGTTTGATAAAATTAAGACGTTATTCACTTTCAAATTGAATCAAATCATTGTAAACAGAGCACAAATCCAATATGGCGACATGTCAATAACAACAAACCTCATTATTCCTTCAGTGTCATTATGTCTCGATGTTTGGTCATGAGACGTACAAGAACTAAAGAGGTTTGATGTTACTAATGTGTAACAAAATTGAATTTTCATTGTGTTTACAATGATTTTATTTTATTTGAGAGTGAATAACGACTTAAGTCTGCTCATCATAAAAAAAAAGATTGTTAGTCTTCATAAGACTTGGAATATTACACATGGACTACATTTTCACAAGATGTAATTTAAATATTTGGTGTCCCCAAAATGTGTCTGTGAAATTTCAGCTCAAAATACGCTACAGATCATTTATCATACCATGTTGAAAATGTCCATTTTTGGGCGGGAATAAAAACAAGCTGTTATTGTGTGTGTGTCTTTAAATGCAAATGAGCTGGTGCTCCCCAACCCGTATCCAGAATAGGGCGGAGTTTTGACATCTCCGCTTCGGATAGCTAGACATCATAAGCAATATGACTGACAGTGAAAATAGTTGTGTTCAGCCCTATATGTTTGAACCGGAGTCAGACACTGATGAGGGAGAAGTAACAACTTTGAGAATGAACCAGGAAGTTTCCGAATGGTTATTTCATAAATGTATTTATTTGTTGTGGAGTTTTTCAGCAGTTTTGCAACGATGGATGAGCAATACACACACAAATACTGTTACACCGTTCGCTATGCGCTATAACAAAATAACACACACAGACAAACATGTCTGTCGGCAGTTTCTGTCAACAGTCATGGGCAGGGCCTGTCCGAAGTGACGTTACTTTGTACAGAATCTGCGAGTGGCTTGTTCTGATACAGTGCTTATGATTAATGGGGATTAAAAAGAGGACTGGGTGGATTTTTCATCATAGAGTGGATGTGTACACACACTGCCAACACACATTTATGTTGAAACACCATGTAAAAGTGAATTTTGCATAATAGGTCCCCTTTAAAAAAAAGCTCAAATCTTGGTTACAGTGAAGCACTTACAATAGAAGTGAATAAGGGCCAATCTGTAATATTGATACCACTTTTAATGGATAAAATCAAGTCCTGCCCTACATTTGTTTCTAGTTGAATATCCTGTTTCAATTAGAAATATGTCAGATTATGGAATTAAAAGAGGTTGCAAATGCAGTATCACTTTAATGTGTCCACTTTTCTTTGCAAACTGTTTTTATGCCACTACTTTTTTAAACTAAAAAAACACCCAAATTTATATATTTATATAAATAAAACACACACACACAACACATACATTTACAAGAGTCCATGGCAAATATAAGGGTGCATTTGATTATAAATGGTGATAAATAAAACAATAACTGTGGACACAATAATCATTAATACATTAAGCCAGGAGAAATTGGTTTGTCTATGATAAGGTCTAGGAAGAAGAGAGTGTTATTGTAATGTAAATCGCATTCAGACTGGGTTACATGTAGCCTATAATAGCATCATATTGACGCATTTATTGGCATGGTAAGAGCCCGGGCAAGTCTTCTCTTAGTGGGAAAAAAGCTTAGCTCTTTTTGTTAAAAGACATTGTCTGTGATTTGCATTTCTGAAACAATACTCATACATATGGGTCACTGATACGTTTCAATTTTCGGAATAATTCTTGCTCACTGCTTAGACCTATTCATATAATGCAGGTTGCGTATAGAATACAGTCAGCCTTGCATTTAATCTATACAGAACCTGAATATACAGGCATATTTGTCTCTGAATAGGGATCACTAAAGATGACAGCTAAGGTTTGATTATTACTGAATTTTTGAATTCCAGTCTAAAAACTGGGTTTATGCTTGGAACAGGGTTTATATCAAACAAAACAATTGCTCAGAGCCTTAAATATCCCAGTATAATAGCAAGGGGAACAGGCTCATAAAGAAAAACAGATATGCTTAAAAACAGATACAACTCATTTTGAATAAGGTACTATATCCCAGAGATCCCCTGCTGAGTTACTAAATCACGCATGATGTAGACAATAATGTAAGAGCTGAGGTGGAATGATTGTGTTGTACACTCAGATGGGGTCTTGTAATTGTATGATCTGTTCTGACACATAGAAGCACACAAAATAACTTTTGGATACCTGACACGGCCTTAATTTAGATTTCCCTAAAGTCTGGTTTTCTGCCACTTTCTCTCTCTGTCTAATATTGTTCTCCATACCTGCCGCAAAATCTAAATAACTGTCAGATCTCTCCAGCTAAATTCTCATGAAGCCTTGAAACGCATAACAAAACCATATATGTGCACTACAGATATCCTGCGGGCATTGTCTCGGTTCGTCATTGCGGATTCATCTGTAACAAGTAAGCAGGCTGACATGGAAGCTTTTATAAGAATATTCCAGGTTCAATACAAGTAAAGCTCAATCGACAGCATTTGTGGCATAATATTTATTAGCACAAAATGAATCCCTCCATTCTTTAAAAAAAGTACAAATCTGGATTATATCAAATGAAAACCCTTTATTGTCACTCAACCTTATACACAAGTGCAACATTGGGTGAAAGTCTTGGGTTCCAAGCCACATAACAGTATGACAATTACAATAAACATCTGATTTACACATAACACCTTTAACACATCTTGTTACACAATGCAATATACAATATACACATAATAATATACAATATACACAAAATAAGAAGACTGTATAAAAACAATAATATACAATATACAGTATACATAAAATAAGAAGACTGTATACAATAAAAATATATTGATGACGTAACACCATAACCATAAAACCCTAAACAATGATTTAAACAACTTTACAGCTCAAATAATACCTGAGTTTTAACAGAAGAATTCATTTAAGTTCTTGTATAAAATTATAAGCTTCACATTTCGGCCCTTAAACCCTCCAAAAATTGGCCAGAGAACACAGAATATTCCTTTAATTAGGCCATTTAATGGAACATACATTAATACATTTAGTTTTCACCGCTCATCAACCCTAGAATGACATTTTCTTCCACAAAAAAAACGAAGCATTCCGAAAACACTCTCCATAACTGCATACTTTGGAAAATGATGATGTTAAGAAACTGAAAAATTGATTGTCAAACAAAAATTCATTAGTGTGGATTAACACATGCCACACCCTTTGCTCGTTTGTTGATTATGTTTTCATCGACCAATAAGACGTTTAATATTTTAACATAATGAAATTCATTTAGCAGATTTAGCTACACTCCAAAACAGCACAGAAAATAAAAAAAGGTCTACGGATTTCATCTGAGCCAGCAAATAAGTATATTCTTGGCTACATATTAGTTTTGAAGAAACCAGATTAGAAGTTCAATGTATCATCACAATGTATGCATTATGTCTTCTCCATGAGCTGTCCTGGGAATTTCCATTAACGTGATTTGTGTTATGAAAGCCAAAAAGAAAAACATACTGTCCTCTTGTACAGTAGTTGTTTACTGGTTTATCCTCTCCTCCTCAGTTTCCAAATTCCACTTTTAAACTTCATAGACCCCTTTGTTATCATTTTTGCTCTGTGTCTCTGATTTGAATATTGTAGTATCTAGTGTGACAAGGACCAACCACATGGCTTTCTGTTAATTACTTCTTTATTCTTTTAATCATGCGGGCCAGGAAAAAGGACTGTCCGAGAGGAATTGCCTGACCCCTGCATTAAATGGCCCACATTCCGATCCTTTGATGCTGAAACTAACATGAGTCCCCCCTTTATCTCTACAGTGCGTCAAATTAGCACACAGCAGACTCAAGTTACAAAAGACTCGGTCACCAAAAGAACTTAGACACAACCTGATTGGGTTTTTTGTGGCTGAAATCATATTTGTCTATGTATACTGAAGCCACAGGGCTTCCATTGGAACTAATGGCCAATTTTTTTTAATACATTATCAAATTTAGTAATGGGTTCGATAAGACATTTGCACTGGAAATGAGCCTTGGAGCACAGTTATGAAAATTATTATTGATGTTTTATGGTTGTTTTCAGTAATGCATTCAATCATTCATAGCTAAATTAAATTTAATGTGCTCTGGCTTCACAAAACAACTGTAATTGCACAGATTCCTCACGTTTATAGAGGACATATCAGCACACTGATTTCCTAAATTAGTCATTAAATTACACCAAGCAATATTATATACTATAGCTGATTCTACTGCTACTATTAATACAGTAATAATTTTCAACTCTTGTGGATTGCTACTTATTCGTATTCATATTTGTATGTATTCGTACATAAAGTGTGGTCACGAGGCGGGCATGAACCTGTAAGGTTTTATGTTATCGATGTAGCTGCCATATTGTATATCAGTGCACTTAAAAATATTGCTTTTTGGCTTAACTTAATTCAGTCGTGGACAGTGGTTTCTCGTGTTTGAAATTGGTTTTCTTAACCTTGTCAGGTATTCTTTCTGCAGGTATTATGAAGCTAAATTTAAGGAATCAGTTGATGGGAAACACAATACGTCCATATGTTCTCTAAATGTAAATGTCTTGAGAGCACATGAAGACTCATATTTATATCAACACTTCAAAGTTTAAAAATGCAACTTTCAAGAGATCTCCATTACTTTTTAACTACTTTTACAAAAAGTATCTTAAGGCTTGAATACCTCTGCTCCCAACCACCAGAATGTGGAAATAACTTTTATTTATTGTACAATTATTTGGTTTCTCAGCATCTTCAGCACATTTGATTTCTTCAGTGGCTATATGATGAGATCTATCGTATGACACTTGGGACAATTGAGGGACTAATACACAACTATTACAAAAGGTGCAAACAATTATTGATGCTCAAGAAGGCAATACAAGGAGAACCAAGGGGTGCAAACTTTTGGGATGATTTGTGTAAATAAGAGAGATTTTTGTGTTATGGTGCTTTTGAAGGTCAGTACATAACAAATATAATATTTTATCTCTTATATGCTATTTGTATAGAGTCTGAAAGGGTTGTGGAAACTTATAAAACAAAAGGGGTGTGCAAACTTCTGCACTTAACTGTATAGACTATATAGTTTGTGAAAATGTATATTTTATTTTAGATTTAGATTTGTTTCAACATTTTAAGCTTTTTTTAAATTTTTTTAAAAAAATTTTTAATTCCATGTAGCCTATCCTATCCATATGATGTCATATTGCATGACTACAAAAAACGTGAACGCCAGGCGCATGACATCACTGCCATGGTAACCAGATATATTTCAGCGGATTTGCTGAAAGACTTGAATTAAAGTATCGTCAAGTCAACGTGTGATGCATCAAAATTGCTTCTCTTTTCTGCACACGATACCAAAAACAATAGTGAGAAGGAAAATTTGTATATTAAATGTAATTAGAAAAAAATCAGTGAGCCTACCATCTGAAACCGGGACATAGTTACAATGTTTAGAGAATTGTCGGGACACACCTATTAAAAACGGAAATTTGGTCACCCTGCATAAACGCAACGAGAAAACAATCCCTTATACAGCATTTATAGCCATGAACTTGTGAATTTAAGACTTGCTGCTCCGATTTAAAACCTTTTTAAGGCCTTATTTGCAGAAAGGCGAAACAAGACATTTTAAAACCTGCGGAAACCCTGTATGTAATCTCAATGCAAGCACTTTGTGTATAAAGAACCTAGCTGAATTGAGTAAACCTAACAAATTTAGACATGCCAGTGTAACTCAAATAAATCTCTTTCATTTCTTTATAAAATAGCTAGTAAAAGTGAATGTTTGCATGCTATACACATGCTGGTTTGAAACACTACAGACTGGAGTTTCAAAAAATCTAATAGATTAAGTAAACTTCCATTTAACAAATTTAAATGGATAAAATGCAATTAAATCAAGTTGTGACAAAATGTTCAGGAATTGTGTTGCTTTAGTCTATTTTAATTAAGCAAAGTGAACAAGCTGCAAAAATCCTTTTTTTGTGTGTGTACTGTTTATAGATTTTATTAATGATTTAAGCGAAAACTTAAGAATTACGGTCTGTTCTTCATCATACAAAGTGAACTTTTGCAAGTTCTTCTAAACAAACTTAAGCACCCTAGGCAAACGAAGCCTGCGGTTATACAATGAGTAGTGTCATTTTCAAGTTAGTTTACAGAGGAAAATAAATATAGAACATCACTTCCACCTCACAATTACTTTTAACCATCATTAATGCTCTTCAACTAGCCGAGTTCTCCTAGATCAAGCATTTTAGGGATGTGCAAGAACAGGATCAACAAACAACGATAACATCGTGCATTTGAAGAATAAATAAGCATTTAAGCATTAAAGTAATTCCCAGTACCACCATTGTATTTAATTCAGTCAACGGAGATTCTTTAAATGCTTTCCTTTTGTGTTCCACAGAAGAAAGAAAGTTATATGGGTTTGGAACAACATGAATGACAGAATTAACATTTTTGGGTAAACTATTCCTTGAAGACTTGATCCAATGCTCTGTTTATGAGATTTCTGGGATATTTGAAGCAGAGCTTACAAGTGACAAAATGATAGAGCTAGAAAAAGGGAGATGGAGAGAGATGAAAGGGGTGGGTTTGAAAGCAACATTGCACTTGTTCCCTGGTTCAACTAGACAGAGACAAGCTTGCTCTTCTTGCCCGGTTTCATGGTGCATGTGTAAAGGAATGCATTCATTAACGTAATTCCTCTGCTCTCAAACAAGGCTTCTGTCGTTTGGAGAGCGAGTGAGCGAGCGAAGCGCTATGGGGTGAATGTGTGAAGGAGGGGTAGTTCTCGCTGAAGAAGGGGTGAGGGGTAAATACACCCCTTTCTCTGAACTCAGGAGGGCAAGGCGCCCTAACACAGGCCTCCGCGTCCAAGGGGGATCTGCATGTGAAAGACCCGGGCCTTACAAAAGGATGAAAAGGTGCTGGGCAGGACCTGGACAATCCCTTCCTGTTCTGGTGGGTCGTTTGTTTCCATGCTGTCAGATATTGGGCCGCCAGCCCTCTCTACCCTCATCTCCTCAGCCCTCTGGTGTGGCTTTCCACATTTTCCCTCGTTTTGTTTTCCGGCTATTTCTTATACATGTCCCTGTTTTTTTCATTCACGTAAATAGAACTGATGGACCAATGTAACGCCAAACAGTGACTGGAATGGTTGCTTTCAAGGCTGTATATAAAGCCAAACAGCACCAGGCATGAGAACCATTTTACATAACAAAAGGAGTGGCAAAACCATTAAGCCAATTAGAGTATTTATATAAACATTTTAATGAAGGGATTTTAGCAGTTAGAAATTATGCTCACTGTGCGGAAAATAACTTTAGTGCTCTCGGAAATTTCCATTTGACTATTTTTATGCTAGAGTGGTCCTAATCGCCTTTATTTTCTAAATGTAATGCATTGCATTAGTGCGAATTAATGCAAATTTTAAATGTAGCAAATCAAACTTTCCAAATGTCTATATTAGGTTTCTGCTTATGCAGTTCTTATGCTGTTACAAATAACAACAAAAGAAGTATAATCGAGAGGAAGGAGCTGTTCCCATTGCAATAGCTTTAGTGGAGTACTGGCACATATTGACAAAGCATTAGGCTCTATCTGCATTTTGTAACACTTTCTTTTTTTTCTGGAGTCCTTCTATTGAGATAAATGCCTCATTTTCTTACCATTGTAGTTCATTGTGAAGTTCTCTGGCATTTAGTCAATCACACTTCTCCTTTACAATCACTACCATTCCCATCCAGCTTGCCAAAAGAGGAAAAAAGGACAAATGAGTCTTTTATCCATGCGAGCGATGCACACTCAGGTACACAAACACCTGAAGTCAGAGATTTCTGAGTACACAATAAAATCACCTGTATTAAAGTATCCTTCCTAGTTCAATTTAGAGGTTAAGTAGTTAAAAAAATTAAGCAAATTTTGTTTTGTGGGTAGGGGTCGATTGGATTTCGTTTTGATTCCAATTCATTTGGGTATATTTCAGAATTATGTTAATTTTCTTAATTAGGAAATAAATTATCTCTCAGCTCATGTTGCTAATTATAAAGGGATCTTCTAACTTTGTCCATTACAAAAACATTAATTTAACTAATCTTTCTTAATCATAAGTTGTTGACCATTTTGGTCCCATTTTAGATTTTTAAAAATGGACAAATTCCATGTATTTCATCAATACATTTGATGCCTTGAAAATGCATGTATTATATTGCATATATTTTGTTACATGTTTATTGTTTACAGGCATAATTTGTACTTTTTACAAGTATTTATATTGATATGTTGAACAAGTGCTAAAATGGTCTCTAGTGACAGTTCAATGAGCATGCCGCAGAAGTGTTTTGATTTGTGTCTCTTTGTGATAGTACAACAAGGCGCTGCTCATTACCCGATCGCAGTCTTCAGGTGGGAACGTAGCTCTGCAGGAATGATTTTAGGTACGCTGGAGCAGTCCCAGTGACTGTTCTGTATGCCAGCATCAGAGCCTTAAATTTGATACATGCATCAACCGGCAGCCAGTGAAGAGAGACAAGGAGTGATGTAACATGTGCTCTCTTTGGTTCGTTGAAGACCAGATGTGCTGCTGATCCAGATTCTGGATCATTTGCAGAGGTGATGTCTGCCAAACAGGCCGAGATTCGAGCAGTCCCCATGTTGTCGTTGGGCTGGAAAGACAAGTAGAGCTGTGTGTCATCGGTGTAGCAGCGGTAAGACAACCCATGTGCTAGAATGATGGGTCCCAGTGATGTTGTGTATACAGAGAAGAGAAGTGACCCAAGCACTGAGCCCTGAGATATCCCAGTAAGTAGCTTACTTGGAAACCTCAATTCTCCAGGCTATCTTGAAAAACCTACATGAGTGATAGGCCTTAAACCAGCCCAGCACAGATCCTTTGATGCCCAGAGTAGACAGGGTGGACAGTAGGATCTGATGGATGACTGTGTCAAAGGCTGCAGAAGGGTCCAGTAGAATCAGAACAGATGATCTGTATCTAGCTCTTACCTGTGTCAGCGACTCGGCAAGTATCGGTGGAATGTCCACTTATGAAGTCTGACTGATTGTCAACCAGCAGCTTGTTCTGTGAAAGATAGGCAGAGATCTATATTAATGAGAATGAAGTTGAATGGCTTTTTTACAGTATCCGTGCTATTCACTATTACTATTAAATATTTCATTTTTGGTCAACAACAGACTGTAAAGAACAGAAAGTGTATTATAACTAAATTATTCAATGACAAATGGGTGTGTGAATCTTGTCTTCAGATGCATTAAATGGAACGAGTCAAACCAAACTTTTACTCTCAACATGCAATAATAGGTCCTTGGTGCTGAACTTCTTTGCCAATATACTACTCATTCATTGGTGAGTGAAATCTAAAACATTTACCAGCCAGTAACCCACCCAAAAAAAAAAAAAATCACAAAATGTATATTTTTTTACCCAGCCCTTTATAAATTTTTTTTAGTATGTGTTGATTTAAAGGAATAAAGCACCCAATGTTGGAAACACTTTACAAGTTTACCCAAAAATGAAAATTCTCTCATTATTTACTCACCCTCATGCCATCCCAGATGTGTATGACTTTCTTTCTTCTGTTGAACACAAACAAAGATTTTTTTTGAAGAATATCTCAGCTCTGTAGGTCTGTACCAAGAGAATAGTGGCCAGAAAAAAATCCACATGATTCCAGTGGTTAAATCCATGCCTTCAGAAGCTATATGATAGGTGTGGGTGAGAAACAGATGAATTTTGAAGTCCTTTTTTACTATTAATCTCCAATTTGACTTCAACATTTCATCATTTATTTATTTTTTTGACCTTCAAAGTTCTGGACACCATGCATTATGGACCCACAGAGCCGAGATGATAAATCATGTCATGATAAATGAGAGAATTTTCATTTTTGGGGAACTTTCCCTTTAACATCAGTTAATGCATAGGTATCATTTATAAATCGTGGTTAATAATAAAAATGCAAATGTTAATAGTTAATTCATGTCAGTTCATAGTGAATTAATGTTACTGTATACTAAGGATGTGCTGAACGACTAATTTCACTGACGTTTAAATGGACATTTTTAAGTCGACTAGTCTAAAAAGAAACCAACCTTCAGAAAACAGTCAAAAAATGTGTTTATACGACCCATTTAAATACTTAATCTATTCCAAATACGAAACTAAAATCTGTAATATCTTTAATGTGCTCGCCTTGCATTATGATCATTGTACATTAAATATAGGACATGACACGCATTCACTGAATCAACGTTAGCGAATATTTAACAGGCATATTGTAAAGCAGTTCGATGGAAAGGAGGAGGCGAGAACCAGCTTGGCAATATAAATATTAGTTTTAATGATAAACTTAAAAAGACACAAACACACATGACGGACATGTCCGTAAACTATCTCTCTCTCCCGCACCACCGGCCGCCATCGGCCTTTATCCCTCTCGGAGGCTTAATTAGCCTGATAAGGGACCGGTTGTGTATAATGACAACCCGGCCCCGACCTTCGCCCTGCCACATTCCTCCCTCGTTCTCTCAGGCTGGGGAGCCCCCAGCCTGACGTACACCCCCCCCCCCCCCCTTTCCCTGGGGGAGGGCGTGCTTTAAGCCTGGTCTACCGGCAGGTCATCCCCATCGACCCGGGAGGGGACAAGGGGAGGGAAACAGAAATAATTCAAATGGGGGGTATTTCTTGAAACAGTGTGGTACCCTCCAAAAAACACTGTAAAATTTAAACGAGAGGGAAAAGGCCAACGCAGAGCGGCAGTGAGAGAGAGAGAGAGAGAGAGAGAGAGAGAGATAGAGAGGAGAGAGAGGAAAAGAAAAAAAAACCTACTGGCCGGTTCTCCGATACACCGTGCTGTTGTGTGCGACAGAAGCAAGTAATTGCATATTAGATGGAAACTATGTCCAGCGACATCATTGGCTGTAGTGAAAGTCGTATGAATTCAAATGAGTGCAGTCGCACGATATCATATGAATTAGCCAAATTTTGAAAAATCTTGAATTCTGACGATTTCGCCTTGAGAGTGTGTTGTTGTATCTGCTCCAGATATCCTCTTTTTAAAGTAATATTTGTAGTATTAATTCTATTTAAAATATGTAACATCATTATGACAGTAATTTAAACACTCTGTAAAAATATAAAGCCATACATAAATGTGTAAAAATTATGATCAGTTTAATAGGGGAAATGTTAACCGACTAGTAATTCCAGTGTCGACTAGCAGCATCTGAAACATTTATTCAACTAATTGAATAGTCTCGCACATCCCTACGGTATACAACCTTTTGTTTTGTATTCGTATATGTCAAAATGAACATTTACTCGCCCCCATGTTGTCTCAACCCAGTATTATTTACTTTTTTCCATGCAATACAAAAGGAGATATTAGGCACAATACCCAAGCTGCTTTTCATAAAACAAAAGTGGATGGTGATATACAGAAAGGTTCCAATGTCAAAAAAGCTAAATTAAAGTACTGTAAAAGTTGTCTTTATTATTAGTGTGCTATATTCCAAGTCTTCTGAGTGCATAAGATAGCTTTGTGTGAGGCCTGGACTTTAAAGTGTTATTCACTGATAATCTTCCTCCCTGCCCATCTCTCAAATCTAATTTGCGGTTGGATTTGAATGACAATTCTAATCCACTTTAGTTCATATATGACAAAAAAAAATTTCTTACCGAGTAATTTTGTCTTGGTTTCCAGTAAAAATGTCGAAACACTCTTAAATCAAGATACATTTATTTGATAAACAAAACAACATTTTGTCTTGTTTTCTGAGAAATCTAACAATATTTTGTAATGGTGCTTATAACAAGAAAAATCAAGTAGATTTTTCTTACCCTATTGGCAAATAGTTTTATTTCCTTTCTTGTTTTAAGCATAAACTCCTTTTAAAAGTTGTTGGATTTCTCTGAAAACAAGATTAAATGTCTTATGTCATTCTGCTTCTTAAGTATTGGTTTCTTTTTTTAAGGATATTTAGATATTTTTACAGGAAACTAACACTAAAATATGTTTTGCAGTGTATTTCGTTCAATACTTTGCTTCATATTATTTATGTTGTATTTAACAGAAGAAAGCAACTAAAATATGCTCGGATTTGAACATGCGATGGCAAAATGATCATTTTTGGGTGCACTGCTCCTCTCATTATTGTGATGTGTAGGCTGCATGCATAAAAATAACAGAAATTGTGATGGTGCCAGGTTATTGAGGTTGCAATTTGCAAGGAAAGCAAAAAATTGCCAATCCTTACAGAATGGTTCCTTTGAAGATACAGTATATCCTGTATAAACACGATGTTTTAGAGTTCCAAATGTACAGTCTCTCTCTCTCTCTCTCTCTCTCTCTCTCTCTCTCTCTCTCTCTCTCTCTCTCTCTCTCTCTCTCTCTCTCTCCTCCCACAGTCTGATTTCATGCTGCTAGAACTCAGTGTGATCATGTGACGGGCTCGCGAGCGCAGGCAGAGCTGGTCTTTAACGGAGGACCGAATGCCAATCTCATTGAGAAAGACGGGAGGGACAGACGCTTATATTGCTGCACACATACACATACAGAGACAAGACACAGGAAGCTCTGGGGAACTCGGGGGAAAATGAACATTTGTACCGCCCCAGAAGGACAAGTCTGTCGCTCAAATAAATCATAAGAGGGGCACTGGGCACGCGGGAGTCGTATTTTTGGTTACGAGTAACTTGTGGAATTTATCGGGCACATTTTCCTGAAAAGAGACCTGGCTTTCCTCTCAACCCGTTTATATTATATTTCTACTCATTTAATTTAATTTCGTCAGCTGCCCTAAAAACTGTCATTCAGAGAAGTGCGGTGTTGCAGCAGCGGACGGTGCGTAAAGACCGAGGAGACACCAGCCGCGGACGAGCAACAGACACTTGTCTCATTCACTTGCGGTTTTATACTTTATTTATTATTTATACTTCAGCCTATTTATTTGGGACTTTTTCGGTCTACTTTGGGGCGTCGGTGGTGATTTCTGTGGAATATGGTGGGGGAAATGGAAACGAAAGAGAAGCCGAAGCCGACCCCAGACTATCTGATGCAGCTCATGAACGATAAGAAATTAATGAGCAGTCTGCCCAACTTCTGCGGGATCTTCAACCACCTTGAACGGCTTCTCGATGAAGGTAATGCCGATGACATGTCTGTCCAATAGATGAGCGGCGCGCGGTGTTTAGGTCTCATTGAATCAGATAAAACGCCTTTAATAGCGTCAGTTTATGGCTTTAGTTGCTTTTTTGATATCAGACAGTCATTTTTATTTTTGGTCACCGAGAGGGCAATTAAACGACACAGAACGCTTTGATCGGCAACACTTAAGTTTACGCTTGAATTCTGTAGTCTCTTCGTTGCAAGAACCTGAGGGGGCTACCTGTGGCTTGAAAACCCATTGTTTGGTGTGTTACTAATGTATATTTCGACTATTAATAATAACAAACCATTTTTGCTTTGGTTTATGAGCATAATGCCGTATAATGCAGTGGGTTAACTTCGCATTTAAGATGTAATTTGAGGTCAAATTAATAGTCGAATTTATCATTCAGAGTTCAGAGATTAAAATTTTATTGAAACTCTGATTCACATAAAATGTCTTGAATTGACGTAGGTAGTAACACATTCCGAGGGTTAAACTGGCCTAAAAGTGAAACTTGGCCATCACATATGTGTTAATATCAGCTAGCCTAACAAATTGTATTGGGACGCAAATAGCGATATGATAATACATTTTCACTAAAATGTGGTAAATAATTGTGATAAATAAACCACGTGCAAGATAAAGTGACGGTCACACCTGCTGATTGTCAGTTGCGTTCTGACAGTTAAAACTGGACCGTTAAAATGTAAACTGTCATCGCGAGACCTGCATTTAAACCAATTTGCTAAACTACTAAAAAATAACCCAGCAGTGTAAAACTAACAGTGACACAATGATTATGGCAATATAGGAAAAACAACCCAACGTTATTTAGCTTTTTGGAAAAACGGGTGAAACAAACGTAAAAGGCTTCGTAAATTCACATTGCATATTTGGTCACATAAGCCTTTTAATTACTATGTGCAGTGTGATACGATTTTATGCTGCCCACAGTAGTCAAACCCCTCTGCACTTTGCCATTTCGTGTACTATGGCATGGCTCCTGACATTCTTTAGAAACATCTTGTTCCCCTCTCCAGCTGACACTTTTATAAAGTTGTAAATTAGGTTTTATACTGTATATTTACGCAAACTGTTCTTTTTTACCATTTTGGCTTTTTTATTAATGTTTCATAGTAAGTCTTGGGCCTTTAGTGCAAATAAAAGTTGTTTAAAGAGGAGTTAAAATTATTAAATCTATCTCTCTTCTGTCTGTCTATCTATTTTCTGTCTGTCTGTCTGACTATCTATCTATTGTCAGTCTGTCTATCATCAGTCTGTCTAACTATCATCTGTCTATCTATCTATCTATCTATCTATCTATCTATCTATCTATCTATCTATCTATCTATCTATCTATCTATCTATCTATCTATCTATCTATCTATCGTTGTCTGTCTTTCTGTCCGTCTGTCTATTGATCTATCAACTACTCCACAGTTTGACCCCTGAACCTGTAGTATTCCTAAATGTTGGAGCTGTTATGTCACAGTGAGAAAGCGAGAGAGAGAGAGAGAGAGAGAGTGAGAGAGATCTTCAGAAGGATATTTTATTGTTCAGTTGTAGTCCAGTATGCGCACCTATTAATCACATGTTTCTTCATTTCTTTTTCACTGCCAAAAGAAAATCTTAAAAATATTTTTTTTTTTGTCAAAGTAAATGTAATTTCAAATAATGGTTCACTTGAAATAATTTTGAGCCTCTTGTGCATACCACTTTGAATTGCATTTCTAAAACTTTATCATTACTCACATAACTCTACATATAATCATTACTTAATCATTACAGTGTTAGGCAGCGAGCGGTTATATTTCAGACATAGGCTCTATCACCTACCTTGCTCAAGGTAGTCACAAGTAACAGTTTTTTTGCTGGTGAATCATCTGTGCCCAACACACCTTCCAGTATGAATGTGGTCTCTTGGCTTCCGCAATTAAATACCAGAAGATCCTATTCATCTGCAAATCAGGGTGGAATGATGTAAGCTTGATAGCATCTCTGTGATGAGGTTTTGAATAATGTCTAATATTATTTATTTTTCTAGTAAAGTTTACTCTAATAAGTTGGTAATTTAGACACCATCATAAATGCTCAGAAAGTGTCACACATTTTTATACTTTCTTTTCAAATGATCATATGTCCCTAGGGTGTGCCTACAGCTTGGCTTTGCACTCGGCACTTTGTGAATTGTAGCTTTATTCGTGTGCTTCTTTCACAGTTGCCTTCTTGTTTATGCCTTGTCACTCACATTTACAGCCTTTCTCTCGACTGCACTGACTCGCTCTGTCTGAGCAAAATCAGTTTTACCGGCAACATTAGCCATGCAATCAGGAGTGTGTTGTGGATTTTACCTGCTAACATCAAGGACATTATACATTTGACTTGTAAAATGTGTTTATGACTCACATATGCGTTTTTACGGCTTGTTTATAGAGAGAGTTTGTGAGAATCTGGCATTGAAACGCATCATGCAGTTTAATGCAATCTATTTGGGTAATAAGCCAGTTAGATGAGTTTCCTCCCACTACAGATTTTTGGTTTGTTAGAGTTTGTCACAGTCTAGGTTATGTAAGTGCATGCATACCTGAATTGTTAACATTTTTAAGGGGCACACACTCAAATACTATCTGTCTGACTGCAGAGGTAGCAGCAAGTTGGTCTTGCGTTCATGGAAGTGAACTGACCCATCGGTTTCACTTCCACTATTGGCCCATTGCAGAACTGAGCCCTGACCTCCAATACACAAACGCACTGCTGAGATCACCGTGTTAAGAGTGGGTGTGCAAATGCATCAATGCATGCCTCTGATCATTTGCTTCTTAAAAAAGCTAATTGCAATTGGTCGTGGTCATGCCAAAATGAATCTGTACTCTGCAGAAAGCTCCACTGATTTCCTCAGAATTGGAATACTTGATATACACAAAGTTCCATACTTCCCCAATCCCTTCGTTCATTTATTAAATGTCTTTGCCGATTTGATAGTGCTTTTGGCTATCAGTAAAAGTGTTTTACTCTTTTGTTTGTTTTTTCTTCGGTCTTGTTTTTTTCCGTACTAAAATAGGAAGTTTGCTGTTGGGGATGGAGGTGGGGTGGCATAAAAATGGGTAGGCCCATATAACGGCTTTAGTTAAATCACATCGGTGAACCATAATTTATGACCTGCAAGTCAGTTGCAGGTGGTATTAGGGGGAGGGACATTCTCATTCTAGAGACTATTGCATTGGACAAACATTTGGATAGTACAAGATGAGTCATAACAATTTTGGTCTGTTTTGTTCTGTGTAAATTTTACAACCTGTTCTCTTAGAATCACGTTTTTACAATTATATTTTTGCAAAAGGATTTTTTTCGTGGCTAGTTGTATATGTATCAAAGCAGTTTCCTGGCACTACAACAATGACTTTGATTCACTTTCACACAAATCACGAGCAAAATGGCATATAATCAGTTCATGAACACTTATTTTCCACTCTATTCCTCACAAAATGCTACCTTATGACATATAAACTTCAACTTGTAATCAGTGGTGTAGTAGTGGGGGCGTAAAATATAGGTGAAAAGCTATGTGAAGGAAGACATTGCCTCAACTTCACACTGATTCATTCAATATGCTGTCAGTCATTCAATGCGAAAGTGCCTGCCTCTCATGCTGTGGTCCTCACAGCAGGTCTGCGCAGATCACTGTGAATGGGACGAGCTGATGGATGTGGAGAGACTATTTACAGAGTAAACAACTAACCAACTCGGACATCACCACTTTCGATTAACATAATTTTAAGTTAATCGAAATTAACTTAAAATGTCTTAAAACTTTCAATATTCTGGGACTAACCTGCTTTTTAATGAGCACTTTTTTAAAAGTTAGATGTCCGTGCCATCATGCAGTGTTTACAGAGGAAGAGATGAATAATTAAATAAAAGGCAAACTGATACGACTTCATATGCAGAAATCTGGACCCATATTCAGAAAGATTTTTATCTCACCTGTAGAAGTTCTCCAAATAATTCCTAGCTAGGAACTTTTGCTTAAAACCTATTCACAAAACTGCTATGGATGATGCCACATTTTACTTATGTGTTCTTTTAAATCACCCTCAGTGATTGGTAGACAGGGAACTGCTATTTGTCAGCTAAGACAATGATACATAGTATATATTTACTGTACATACAATACATATATACATACTGTACATACATACATACATACTTACATACTTTCAGTAGATAGATAGATAGACAGACAGACAGACAGACAGACAGATAGAACCTTTATTTCCAGTGTAATTGGGTTGTTTCAGTTTTTGGGAGCGGTATTTGCGTCTCTAAGGTTACAATAATGAAAACACCCTCGCGATTCAGATCACTGTCAACTTTATGATATTTATAATATTATATTATTAAAATACACTCACCTAAAGGATTATTAGGAACACCATACTAATACTGTGTTTGACCCACTTTCGCCTTCAGAACTGCCATAATTCTACGTGGCATTGATTCAACAAGGTGCTGAAAGCATTCTTTAGAAATGTTGGCCCATATTGATAGGATAGCATCTTGCAGTTGATGGAGATTTGTGGGATGCACATCCAGGGCACGAAGCTCCCGTTCCACCACATCCCAAAGATGCTCTATTGGGTTGAGATCTGGTGACTGTGGGGGCCATTTTAGTACAGTGAACTCATTGTCATGTTCAAGAAACCAATTTGAAATGAATCGAGCTTTGTGACATGGTGCATTATTCTGCTGGAAGTAGCCATCAGAGGATGGGTACATGGTGGCCATAAAGGGATGGACATGGTCAGAAACAATGCTCAGGTAGGCCGTGGCATTTAAACGATGCCCAATTGGCACTAAGGGGCCTAAAGTGTGCCAAGAAAACATCCTCCACACCATTACACCACCACCACCAGCCTGCACAGTGGTAACAAGGCATGATGGATCCATGTTCTCATTCTGTTTACGCCAAATTCTGACTCTACCATCTGAATGTCTCAACAGAAATCGAGACTCATCAGACCAGGCAACATTTTTCCAGTCTTTAACTGTCCAATTTTGGTGAGCTCTTGCAAATTGTTGCCTCTTTTTCCTATTTGTAGTGGAGATGAGTGGTACCCGGTGGGGTCTTCTGCTGTTGTAGCCCATCCGCCTCAAGGTTGTGCGTGTTGTGGCTTCACAAATGCTTTGCTGCATACCTCGGTTGTAACGAGTGGTTATTTCAGGCAAAGTTGCTCTTCTATCAGCTTGAATCAGTCGGCCCATTCTCCTCTGACCTCTAGCATCAACAAGGCATTTTCGCCCACAGGACTGCCGCATACTGGATGTTTTTCCTTTTCACACCATTCTTTGTAAACCCTAGAAATGGTTGTGCGTGAAAATCCCAGTAACTGAGCAGATTGTGAAATACTCAGACCGGCCCGTCTGGCACCAACAACCATGCCACGCTCAAAATTGCTTAAATCACCTTTCTTTCCCATTCTGACATTCAGTTTGGAGTTCAGGAGATTGTCTTGACCAGGACCACACCCCTAAATGCATTGAAGCATCTGCCATGTGATTGGTTGATTAGATAATTGCATTAATGAGAAACTGAACAGGTGTTCCTAATAATCCTTTAGGTGAGTGTATATCGACTCAATTGTGATTCAAATAGTCAATGATAATAATATTCTAATACATAGTTTTTAATGTGTAGATTGACGACAGCAGCCATGCTTCGAATCGTTTGTGAGTCACTCTTAAGTTGCCTCAAGCTGTCGTTGGTTTAGGAGCTACTTTTAGCATTAAAATGCTTCATGAATCACTCTTAGATGAAAATCTTACGAGTCCTAAAATTAATAATGACACGCCCCTCATTTTTAAGCGTTGCTCCTAAATTTCTTTTTTAGCCTTAAACATTTTTGTGAATATGGCCATGATATATGGTCATTAACATATAAAACCATACATTATTGATTTTTACATGTATAGCTATGTATAGCTGTATGAGTTTAACTTGAAAACTATATAAAAATCAATTGGAACTAAAATATGAATTAACATTAGCCTTGAAAAAAAAAAATAGTGATGGCACTCTGCCTGCTCATAAAAGTCCACCACAAGCCACTAAAGTTTAGGAGTACTCTAGCATATAGATGACCTCAAAACTTGGCCTAAAAGCCACAAAACTATTCAGCTGAATTCTGCAGATTTCCCAGGGTCTTTTGTGAATCCTTGGAAAAAAGGACTTGCTCTCGCCTCATGTTGTGGACTGTTCTTTGAGAAATGCAGTAAAATACAGAGAACTCTTCCATTCTGCAACAATGCTGCATCTCATGGACCAGTAAAAGAAGCTGGGGCAGTACAATATACTGCACAGTATATCTTAATCTATGAAGCTGTGCCGCTATAGTCAATTAATTACCAAAGCAATGCTAAATCATTGGCTTTTGCTGAGCTCAGCTCTATCCTGTCCTGGTAAAATGGACCACAGCATTGATCAAACATGAAACTCCTTTTCATACATGAAAACCTTTTCTGCATGACTCTGGAAATGAAAACAGAGAAATGAACTGAAAGTGTTGAAAATCTGTGGCATCATCGATAATAGAGACAAATGATATCTCAGAAGTGTTCAGTAGCTGTGTGAGATTTAATGTGTGATATTCCCTGTGGGATGTTGTAATATCCAACAAATCTGGCTCTGTTTGGATGAGAGCGTGCGAATGTGCATGCTCGTGTTGGCTTGGATGCATCTCATACTGCCGATTCATTTTACAGTCTTGTTTGTATTATCACATAATCAGATACAAGCAGTAGCATGGGAACACTTCAGAATTTAAGCAATTGCTGTCATTATGACTCTGAGATCATTGTTTTTGTTCTGTAATTTATAATTTTTTACAATTTTGAATTTAACACTGCTATGTATTTTAGGCCTCCCGTAGTATGTATTAGTCCAGAGGAGCTATTTCCAAACTGATCTCATGAAGATTCTTGCATCATTTATGAGTTGGCTATTTCGTATGGCCTTGCATGATTTTGTTTGCATAAACTTGTACGACTTCATTACATGCAAATTCACGGATGTGTAATGCAGAAGTAAGCATGAGTTCTGCATACGAGGCGTTAAAGACATGCTTATTAATATTATGCCCTTACCCAAACCCCTCATCTAAACTTTACGAATCAGTAGAATGTGTAAACATGATTGAAAGCTGTTGTGTGTGACAGAAGCATGTCATTTTCACGTATTAGATAGAAACGATGTCCAGCAACGTCATTGGCTGTAGTGAAAGTTGTCAGGATTCATGGTAAGAGAATAGGCTTCCAAAGAACATCGGTTCACACTTATTACAAGGGCACCATAAACTGAAGAGTACCTGGGATCCTCTTTATCATTATGGTGTTATTATTGAATCATTGTTATGCCTTCAAGCAGAGCACTAAACCAGGTGAATTGTCCCTGCACTAAGTGTACTCTAAGACACTTTGAATGAGAAAGCATTTGTTAGAATGGCAAACATTTTTTAATTTTATTACTTTTTCAGCTATCTATTTTTTCGATATATAGTTTTATGTTTGGGAATATTATTTAGTTTAATCTAGGGGTGGGTAAAAATCTAGATTTTTTCTAATGCATCTCAAGCTTCAGTTTAACGATCTTGATATCAGGTCTTAAATCCCAAGATTAATAATTTATGCGCAGCCCCCTACAATAACAGGAAATTGCTTGCATTAGCGACCAGATTTTGTGCTATGTGGCTAAAATGTATATATTTGCAACTGGGTGATAAGTGTTTATATTTCATTGACCAGTGAGTGTGTAGTATAGTGGTGGAGTATTCAGCGAGATCCTTTCACTGCATGTTGAGAGTCAAAGTTGTTCCGTATAATGTGTGTTCAAGACGACATCCACGCTACCCTTTTGTCAATGAATAATGTCTCTGTTAATACCCTTTCTGTTCTTTACAGTCAGTTGTTGATCAAAAACAAAAAATAAACATTTAATTCAAATCATGCATTGCACCGATGAGATAAAGCCATCTGAGTACTTTTTTGTTAACATGCGCTCATTTAAAGACACTGTTTATAGAAATGCCGTTTTTTGTAGGGCTGTCGATTTAACGCGTTAATTCACTGTGATAAATTTTACGAAAAAATAACGCGTTAAAAAAATTTGACGCAAATAATCGCACTTCCCCCAGACCATAATAAGGAAGAGTCCTGAGAAATGCAAGCTTGTAGTACCACCTGTTTTCTCCAGAGGGCAGTAAATGAAACTTCAGCTGTATGAGCAATGCACAGTTTATACGGTGAAGAAAACAACATTCAGCAGCAACAAAACAAAGATGTGTTACGTTGAAGGAGCGCAAAGGCGAACTAAGGGATATCAAGATGTGTTTAAAGATTGAGTATTAAACTATATTTAACTTGACACAGTGACCTAAACATTTTATGTTTATGATGCAACACACCCGAGATGCTACACAAGCATGTCTGACGCAGGGTGTGGCTGGATTGAGATGGTGCAAAATTTGGAAGTTACCCATAAATATTTAATCACAAATAAAATCAAAGAAATTTCCTTCAAACTTATTTGTAAGTAATACCTCACTAATTATTTTCTTGTAGAGAGATTTAATTGTGATGTCGATATATTCTGTACATTTTATGGTCTGCAGGCAGAAAAATGTTTTCATTTATTTTGGAGCTGTCCCTACTCGACTTGTTTTTGGTCTGATTTTTGTAAGATTGTTAGAGATCATATTATTCCCAGATTTCAACTTTGTTTTGAAAATGTTTTATTCGTTTGTTTTTTAGCTATGACATGTCTCTTCATAAGGAATATTATTTGATTAATGTTCTGCTTTTGTTGGCGAAGTTTAGTATTCATAAATATAAGTATGGTGGTTATAAACCATTAGTTTTCATTTTTAATTCAGAGGTTCAGCAACACCTAAGAACAATTTCTAATTTTAGTAACAAGAAAGCTGTAAAGTGTATTGAAATATGTAAACAATTTGATATTTTTATTAAACAGTTTATTTATTTATTTTCCTTTTTGTTGTTGTTTGTTTTAATATTGCCAATATTAAATGGGCCAATATACCTCTTGGCTCTAGATGTAAAAGTTTTGTAAGCATTAATAAAAAAAAATTAAAACAATGTCTGGTGCAGGTGTAAATTGACGGGTCCTTAAACAAGCCCTCATAATAAATCTCGAACTGATTGACAAATTCACTTGTGAAATGGATTGCTGTGAACTGTATGCCAATGATTGACTTATGATCAATAATATGGTAGTAAACAATACATTGTATTCTAAAGCCGTTTTTTGTATTGTCTTATCAATGATTAACTCTTCTGCCACAAGAATGTAATACATTTTAATTATCTGAATATTTTGTATTTATATATATATATATATATATATATATATATATATATATTTTTTTTTATTTTTATTTTTTTTTTTTATATATACACTCACCTAAAGGATTATTAGGAACACCTGTTCAATTTCTCATTAATGCAATTATCTAATCAACCAATCACATGGCAGTTGCTTCAATGCATTTAGGCGTGTGATCCTGGTCAAGACAATCTCCTGAACTCCAAACTGAATGTCAGAATGGGAAAGAAAGGTGATTTAAGCAATTTTGAGCGTGGCATGGTTGTTGGTGCCAGACGGACCGGTCTGAGTATTTCACAATCTGCTCAGTTACTGGGATTTTCACGCACAACCATTTCTAGGGTTTACAAAGAATGGTGTGAAAAGGAAAAACATCCAGTATGCGGCAGTCCTGTGGGCTGAAAATGCCTTGTTGATGCTAGAGGTCAGAGGAGAATGGGCCGACTGATTCAAGCTGATAGAAGAGCAACTTTGCCTGAAATAACCACTCGTTACAACCGAGGTATGCAGCAAAGCATTTGTGAAGCCACAACACGCACAACCTTGAGGTGGATGGGCTACAACAGCAGAAGACCCCACCGGGTACCACTCATCTCCACTACAAATAGGAAAAAGAGGCTACAATTTGCAAGAGCTCACCAAAATTGGACAGTTGAAGACTGTAAAAATGTTGCCTGGTCTGATTTCTATTGAGACATTCAGATGGTAGAGTCAGAATTTGGCGTAAACAGAATGAGAACATGGATCCATCATGCCTTGTTACCACTGTGCAGGCTGGTGGTGGTGGTGTAATTGTGTGGGGGATGTTTTCTTGGCACACTTTAGGCACCTTAATGCCAATTGGGCATCGTTTAAATGCCACGGCCTACCTGAGCATTGTTTCTGACCATGTCCATCCCTTTATGGCCATCATGTACCCATCCTCTGATGGCTACTTCCAGCAGGATAATGCACCATGTCACAAAGCTCGAATCATTTCAAATTGGTTTCTTGAACATGACAATGAGTTCACTGTACTAAAATGGCCCCCACAGTCACCAGATCTCAACCCAATAGAGCATCTTTGGGATGTGGTGGAACGAGAGCTTTGTGCCCCCACAAATATCCATCAACTGCAAGATGCTATCCTATCAATATGGGCCAACATTTCTAAAGAATGCTTTCAGCACCTTGTTGAATCAATGCCACGTAGAATCAATGCCAGTTCTGAAGGCGAAAGGGGGTCAAACACAGTATTAGTATGGTGTTCCTAATAATCCTTTAGGTGAGTGTATATATATTTAAAGATAACTATGTATAATTATATATTGATATAAATATGTGTATATATATGCTTCTATGACACTTTATGGGTGGCTGTGGCTCAGGTGGTAGAGCGGGTTGGCCACTAATCGCAGGGTTGGTGGTTCGATTCTTGGACCACATTTCTCCACACGCCGAAGTGTCCTTGGGCAAGACACTGAACCCTAAGTTGCTCCCAATGGCAGGCTAGCACCTTGCATGGCAGCTCTGCCGTCATTGGTGTGTGAGTGTGTGTGTGGGTGAATGGGACAGAGTGTAAAGCATTTTGG
Source organism: Xyrauchen texanus (assembly GCF_025860055.1). Taxonomy (NCBI): domain Eukaryota; kingdom Metazoa; phylum Chordata; class Actinopteri; order Cypriniformes; family Catostomidae; genus Xyrauchen; species Xyrauchen texanus. The sequence continues at coordinate 35,637,403 of NC_068295.1, forward strand.
TAGCCGCTAAGTTTAAAAAGCCGCTATATAAGTGCAGACCATTTGCCATTTACTTTAGGACATATCAACTTGCGTGCTCTTCAGGACTCACACCCCGATCCTTTGCATCACAAGTGCAATGCTCTATCAGTAGAGCTACCTCTCAATTTGATCGCACATGAACAAGCTTGTAAATGTAGTTGGTTATATAATGCTTAAATTAAATGACATTTACAATGGGCCATATATTGAAAATACCACAAGCACAAGCAATTTTCAAAATCTGTTTTTGATACACATTATTACTTGCCAGAGTCAGTGTTGTAGAGCGACATTTCTCCTCACTCTGAAGGGTAGTGTGGCCTTTAGATATGAGAGGAGCTACTGGCCCTGGCATGTAACCTGTGAGCGATGCATTTGCGTGAAGCAGACGTGATGCTCAAAGGCTGATGCACAGACCTAGCGGAAACCCCTGCCCCCATTAGTGCAGATGAATGCTCTCAATGGGCAACAGGAGCAGTCAACCATGCTAGGCCATGCACTTCGCTCTGTAATAAAGGTGATGAATTTAATCATGGGAGTAGCCTCCACCACCAGTACAAGGACCATAAGGCAAAGTTGTGCTGCTGACATCCATAGAGAATAGAATCAGTTGCTGTTTAAATAGAGACACTAATAGAAACTGAGATGTATGTGGGCCTGTCACTGTATTACTTTGTGATCATTCATGGTTTGTTCACCAAATTGTTCTTTTATGAAGTCATGAAAGGTTTCTAAATAACTGACCATTGCAAGTTAGTAATTAGAAATATATTACATTTAAATTCCTAAGCTTTCAAAACCAGTGTACAAACATTTATAATTAAATTCAAGATATTCTATAGTCTTTGGATGTCTTGTGTAGTAACCCATGGACCACCCACAGTCTGTTCAATGGTATACTGGTGCATATTGCACTCAAAAATTTCATGTGCAGGCTTAAATCAGCAGGTTTTGAACTGATTGGCTGCTGCCACACTGTACCTGTTCGCATGTAAACAAAGATGTGTTTATAAGATACTAGAATGATGTAATAATTGCTTTTGATGAAGCACTTATCTCTGGATTTGCCAGAGTTTGCCAGGTTAGTGGCATCAAATCTTTGAAAGATTTGTTTTGTCTGAGGCACTTAACTAAGCAAGAAACCAACATATGTATGTGCAAAATTGTATCTACTTTGTTTTCTGAAATGTGTAAATGTATTTCCTATGCTTTGTTTTCTTTCTGTGAAATGGTCTGTTATTATTACTCTATAGACAAGCTTTGGTTACATACATGTTAACTGTTTAATATAAATAAATAAAATAAAAAATCTTACCTATAGTTGTCAATAAGAAAAAGCAAAAGTCTGTTATTTAGTACTCAGAAGCCCCATTGTCACAACAGTACTATCACAGTTGTAGCTAACCAGGCAAAATAGCTCTTCCATAACTGTTGGTTCATCACTACCCAGACAGGACAGACACTCTAACAGAGGTCATTAATCACGCTCACAGATTTGCATCTGAAAAAATTCTGAAATGTGGCTTATAATCACACTCAGAAGACCAATTTTAATTACTTAAAACTTTGCCTTTTAAACTCAAAAAGTTGTTTACTTTTAGAAAGAGGTATTTCTTGAAAGACCCTTAAAGTTCCCACGAGGACCGGAGAGCCCCATGCTCAACTGACAATTAGTCTAAGTGGTTACATTGATCATCTAATTGGAGCAATGAATTAACCCTGAGGAGTTTTAGTGGAGTCAAAGTCAATTTATCCAGAATTAACTTCTTTAGGACTTTTTTTTTTAGTTCTGTAGTTGTCCTTTCTGGGATGCTTTACAATTCCTCTCACCTTGTGGCATTAGAGGAAGAGGAAATGAGCTGTGTCCTCATTAAGAGCTAGAGAACAGAAGAGACACAGGTGACTTTCAACAGCGGAGACACAGTATTACCATTTTACTGAGTATAATGTATTTTATGAATAAATACACTGGTGTCGGTATCATTTGAACATTACTCGTCAACACTGTTGTACTATTGCTAGGACATTTTAGCTTGTAATGTGACATACATAGTTTGGATGGCTATACTATAATATGCAGTACAATGTTTAAGCTTATTTATGTGTTGTGATACTATGTAGATTTTTGAGTGGGTCAGTTATTGATTTGGTTTATATTTAGGCCTGGGCAAAAATATAGATTTTCCAATGAATCAAGATCTTCACTGAATGATTCTTAAAATTAGTATATTGATCTTTTAGTCCATATGTTTTCTATTCTTTACAGTCTGTTGTTAATCAAAAACAACAAAAATATAAACATTTAATTATAATTGCACATAGCACAAATGCAGTAAAGAAGTCGTGCAACACCACTTTAGTTAATATGCACTCAACCGAACACTTGCGTAACGAGATGCTCGCTAAACTGCTGCTATTCTTATCTATGTAAACAATAAGCATGTTAATATACTGTATGTATACATACACTCACAGAGAACTTTATTAGGAACACCTGTACACCTACTTATTCATGCGAATATGTAATCAGCCAATTGGGCGGCAGCAGTGCCATGCATAAAAGCATGCAGATATGGGTCTGGCGCTTCAGTTATTGTTCACATCAACCATCAGAATGGGGAAAAAAATGTGATCTCAGTGATTTCGACTGTGGCATGATTGTTGGTGCCAGTATTTCTGTAACTGCTGATCTCCTGGGATTCTCACGCACAACGGTATTTAGAGTTTACTTAGAATGGTGCCAAAAACAATCCAGTCAGCGGCAGTTTTGTGGACAGACAGGCATTGTTGATGAGAGAGGTCAACAGAGAATGGCCAGACTGGTTAGAGCTGACAGGAAGGCTACAGTAACTCAGATAACCACTCTGTACAATTGTAGTGAACAGAATAGCATCTCAGAATGCACAACATGTTGAAACTTGAGGCGGATGGGCTACAACAATAGAAGACCATGTCAGGCACTTTTATTAGGACCATAGTAATGCTTAAAACAGACTTATGCACCTGTTACATCTAATGTGTGTATCGCAGGTATTTTCTCTGCCATGTGAATCGGTCAATTATAAGTATATAACAATATACATTGTCAAGTCAAGTGGTTTTTATTGTCGTTCAACCATATACAGTTAGTACAGTATACAGCGAAACGAGACAACGTTCCTCCACCATGACCATGGTGCTATATAAAACAACATGGACAAACACAGAACCACATGAGACTACACAGACTAAATTATATTTTGACATAAAGTGCACGTGCAAACGTGTGCAAAAAAGTACGGGACAGTAGTGCAGCGCCGACCAGTACACATTTGTAATGAATAGTGCAAAAAGATGACACTCGAAAAATGCCACATGTAAACATAACATACTATGAAATAGTGTTCTATGGACATAGTAGCTTATTGAGGTAGCAGCCAGGTAAAGTGACAATGAATTAAAGTGAAACTCTGGACATGTGCAAAAGTTGGATGGTGTACAGGTGTGTGTGTGTCAGTCCAGTCTCTGAGTATTGAGGAGTCTGATGGCTTGGGGGAAGTAGCTGTTACACAGTCTGGCCGTGAAGGGCCGAATGCTTCGGTACCTCTTGCCAGATGACCGGAGGGAGAAGAGTTTTTGTGAGGGGTGTGTGGGGTCATCCACAATGCTGGTTGCTTTGCGGATGCAGCGTTTTGTGTAAATGTCTTTGATGGAGGGAATGGAGACCCTGTTGATCTTCTCAGCTGTCCTCACTAACCTCTACAGGGCTTTGCAGTCCGAAACGGTGCAAGCCCCAAACCAGGCAGTGATGCAGCTGCTCAGGATGCTCTCAGTAGTCCCTCTACAGAATGTAGTGAGAATGGGGGTTGGGAGATGTGCTTTTCTCAGCCTTCAAAGAAAGTAGAGACACTGCTGGGCTTTCTTTGTAATAGAGCTGGTGTTGAGGGACCAGGTGAGGTTCTCCGCCTGGTGAACACCAAGGAATTTGGTGCTCTTGACGATCTCCACAGAGGAGCCGTCAATTTTCAGTGGAGAGTGGTCACTCTGTGCTCTCCTGAAGTCAACAACCATCTCTTTTGTTTTGTCCACATTCAGAGACAGGTTGTTGGCTCTACACCAGTCTGTTAGCCACAGCATTATAATGTATGAGTCCTTTTTATCTAGGTGGGAGAGCCAGATGGAGGGTGGTGACGATGGTGTCATCTGTTGAATGGTTTGGATGATACGCAAACTGCAGTGGGTCTAGTGAGGGGGGCAGCTGGGTCTTAATGTGCCTCACGACGAGCCTCTCGAAGCACTTCATGATGATGGGTGTGAGTGCGACAGGATGGTAGTCATTGCGGCAGGACACTGAAGACTTCTTTGGCATGGGGACAATGGTGATGGCCTTGAAGCACGTTGGAATGACGGCGCTTCTCAGAGAGATGTTGAAGATGTCTGTAAGAACATCTGCCAGCTGGTCTGCACATCCTCTGAGCACTCTACCAGGAATGTTGTCTGGTCCAGCAGCCTTCCGTGGGTTGACTCTACGTAGAGTTTTCCTCACATCAGCCGTGGTAAGACAGAGCACCTGGTCGTTGGAAGGAGGGGTGGTCTTCCTCGCCACCACATTGTTCTGTGCCTCAAACTGAGCGTAGAATTCGTTCAGCGCATCTGGAAGGGAGGTATCTTTGTCACAGGCAACTGATGTTGTTCTGTAGTTGGTGATGGCCTGGATGCCCTGCCACATGCGCCACGTGTCGCCGCTGTGCTGGAAGTGATTGTGGATTATCTGGGCGTATGCGCGCTTTGCCTCTCTGATGGCCCGGGACAGTTTGGCCCTCGCTGTTCTTAGGGCCACCTTGTCACCTTCTCTGTAGGCAGAGTCTCGGGTCCTCAGCAGCGCACGCACCTCCACAGTCATCCACGGCTTCTGGTTGGGACGTGTGGTGATGGTCTTGGAGAAAGTGACATTATCAATGTACTTGCTGATGTAGCAGATCACTGATGCTGTGTATTCCTCCAAATTGGAAGAGTCACTATATGTTGCAGCCTCCCTGAACATGTGCCAGTCAGTACACTCAAAACAGTCCTGAATAGCAGAGATGGCTCCTGCTGGCCAGGTTTTCACCTGCTTCTGTAGCGGATTTGTGCGCCTGACAAGCGGTCTGTATGCTGGGATTATCATAATAGAGATGTGGTCTGAGTAGCCGAGGTGGGGTGGGGATCTGCCGGTACGCTCCTGGGATGTTTGTGTAAACAATATCAAGCATGTTCGCCCCTCTCGTGGCAAAGTCCACATACTGATGGGATTTAGGGAGCACTGTCTTCAGACTTGCATGGTTGAAATCTCTGGCGACAATAAACAGTCTGTCAGGGTGAGCGTTCTGCAGTTCGCTAATAGCCCCATATAGTTCACAGAGCGCTTCCTTAGCATTAACGCGGGGGGTAATGTAAACTCCAGTTATAATGACAGTGGTGAATTCCCGTGGTAAATAAAAAGGTCTGCATCTAACAGTCACAAGCTCCACCAGCGATGAGCAGTAGCTAGAAACTAGCATAGAGGTCTTGCACCATTCTGTGTTGATGTAAACACACAAGCCACCACTGCGAGTCTTACCGCACAGAGCTGCATTTCTGTGGGCACGAAACGAGGCGGCTAGGGTTTGTTTTTAGCCTATCATGGACCACCACCCTCGGCGACGCTGAGGACTGGAGGCCTGGAATCCGCAGCAAGCCGAGGTCACGTAGCTTCTCCTGCAGATCATCATACACCTTGGTTGTTGCATGAGTCTTATATTTTAGCAGTGTCTGGTGATGGTAAACATGAACACTGGTTGCTCCGATGTCCATGTGTCGTAAAAAGTCGGGCTAAGTACTAAAATATCATAATTTTGGATCGTGCTACCGCGCAGCCATGTTGGATCTGATGTATATATATACAACATCATATAATTATTAGAATAAGTTTTATATGAATACTATAACATTAATAAATTACACACAATAAAAACATTATTTATCATTATCAATATTATACAGCCGTTTTTAATGCAACTGGTGAAAATTGACTTGTACTCTCAAAGAGATGATTTACCCAAAACATTTTATTGGGTATCACTTTACAAAAAGATTCCATTTGTTAATGTTAGTTAACTACATCAATTAACATGAACTAACAATAAACACCACTTTTATATAATTTATTAATCTTGGTTTATGTTATTTCCAACATACAGTATATTTGTACATTTTCACACATAAAAATAAAAAGTTGTATATGTTAACATTAGTTGATGCACTATGAACTAACAATGAACAATTTTATTTTATTTATTTTTTTGTAATAAAAGCACAATCAACTAAGATTTATAAATGCTGTAAAATATTGTTCATTGTTAGCTAATGCTTTATCTAATGTTAATGAACCTTTTTGTGAAGTGTTACCAAATTCTGTCATCATTACTCGCATTCATGTTGTTCCAAACTGGTCTGACTTTCTATCTTCTGTGAAACTCAAAAGGAGATGTTAGGGAGAATGTTGGTTTCGTCTCAATCCACTTTTATTTTATGGAAAAAACAAAAAAAAAGATGCAGCGAATAGTGACTGTGACTAACATTCATCCAAAAATCTAATTTTGTGTTGCTCAGAAGAGAGAAATTCATACAGGCTTGAGGGTTAGTCATGATTTACAGTCTTTCTGCACTGTGTTCTTAATGGTTTTTAGGTGTAAATGTTAAAGATGGAGGCTTTTCTGTTTTTTTCTTATGTCCTTTTTTGTTTTTGTCTCCGGACAAGTAACTTGTTTACTCGGACAAGTGAATAATCAATTTAGGACAAGCACATGACAATGCTTAATGTTGAGTCCTGCATTCTCACAGAGGTGATTGCCCATAATGCATTGTGCTGAAATCCAAGATGAATTACAAAGAATATTAATTATAAATATACTTATATTTCAGTCATTATTTAATATCAATAAACAATATTTAAATCAAATCAAAATTGTAATGGGAAAATGTTTTACCCAGTATTCATGTTTGTTTTTTTATGCTTATTAGAGTACCGCATCATTAGCTTATCAACCTGCTAACGTCAAACTCTATTGGAATCAATTGTGAGTTGAGCCTCCCATGAGGAGCACTATTTGTTTGATGTACAAAGTTGCTGCCTATTTAGAACCTTTTAATCCAGTCACTTATGACATTATATTTCAGTTAGGATGCTGTCTATGCAGGCAGTAGTCATTTTAATTCTTTCAAAGTCACTTCACTGGCCTCTTAGTTTTATAATGCTCAGGTAAAAGATGTTTATATAGTGTTCACTCTGTGACTGTCTTCAGGTTGTGAGTTTGCAGCCAGTTGCAATCAGATTCCTGGGACACGTTTCCCTTCTTACATTCTGACACCCATTGTGTGCCAACATGATGCAAAACCAAGTATAGTCATATTGTAGCTCTTTCTTTTCAAGTATGCAATGCTATTTTGAGATCTGAAAGCAGGATAGTACTTTCTTTGTGACCAGAAGCAACTGTGACTGTGTGCAAGTGATTTAAGAGGTTATCTTTGTAAAAGCATCAGAACATAGGTTAAGTTATTGGCAGGCTCTCCTTATAGCTCCCGGTCATGAGATAACTAGAGGGGTCATTAGAGCAGAGGTGAAGAACACACACAGACTGTCATCTGACTGTATTAAAACACAGAGGTCATGGGGTCATTGTGTCACAAGGTTGTGACAATTTGAATGTAAAAATCAATAGCATGACATTTTTTCTCCCCTTCCATTTTCTCTTCTATCATTTACTCTATATATTATTGGGGATTATTATGGCCGGCTTCCTGTGATGCCATCATTATTAGTGAATACATCAGTGTTGAGCTTTATAATGCATTCACATCCCTCATTTTAAAAGCACTCTCTGTAATAGAAACTGTTCCACGCAGACTGCTGACTAAGTCGTCCTGGCCGCCATGGGCTCACAGAGAAAGTGGGTGAGAGCAGAATGTGAATAGAATGCACCTATATGGAGTCATATTGATTCCAAACAAAGTAAGAGGGCAAATAAACAGGCAACATCTGAGCTTGTGTATGTCAATAGATTTTGGTCTCTTGTCGTTCCTTATCCTCAACTGTTGCGTCGGAGAGCGAAATCCTATAACCTGAAATAATTAATATTCCAATGAGCTTTACAGTGACTCTTACATGTTAATCAAAAAGCTATTTTAATTTTTTATTTTAATTTGCTTTAACTAAAGTAAACTGCATGTAAATGCAATATTTGTCAATGGTTGGGGACCAGATTGTTAAAGCAGACCTGTGTGAATTTTGCAAAGTTAAAATACTTTCTCCTATCCCAGCTTAATATGCAGAAACGACTCAAATGAAACCATTCATAGAATGATTTTCCAAAAAAAAGTGTAAACTTTTTAAATAGTTCGGACAGACATGAAACAAGAACTAAAGCGTTTGGGGTGTTCATAGCCAATGTTATGTTGCCCTTTCTCTGTTGATTAAGATGTGGGATTTCTGCATATGACTAAAATACTCAAGTTGCGTTATGACATCCATACACATATTCATTTTTATAGCAAGTTTATTTCTTCAGTAGTGATGTACAGATTCTGAATGTTGATTATACAGCCATGGCCAAAAGTGTTGACAATGACATACATTTTGTTGGCAAAAACATTCAATATATGCAAAGAGTCAATATTTACAATGTTGACCCTTGTTCTTCATAACCTCTGCAATTCGCTCTGGCATGCTGATATCAGCTTCTGGGCCAAATCCTGACTGATGGCGATCCATTCTTGACTTATTAGTGCTCGTAGTTGATCACAATTTTTGGGCTTCTGTTTGTCCACTTGCCCTTTGAGGATTGACCACAGGTTCTCTATGGGATAAAGATCCGGGGATTTGCCTGGCCATGGATCCAAAATTTCAATGTAATGATCTCCGAGCCACTATATTATCACTCTTGATTTGTGACATGGTGCTCCATCATGCTGGAAAATGCACGGATCATCACCAAATTGCTCCTGGATCGTTGGGAGAAGTTGCTCTTGCAGGACTTTTTGATACCATTCGTGGCAATGCTTTTGGGCAGAATTGTGAGAGAGCCCATTCCCTTGGATGAAAAGCAACCCCACACATGGATGGTCACAGGATGCTTCACTGTTGGCATGACACAGGACTCATGGTAGCGTTCCCCTTTTCTTCTCCGGACTATCGATTTTCCAGATGTCCCAAACAGTCGGAAGGTGGTTTCATCAGAGAAAATAACTTTGCACCAGTCTTCTGCTGTCCAATCCTTGTACTTTCTGCAAAACGTCCTGTCCTTGATGTTTTTCTTGGAGAGAAGTGGCTTCTTTGCTGCCCTTCTAGACATCTGGCCATTGTCCAAAACTCTTCGCCTCAATGTGCGTGCAGATGCACTCACACCAACCTGCTGCCAATATTGAGCAAGCTCTGCAATGGTGGTGACCCGATGCTGTAGCTGACTCCTCAGGAGGAGACAGTCCTGGTGCTTGCTGTACACTCTGGGACATCCTGAAGCCTTCTTCACCGCAGTTTAACCTTTCTCTCCTTGAAGTTCTTGATGATCTGGTAAATGGTTCTTTCAGGTGCAATATTCTTTGCAGCAATTTCCTTGCACGTGAGGCCATTTTGATGCAAAGCGATGATGGCTGCATGTCTTTCTTTAGAGGTAACCATTGCTAACAAGAACACAATGATTGGAAGCTCTTCTTCCCTCCTTTTATAGCAATCAGTCTGCTCTAATAATCCAATCAGAATGATAGAGTGATTCCACCTGACTATTACTCGTTCACACTTTCCCAGGTGCTGCTGATATGATTAGTGAAATGATGTTGGCTGGTCATTTTTGTGCTAGGACCAAAAAACTGTGAAATTTTGGTTTTTGTGATAAAGTAAATTTTTTAGGCCAATGAAGCTTTTTGCAATTATTTAAAATGCATCACTCTGCACAATAATCTAGAAACAATGTGAATCAACACCTGAAGCAGAAACTTTGTGAAATACAACATTTATGTCACTGCCAATACTTTTGGTCACAACTGTACGTTGAGTTTGAAATCCACTTTATGTTGATGCATGTAGCATAATAATGCAGGTATTAGAGAACGTTTTTTGTAGTTAAGGACCCTAACGGAAATTAACCTTTGTTTTACAACAGTAATACTGTCGTTTCCATATAGTAACCTTGAATTTACTATAGTATTGTAACCATGACAGTAACCTTGTTAATTTTGTGGTAACTATGATTTTACTACAAATAAAATGTTAAAACTATGGTTATTGTAGTAAAACATGGTGATTAGTAGTGAGGGCAAATCTCTTGAAGTGTCTGTCAACAGTAAAGGCAAACCTGAAACAACGTGTACAAGCATGAATGTTATTTGAGAGCTAATTTTCTGTTTTTAAATATTATTGAGTGGATTTTGTAAAAAATAAATTGCATATCCTATTTGCTATTATAAAATCATATCTAGGGCTGTCAATTGATTAACATTTTGAATAGAATTAATTGCAGGTCAGTTAATTAGGGCTTTCGATTTAACATGTTAATTTATTGAAATTAGTTATATAAAAAATAATGCATAATAAAAATGCAAGGCCTGTCCAACGGCTGAACAAGCGCCGGCAGATCGGCGCGATGACCACGCGATGTGCCCCGTGGCGTCATGCCCATCTCGGGACTCGAGTTTGAAGCCAGTGCTGAAGCAGTCTCATATGCATCAACCCGAGCGGTGTGACCGCCAGCGAGGAGGGCATATGCCCCAGGTGCCCCTGAAATTGTTTCAGTGGGACCGCCGTTCTCCACCTGAGTGACTTCAGGTAGTTCTGCACCGACTGCATACTCGCTTATGAGGTGCGCCATCATAGAGACTGAGTCTAACTCCATTTCAAGAAAATAGACGGTAGTCTCGGACGGTTCCGCCAGGTGGTGGCGCCTTGTGGGCACAGGTCCAACGCAACCGCCTTGTCCACCTGGGGAATCGCCAATTACCCCCTGGCAGCCCCACCATCGAGGGTAGAGAGAGCGAAGGAGCTCAGAGATCGGGTCTGGGAAGAAAGGGACTAGGGCAGGGTGCGGCCGTGAGCAGCGCTCCAGGCCCAAGAAACAATCATCAAGCCGCAAAGGTTCAGGGTGGGGCAGAGGATTCCACTCCAGCCCGACACTCGCAGCCACCCGGGCAAGCATGGCCGACATCTAACCGACACGGCCTCAAACCTGTAGGTAGAAGGACCACGGTGGGGAGCCACGGGGAAAAGCAGTGATCACAACATTGTCATTGTCATGTTCTTGCAGTGAGAACATGACCCATCCACGAACGCTGTCTCCTCGTGAGGCAGCAGTCGTGGGCCATCGGAAGCGGAGAGGTAACCACAACCAGGAGTTATACACAAAGGGAAAGGCATCTTTAAAAAGATGCTATCCGTGAGTGCCACTATGTTAGAAGGACATATATCGACACAACATGGAATGAGTGAGCATCATATAATGTGTAGTTGTAGTGTTTTCAATTTAACAAATGGAGAATATAATTTACAAATCCCTATTTTTTTTTACTAGCATTTTTCAACTTTTAACTTTCAAAAAATATATATACTGTATAATATTATAATTCATCTTGAAATATATTGCATTGTTGCAGACGAGTAAAGCACAAAACGTTTTTGGTCAACACAAAAAGTTGCTTTAGAAGTCAATATATTGTTAATATATTTCAGCATAAGCCTACGCATAAGGAGTTTGTCAATCTGTCCTGTTCTCACAGAAAGCGTTTTTGCATTCCGTCTGTGCTATTAATTGTTTGGGCTATTTACATATGCGTCAGACAGACAGTTTTGCTGGTTTTTCAACATCATAAACTCTGCATTTTTAGGATGCTGTGTCAATTTAAATGTAGTTGAAACTTTGTAAACTGGGTACTGAGATCCCTGCATTATGTTGTGCTTTGCTCAACTGTCAAGAACGCGATCTGTGTGACCGGCTCTCATTCTGTGGATGCATTGCTTGTAAGGTTTGATGAGAAGTGCTGACTGCTCCCTACTAATGCGTCTCGTAAAAACACAAAGTATCATGTAATTCAAACATGAATTGCTCAGATTGTAGGAAAATATGCACTTTTATTACGGAATTTGACTGATGTGGTCAGGGAGCATGTTTAACTGTGTTAATTTATCTAACACATAATTTGTTCTATTATTATTCGCTCTAAATCAACGTGTTAAATTGACAGCCCCATATTATTGGTCAATCAGCTGTTAATACTGTCCCAAATAACATGTCTGGTAAGAGAATCCAATTGATGTCTTTTTCCACCAGAGCACCATGTCAGCATGTCTTGGTGTTGCTCAGAGCTGTTCTTTGTCGTTGGGCAATTTTTTTCAGTCTGCTCCAGATTCAAAGGTAACGCTTGGTCAGATTTAAGAATTGTTGCTGCTTGGGTAGTAAAAGGAGATTGATGTGTTTACCTTTCGTCAGCAGTACAAGGTGCAAGGTGTGGGAGAGACATTTAATTGAATCTTTCCTCTTCTGAATGATTTTCATACGTTCTGGGCTGGAGCCAAAGCAGATGCCTTTTAAAGGACACGGAGGGACCATCTAATGTGTCATCTATTAGACTCTTCTGCTTAATATAGATAAAGAGCAATCCCAGCCATCTGAGAAATGATCGATTCCCTTACCTTCCTAGTGTGATTTATCTCATACCCTTTAAACACCAAATGTGCATTTTAATCCTTTGTTAAAGGCTAATGGCTCTCGCAGGTTTATATATAATGTCAGTATGCAGCCAAAATGTCCCTATTAATGGGGCTTGGTTAGTTTTGTAGTAGAGTTTTTAGATGTTGTTTAGGGGGCTGAGTTTCTTATTTATCAGAGTTCTTGTTGAGGAGTTGTGCAGCAGGATTTTCAGGGATAATGGAAGGGATTGGTTAGCCATATAGCAGGGTTTTGCTGTGAGTATTTAGGATTTGGGTAGTTCTAAGGAAGTGCCTGGAGGCATGTGGCATGTGCATTTGTGTGACAGAGTAGCCCATATGCTGGCCTCCGTGTGGTGCCCAGCAGAATGTCACTCCTGCTGCATATAAGCACTCACCGCTAAGAGCCGTCATTTCCTCTGTGTCAGCACCTCCTGAGGAAGCACACACATACACAAAATAAGCACACACACACACACATACTTTACACACCAGAGTTGCCCCGAGGCCTTTGGCTGCCTCATTCTGGCTGATGGGATACCCCCCTCCCGTTTAAATGCTGCGGGTACGATTCTGAAAAAGAAGGTGCTGCCTCGCACTTTTAAATAGGGCAGAAATCGTTACATACAACAGAGCAAGTAGACAGATCTAGGCTTTTTAACACTCAAGGGCATTTGCACAAGGGAACAAGAGCACAGAAATATATGATCATGCAAATTTATTATGGAATATCCACTCAGTTCGTAGACCTGGAGAGAGATGCTGCTTCTTTGACTCCTTCAGTTTTTCTTTGTAAAGGGCTTTTCACACTACTCTAAACCCTTGGTTAAAATAATTTTAACCCCATGTTAAGACCACATTTAACCCGGAGTAATTTTATTTTTAACCCCATGTTAATGGCATTTTTAACCTTGGGTTACTGTCATTTTAAGCACATGTTAAGGCCACTAGGTAAACATAAATTTAACCCCATGTTAAGGACAATGGGTAAACATGATTTTAAACCTCATGTTAGAGCTACTTTTATCCCTGGTTTAGCATCATTTTAACACTGGGTTAGCAGTTATTTTAACACTCTAAGGCCACTTTTACCCATGGATGAATGTTATATTTAACCCCATGTTATGAACACTTTTAACATTGGGTTAATGTAATTTTTTATCCCCATGTTAAGTCCACTATTAACCATGGAGTAATGTCTATTTTAAAATGTTAAGGCCAGTTTTAACCTTGGATGAATGTAATTTTTTAACCCCATGTTAAGGCTACTTTAGAACTTAGGTTAATGTAATTTTATCCCCATGTTAAGGCAACTTTTAACCATGGGTTAAAGTCATTTTTAACCTATGATCAGATGATGATCAGTCATGAGCCAAACCATTAGAAAAGACGTAACTCATAAAATACAATAATCACATTCGTTTAACTGTGTTTTTAGCCACCTCACGTATCTCTGTGGATTTTTTCATGATCTATGTACAGTGTTACACAGTGTTTGAGCTCATTTTAATCGGGATTCTCTTCTGGAAGTTTCCATATTCTGTTTATGTTTCATGAAGTAATAAGCAAAGTCACTTAAGTATATATTTGAGTTACATTTTTGTTGTGTTTTCGTTTATTAATTCATGAAACATGTACAGAATATGGGAAATGGCATTTTGTTACAGCAGATAATGCCGAGCAAAACAATGTAACAAGGTGCAGACATGTTGAAATAATCCTTTCAGAGCAACATGAGCTTGACTTGCAACTCTAGCCTGGCTATTTTTTATTTTCTTTTTTTCCGGTGATCGGCTAATAATATATCAGCTACTGATATATTGTGCACCCCTAATTTTACCAGTAACATGACCATAAGCAAAAATGGCAGCCTTCGTTGTGCATACTTCCAGGGGTTCCTGCGCCCATCCAAGCACCACCATAGAAATTAATATGGAAGCTAATGGATAGCTCTCTCCAGGTATATTAGAACTCCTTGGGTTAGCACCACTTTTAACCTTGGCTATGAAACCATGCCAAAGGTATAGTGCCAAATACAGTGCATTGCAGTGTTTGAATGTAACATATTCCTGGAGCTCAAACGATACCCCTAGGAATGCCAAGGTCACGGGTTCAAATCCCACTGAATGTACTGTAAGAAATGGTAAAATGTATACATGTACCTTGAACACACCTTGATGAAACGAATGTAACAGCCAATTGTTCATCAACAGACAATCAATCAGTAACTGAACAGTAATATGCAAAAGAAACTTAACCCAGGATCAACTATACATAAAGTGTAAAATCTCAATAACTTTAATTCCCAAGAGTAATTACTAACCCAGGGTAAAGTATGAACCATGTGAAACATGGAACAAGATAACCCAGGATTATGTTAACCCAGCATTTAGAATGACCCTGGGTTAACAATTACAAGTGTGAGATTATGTGAATTATTGTTTGTGTTCCACTGCAGTAACAGGAGAGAAGGAGTGTTTTTTTAAATGCACTGATGCCTGCTCTCCTCTACAGCACTCTGAGCTTATTGAAGTGGGTCTGTTCCAGAGCGGTGATGCAGGCAGTGTATCCCCCTCCTTCCTCTTCGCTTTTCTATTTCCTCCCTCATTTCCATTGTGGGGCTTGTGCCACTGAAGCATTCCCTGCTTTTTCCGGCGCATTCTGGTGGATTTGTTCCCTCAAGGCACAGATGGCCATTGTCACTGTCTGTTGATGTGACCATGCAGGAGGACACAAAGTGTTGCGTCATTGCAGTCAGTACATTTCCAGTCTCTCACATACTTAACCAAAAACGAATGCATGCTTTCCACATCCTTGTCACGTCTCCTCCTTAAAGCAGTGGCAATTAATGGAGTGTGAGTGTTCTTCATTTTGATAGAGACGGTACGACATGGAAGCCCACAACCTCCCTATTGACATATTGACGTCCAGTATGCTGGTTAACCTTGATTAGTTACAGTCTGTGTTGTGTTCATGAGTGGGACTGAGTTAGCAGCTCTTCAGCTGAGCCAAACATTATCTTGTTTACCATGACAAGATTCTTGGAAAGATACTCTGAAGTTCTTTAGTATTGCTAATTCAGACGTCAATGGTACTTCATCAGGCAACATTGTTTCAAGATGCTTCTTCTAAAATTTGACCAAAAAATAGACAATTGTTGACTTACAGTAAGAGTATAGAGCTATAAAACTAATGTTGATAGCTAAGGTCAGATATGTTTTTGTCTTTGATGGAATTAATGAAAAATGTTTGAGTTCATGTTAAAGTGACTGACATTTGATTTCAGATTTTGGTATCTTTGCAAATCTGAACCAAGTTGGAGACAATGAGCATATTTACATGCATGTTCTAACATTGAATATGCTTTAAAAGCCCACAAATTTTAAAGTCATGCCTTAAATGGGTTTCCTTCATCTTGTTAAGGTCAGAAATGGTTTAAGCATAAACCGATCGGCAGATGAAGATTTTTGTACATTACCTATATTTCACGTCGCATGTAAACACCTTATCCATTGTGCGTAAGTGTTGTGCACATGTCTGTTTACATTTTCATGTCAAAAGCAGAGAATCATCTGATGATTTCAAATCTCATGTTAATGTGGTTTCACCTGGAAATATGAATTTCTCCCACCTTGCTTGTGCCTCATGATTGTCTATAATCACACACACTAAGAAAACAGCACCAAGTTTGTTGCATTTGTCCGTCTTCAATTGCTTGCATGTCTCTCATGTCTTATCTCTGCCATCCAGCAAAAAGGTTTTGTTTCTCTGGAGGAATCCGAAAGATTCTGCTTCAGTTTCCTTCTGTTTGTATCATCCACACAAGCAGGCATGTTTTCTTTTTTCATCCGAGCACTGGCGAGTGTGTATGTGTGTATGTGTGTGTGTGGAAGCAGCAGGTTTTTTTGAGGGCCGCGCAGTATTATCATTCCGAGGAGAGCGCAGGCCCAGATGGCATCTCTGTTTGAGAGCGCGCCCTCTCTCCCCCTCCTTCGCTCGCGATGCAGTCGCCTCTGACAGAGCAGCATAATTACAAACCCAGAAGGACGTCATCTCTGTCTTTCACGATGTTCCCTTTCCTCTGTCTTTTCATACTTTTCTCTATTTACTCTCTGGAAAGTGTCAGTAAAAGCATGTTTTTTTTTTTTTACTTATGTCTGTGGTGGGGTCAGGTGTAGTTTTCATTCTCAGTGTCCACGCTGTAATATCACTATCCCTCTGTGCTCACATCCTACTCATGCTCTCTGCCTCTTTTTTTTGGTGTTACATGATACCTATAGCCACCTTTAAGAGCACCTTGAAGAATAGGCAGTTTCTCATACTGCTTAGTGTGTTTCTTTGCCACAATGAAGGCAATAAATCATTTTTCAATAAATCATTTTCTCCTTCTCTTAATTAGCAATTTTGTCACTGTTTTATTTATGGTTGGGCAATACCACTTATTTACTTTTCAATCTGATATAAATTACTATCAAGGCCAATATCGCAGATATTGATACCGATACTTGCGAATGGTTGTGTCATTCAGCATTTCTGCTCGTTAAGATGAGTGAAAGGAGAAATAGATGCAATCATATGTAACTATTTGTTTATATTGATAATAGTAATGTCACTTGATAACATTTTAATCGCGATTAATCACATAATTTTGCATAGTTAGTCGTGATTAATCACAGATTTTGATAGTGCTGACATTTTACTCAATATATACTTTTTTCCTGTCAAAACACACTTATTCCCTTCTAAGGAAAGACAAAAAATCCCCAATATGTGTAACCATTTTTTATTAACATTTTCCAAACAAAGCCTTCCACAGTATAAAGATAGAAATGCACTAAAATAGCATCAATTCAAGTAACATTAAACGTTTTCTAAAGTCTAAGTGGGAGGTTAACTAAATAGAAGAATGAGTTTCCACTAGGGCTGAAATGATTAGTCGATATTATCGACAACGTTGACGATAATAAATTGTCATTGTTGAATAGTCGTTTGATCTCGTTTAACATACATGAGATCACCTTAAACTCTAATGATGATGCGCAAGAGCAGCACTAAAGTTCGCACCTGAATGAGGAGAAGAAGAAAACACATGTCCAGATGCACACTAAACTTTCTAAACAGCTTTAGGTGATGTAGATTACAAAGAATGAGGGAATTATGCAAAAATACAAAATAATAAATACAGAAGCATTCTCGTTGTGGAATAAGTCGGAGTCGGAGCTCTTTAAAGGAAACACCCCGGTGTTACACCTTAAATGCAGTTTTAATGCGTTTTAGCTTGATTAAAAGTTAAAATAATACAGAAGCAGGTCATGTAATTCACTACAAACTCCGAAGCTGGCATTTCTCTGTGCAGTCAGCACCTCTTCTATGAGTTGCGCGAATGTCCCGATCTGAGGAGGAGAGATTGAAACTGCACCTGGCTGAGACTCACTCTGTGGCGGGAATGCTCATCCCTCTCATGTCGCTTGACGCAGCTAGATTATAACCCGAATGCTCGTGACTTATTGAATCATAATATATGTCACTGTGCATTTCTTATCGTGAAGAAAATTGCCAATAAGCAGCTTTATTGATAAGAGAGAGTTTGTGTGTGTGTGTGTGTGTGTGTGCTGCGTGTGTGTGTGTGTGTGTGTTTGTGTGTGTGTGAGTTCAATATGGTTTGAAGTGAACAGAAAGGGGAGAGAGGGTAGTCTTCGCCCCATTATACACTGCAAAAAAATAAGTTTATGATTTGTTATGGCTTGTTTTCCAATAAAAATATCTAAAACTCATTTAAAACAATGTACATTTACTTAAGGAAGTATACTGCAGAAGAAAAAATTATCTGAGAATGTTGAATATAATATTAAAAATACAAATATTTTAAAATATCTAAAAATCTTTTAAAATAAAATGTATTCACCTGAGAAGCAGAGTATTGCTTTTAGAGAATAAATCTTGAGTGTAAGTAGATTTTGTCTTTACTGCACTCTCAGAATTATAACCAAGTGAAAAAATACACTCAAATACAAAATACATTTAAGATACATTCTCTTAAAGCAAGTCTAAATATCATGTTGCTTCTCAAGTAAATGTAACTTGTTTTAAGGATTTTAAGACCATTTAAAATGGAAAACAAGACAAAATACTTGATTACAATAGGATTTTTTGCTGTGAATTTCTTTAATTCAACTTAATAAAAAGTATTTTTCCCCTTTAATTCAGTGAATGTCATTTAGAGGTATTTTTAAAGATGATTTTGTCCTCTTTGTTGTTAGTAAGCATGTTTAATACAACCTTTTAAGTCGGGACACAAGCTGAATAATCGGTTAAAAAAGAATGATTAATCATTGCAATAATCGCCGAATAGTCGAACAATCGTTCTAATAATCGTTAGATTAATCGATTATCAAAATAATCGTTATTTGCAGCCTTAGTCTCCACATAGGTTGCATTTTCATTGCAATGGGCATTATGATTAATATCAGGGCGTCAGTGCCAATGTCAAGCACTCCACATGAAAAGTGCTTGCAAACACCATCACGTTCTGCAATTTGTGTTAGTTAAGACTTGACGTGCTTCTGTGATAATTAAATTGTGCATTATAGAGGCTGCAAAGTACTTGATTTATATCACAAGTCCCACATGGGCTTATTTTGTACAATAATAGCGTTAAGAGGTCCTTTCCACATTATTTGATCACTGACACGACTTGTGTTTCTGTTTGTGGTGTGTACAGTGTAATGATTCAGGGCAGACCCATCGCAAAGGTTTCCCCACTTCTCTGAGCAGTATATATAATTTTTTTATGCCTTATTAATGGTAAATGCGTTCATCACGATTAAGAAAAAAATAACGTCTTAAACCTTTTCAATTAATTGCATGTGTTAATGCATTGAAAGTAATGCTCTAATTACTATTTTTTTTTTTTTTTTTTTTTAATTACTAATGTTTTCATGGCTAATAAACTATAAAATCACTAGTTTAATAAAAACCTTTAGTATCTATATTTTTATGAGTGTCAGTCCTTTTAATACAACATCAATATCTGAAGTATTGATACTTCCACCCATCCCTAATTTTGTTTCTTGTTGCCTCATCTCTTAGTTGTGCTCCCAAAAGAATATTTAATTGCTCAGAGGTTGGTCTTTTAAAGCCCAGAAGAATTAATGGAGTTCTCAGTTAAGCATCATTTAGAGGTGTGAGTGTTAAGTGTGTAATTTCTGAGGCACTAACACCATAACGTCATGTGAACGTAATTAAATTTTTTTTTTTAGTCTGTTACAGTTTGACACAAGTTTTTGTCATTTTGCACATTATAATTAACTAAAATTGTTACTTAAATGTTATTTTATTTTTAAATGTTATAAAATTATATGCAATTATAGTCAGTAAAACTTACTACAGGTAATGAATATGACATGACAAAATATTTACAAATTTTAAAGGACATTTTTGTCAAAAGACTAAAACTATGACAATAACTAAAACTGTAGAAAAACTATGACCAAAAACGGTGTCAAAAATAACACTATAAGCTGGAGACTTGAGCAAAAGTCTTGATTTACTCCACTTAATCTCATTAGAGTCTAGGGAAATAATTAAAATATTAATTAAATCATATGGGAATTTTTCTTTCTATGGGTGTTAATATGTCTATTATTTTAATTTACAATTTTTCCTTGTTCTTTCTCTTATACTCTACTTCTAGCAGTCCCCCCATGCTTTTCTGTTTTTCTCTCTCTCCATGCGTACATCTCTCACGGACTACATGTCCGTGTTGTCGTACTGTATTCATCTGTTCAGATGATCACGCCTTGCTCACAGGCATTGTCACATACGTATAATGCTCTGTGATTTCATCTTGCAGCTATCATTAGAGCTGAAGTTGTCATCTATTCGGAAGACACATCATTTTACAGGTGTTTGGTCAATATTAAGAAAGCCGAGGTGTCTGTGATTTGTCACCAGTAATATCTACGAGGTCAAAGGAGGCGTGGCGGCTACAGCTGCCGTGTTTTCAGTTGAAAATTCTCTGATTGAGCAGAGCTGTGATTATAATTGGAGATCACTGCCAAGATAGAGTTGCCCGGTTGTTGAGGGGCACTCACTCTGGGGCTGGGCTAATAGTCTGTGATGCCGGTGAAAGGCGAGTCTGATTGTGGGAGATCTGGAAGGCAGATTGTGTTGAAGTGACAGTTAGGATAGATCGAAGTGTATTGACTGGGCATTGCAGGGATGCAGAAAAGTGTTTCTAGAGATTTCCTTTCTAGAGACTTAGAAAAGAAGCAGCAGCCCTTCTGAAAAGATTTGCATGGTTGGTCACTATTTGTTTTGAATGCAGGTGCCCAGAGTGTAGGATACTAGTTTGCTGATTTAACCCCTAAAGTCTGCTTAAAGGAGTAATTCGCCCCAAAATTAAAACTTTTTTATTATCTACTCATGTTGTTCTAAACACGTTTGTATTGCTTTCATCTGTGAAACACAAAAATGGGCTATTTTTGCTAAAGGTAGACAATTCAGACAATGAATGTGAATTTGGATTGGTGCTGTCGTGCTCCAAAACGGACAAAATGGCACCAAAAAAGTGCCATAAGAGTAGTCTATACAACTTGCACACTATATTCCTAATCTTCTTATGCCACACAATAGGTTTTTATGAGGAAAAGACTGAAATTTAAATTGTTTTTGAAAATTAATTAACAGTAATTCAGATTTTTCAGTGAACATTCAAATTTAAACCTAATGATGTTTGAAACCATTGACAAACCTGCGTGTATTTAATAAATAATAAAATAATTTTTATTTTGGACAAGCTGTTCCATGTTGGTTTACCAGCATCTCAGACCAAACTGGAGTTTTGCTAGACCAGCATCAACCAAGCACTAACCAGTCTGAAGTATCCTAAAGCAGCTTGGAAATCTAGCTGGTCTTGGCTGGATGTGTTGGCTGTTTTCCGTAATTAAGTTATGTGAATACTTGCACATCTGTGTTGGAGGAAGCTTCCATCACACCATGGACTCTTTGTGTATGACTGCGCATGTAATGTGTGCCAAAATGAGTATCAGTATGTGCGCAGGTGGTTGTTGCGTGCTCAGTAGTGCGGTAAGTCCAGCCCTGGAGGCCAGCACAGGAAAATGATTGAATTCGGAGGACAAGAAAGCTGACAAATCACTAAAAAAACGCTTTTAAAAATGCTTTAATAACGCTGTCCATAAATCATCACTGACAGTTTAATCGGGTCTGTGACCTGATCTGTCCACTGGGCAGCCCTCCCTAATCAGCCAATGAAGAAAACAACCTTGAGCACATCATGCATTCTAGGTATGTGCAAACTACATATTTTCATAATCGACTACTTGGTGGGTCTTTAAAAAGATAGTTCATCTAAACTAGTGTCATAATTTACTCAAACTCATTCTATTTGAAACCTGTATGTTTCTTTTCTTCCATAGAAAACAAAAGGAAATGTTAAGCAGAAAGTTAGTTTCATTCACCTTTCACTTTCATTGCATTTTTTTTTTCCCATGCATAATGTCAACCATCATGATCCATTCCTGATGCATTCTTTTCTGTTTATGCCTTTAAACACTGTGCATTTGGATGTGAGCATCTATAAACATGTCCACATTGCCCAACATGATCTGACAGTAATATTAAATCACTCAGCATGCATTTGGAGGCACTGCAGGGATTTGAACTCTTTTGGTAAATGAGTTTATCTGTTTGGTAGCAAAATGTTATTCCTATGGTTTTTTAAGGTTTTTACAGCTGTTAGCAGTTTGACAACTAATGGCTTGGTGTTACTCAGCCTTCTAAAGCTGGACGAGAATGCAGTTTAAATCGCTGTTGTTAGAGCCAGTGAAAGATGCACGTCTTCGTCTCCAGCGCGGCAGAGCTAATCCTCAGCATCTTTGCTGTGAAATACAGACTGAGCGGCCTTGACGTAGAACTTTGGAGTACCGGTATATTTGTAAAGCTAATATGGGGATCTGGATGGACTAGCTGGTGTTTTAGATTATCATAACAGGATACTTGGAGCCAAGGCAAATTTATCATTGAAATCACAATCAGAGCCTTGTCTTCACAAATAGTATTTGTGTGTTTTATTTCATTTTTGAGACTCCTTAAATCTTTCTAATTTCCTGTGTTGGGTTAAATGCTTTACATTTGGAGTAACAAGTAAAGTAACACATTACTTCTTAAAATAACACCATAATTCAGAATCTGAATTACTTTTTCAAATAAGTAACATTTACTTTTCTATTTTTCTAATTGATTTACTGACAAATGCTAATGAAAACCTCTCCCCTCCCTATAACATAGTCACGTAGGTTTATGCAATGCACAACACAGTGTCTACTGTCTACACTTCAAGCTACATCTCACTTATTATCATCAATGAAGCTGTCTACACTGCAAGTGGTGTATTGTGTAGGTGTTCCATGCAAATTATGTAAATGGAGACTAACACAGATCTACAGCTATAATACCACTTAAAAATAAAAAACACCTGCAAGCCAAGAATAGTGCTACCATCCTGGAAGAGAGAAAATCTTAAACAACTGACTGTGAGAAAAAGTAACACAATTAAGCAATATCACCTAAGCACGATTACTGTTGCTCCATATATTAGCATAGCTGTGATTCGGAGAGGATTTACAGAACAACAGCACTCATGCTTATACGGTATTGATTAAATGCAAGTTAGTTCATGCATTTATTTTCCACCCGCGAAAATAGTTCCGTAAGAAGCCAAAGCATGAAGCAGAACTTCACTAACTGCTCTGCTCACCTAATTTGGTTGTGAATTAATGGTGTTTAATTTTTTTTAAGAGTATCAGTGTTTTTGAAACAAATCTTTTAGGCAAACAAATTGTTCTCAATCACTTTCATTGTTTCGGTAGAGAACGGGTCTATGATTGAATGACTCATAACATAAAAAGATATAAACTCGACTGACTCAAGGGGCTCGAAGGGAGCTCTCCGAAGGCCTGAGAGCGACCACTGAGAGGTCCCAGGAGGGAAAGAGGCATGGTCTAGGGGGTTTCACCCTCATGGCACCTCTCAGGAACCTGATAATCAGGTCATGCTTACCAAGGGACTTACCTTGGATGTCATCTTTTTTAATGCTGCTATAGCAGCTACATAAAACTTGAGAGTGGAGGGGGACAGCTGCCTGTCCAGACTCTCTTGCAGGAAGGAAAGCACTGACCCGACCTCGCAACTCTGGGGTTCTTCGCCACGGGAAGGACACCACCTAACGAAGATACCCCACTTCAAGGAGTAGAGGTGCCTTGTAGAAGGAGCTCTAGTCTGAGCGATCGTGTTAACGATCCATTAGGTCCGCCACATCCCGTCCAGGGACCAGACATGGAGTTTCCAGAGGTCTGGGTGTGGGTGCCAGAGGGTACCCCATCCCTGAGAATGAAGGTCCTTCCTCAGGGGAACTTGCCAGGGGGGAGCTGTCACTAAGAGCGTGAGGACAGAGAACCAGGTCTGTGTGGACAAGTACAGAGCCACGAGGGTGACCTGCTCCTCGTCCTCCCTGACTTTGCACAGAACCTGTGCAAGTAGGCTCACTGGGAGGAATGCATACTTGCGTAGCCCTTGGGGCCAGCTGTGTGCCATCACGTCTGTACTGAGGGGAGCTCCCGTCAGGCCATACCAGAACGGGCAGAGGGACTCCAAATCAGCTGGACCACCTGAGGGTGGAGTCTCCACTGTCCCCTGAGCGTTACCTGCTGTGACAGAGCATCTGTTGTGACGTTGAGGTTGCCCGGGATGTGAGTGCCGCACAGCGACCTGAGTCACGTCCGACTTCAGAGGAGGCGGCGATGGGCGAGTTGAAATATGGGACGGGAGCGTAAACCACCTTGGTGGTTTATGTATGCCACCGTCGACATGTTGACCATCCGGACCAACACATGCTTGCCCTGAATCAACGGCCATAGCCTCCGCAAGGCGAGCAATACTGCCAGCAACTCAAGGCAGTTGATATGCCAATGCAGATGAGGTCCTGTCCAGGAGCCAGCAGCTGAGTGCCTGTTGCACATGGCGCACCAGCCGGTCTTGGAGGCGTCCGTTATAACCACGACACGCCTGGACACTTGCTGTATGAGGACTGCTGTCCGCAAGAACGCAAGGTTGGTACAAGAGCTGAAAAAGCGGCGAGAGCCAAACGATATGTGCTGCGGTGCCATGCGTGTCTCGGGACTCGGGTCTGGAGCCAGTGCTGTAGTGGTCTCATATGTATCAACTCGAGCTGTGTGACCGCTGCTGAGGGCTGAGGATGCCATATGCCCCAGGAGCCTCTGAAAATATTTCAGTGGGACCGACATTTGCCGCCTGGATAATTTCAGGAAGTCCAGCACCGACTGCGCGCACTCGTTCGTGAGGTGCGCTATCATTGACACCGAGTCTAACTCCAGTGGCAGTGAGGCAAGCCTGCATCATCCCAGTGCTGGACGGAAGCTTATGAGCGTATTGGGGAGTGGCCGGTCCGTGGGGATTTTCCCAGCGGAGCCGTACTCACTGAAGCCTGCAAATCGCCTCCGGTGTCAAGATAAGCAAGTCAAGCAAGTTAAACTCACATGACACGATCATACAGTTGTCCTTTTTCAATGTGAAAATCCCTTCCAGAGATGGTCAGCTGTAAACTATGCTTGAGGCATTCTCCACATCCATAACAGTTGATGCCAGATCTGCAGCTGCCGTTAAAATCCACTAAGACTCTCCCTAGCCAATCATGTTGATAGATAAAAATAAAATCAGGTCAGGGAAGTAGTGAACACAGTAGCGCAGTAAAAGTAAAAT
Source organism: Xyrauchen texanus (assembly GCF_025860055.1). Classification (NCBI taxonomy): domain Eukaryota; kingdom Metazoa; phylum Chordata; class Actinopteri; order Cypriniformes; family Catostomidae; genus Xyrauchen; species Xyrauchen texanus. Next base: position 35,662,910 of record NC_068295.1, read on the forward strand.
TACAACACTTAAAATATTCTAAAGTAAAATTACAATTATACAATTTTTAAACTACTTAAAAAAGTAACATTCTTGGGAAAAAGTAGTTAATTACAGTAACGTGAGTATTTGTAATTTGTTACTTTACACCCCTGCATAAAAGCTTATAATGTATCCCTTCCCATAAAAAGTTTACTTTTAAATATAGTTCCCCAGCACTATTCATGAAAGTTTCAAGGGCACTTTCTAAAACCTTCACACTCACTGGCCCTGTCCAAATGCCACACTCAGGCCTTCTGGTCCTCCTATATGTCCACACTTTGGTGAAGTAATGTCACAGACTTTATGTCTCCTAACTGACTCATTGCCTTATTGCACTATAAATTTGGTCTGATGGAACTGTATTGTTTTCTCTTTATGTATTAATCGCTTGCTTGTAATAGTTACTTTGTATAAAAGCTTCTGCTTAATGAATACATTTAAATGTATTCATAGCAATGCCTGCCACAGCTTTCGTGAGCAATCGGTTTGCTTAGATGCAACCTCTTACCTTTTCTTACTGTGTTTTATGGACACATGTTCCATTCATATAACTAACTTCCCTCTAAAGTTAATGGAAAGAAACGAGTCTAGAAGAACTCTCATTCTTCACTAATTACATTATTTTTTATGGATCGAGAGGCTCTTATTCTCCCACACCGACTCTTAATGGGCAGGTGCTGTTGTGGCCATCATTCTTGTCTACCCAAGCTCAGAGGAAGTTCTCTATCAATGCTACTGTCTTTCTTGGCGGTGGCCTTCGATGTCAACGTGGAAAGCTTAAATCACTTTTGATAACAACATTGCTATAAAGCCTGCACTTTACTTATGGCCACTATCAGGGCTCTTTTAAGCTGAGATTTATTGAGATGAGCTCGGACAACCATTAAACAGACATTTAGAAGTGTCGGTCCAAGGCAACCTCGGTCCACAGGCTATGATGTGGGAAGCTGCTAAAATATTTTTAGATTCTTTATAGCTGAAGTGTAATTTCTATAGATAGATCGTAAGGATAGTATTTAAGTAAATTTAGTAACTTTTTAAAAGATATACAATTTTTGAAATTGTGGGGACATTTTGTCGTTCCCCATGAGGAAAACAGCTTATAAATCATACTAAATTATGTTTATAAAAAACGTAAAAAATGCAGAAAGTTTTCTGTGAGGGTTAGGGGTTAGGGGATATAATATATAGTTTGTACAGTATAAAAACCATGTTTATGGAAAGTCCCCATTAAACATGGAAACCCAACATGTGTGTGTGTGTGTGTGTGAGTGTGTGTGTGTGTGTGTGTGCGTGCGTGCGTGTGTGTTTGTATATATGGCAGTGTGCAATCTCATTGCAATTATATCTCTGTTTCCACATTGATTTGCCCCTGAGAATTGAGACAGGGTATTCATCCTCCACTAATAAAATTACACAACATTGGCAGTGGCTGGAGAAGTGGAAATGTAATGTCTTATATGAAATATTAACATATTTGGTGGTTTTAATTGACTTTCCCACCATATTAGAACTCTCACTTGCTCTGTATTCTACCTCAATGCCTCTCTCTCTTGTTTCTAATTCCTGCTTCTCCTCAATGATAATAGTGGCTAGTTTCAGAAATGACAGTTATTTCTCACTTTATTAAGTGACATAAGGGATCACATGTAATTATAGTGATTGCCCTTCTCCATTTGACCTCATTCTCCTGCAGTAGACTGCAGAGTTTACAGAGTAGAGTAGAGAGCAGGAGTTTCAGAAGTTAAGAGAAGTGTGTCTTTATTTTGTTGTTAATCTACAGTGCTTTCTCCTGTCCCACTGCAATGTGCAGAGACTACTATTAGAAAGCCACTTGTATGTTGACTTCTGGAATAGTGTAAGTGTTGCGCCTCTGTGGTGCTTTCAAAATATTGCTGTGTTTGAGTGCAAAATGTTACTTTCTAGCTCAATCAATGGCAGGACTACCTGTTTGGCTGAACAATGAGAGATGGATGGATTTATTTTTAGAACCCTTTTTGGAAACAATTATTAGTTAATAAATACGTTTCTTTAGCTTCTGGCCATTTCGTTTTCTTGGGGTTGATTTTGATTAAATGAACATATTTAAACTTTTTACCCAACATACTTTATACCTAACCTAACTTTTTTATTCTAATTTTATTATTATTTATTGTAATGTAAAGGTCATAAACAACTGATAGAAACTTTTCACTAAGGCCATCATAATTTAATTTTGGTACTTTTCAAATGCCTTTATGTATATATTTTTATATGAAAATCCATTATAAAAATACAAATTATAACATGTTTAAAACAATCTAAACAAAGAGTGAAATAAACATAAATCTTATTATAGTTCACCTTATTGCATAAACCTTTATATTTATTGTCATTTTAGTTTTTTAATCTTCTTTTCTTTTTTTCCAATTACAACTGTCCCACAGTTGTGGTGTAATTTCCACCACTACAAATTTCCACCACTGTTTTTTTTTTCATAAATTGTGCTTCTTTACCTCATATTACACTAAAAAAGCAATTGTCCCGGCTGGTATAGCTAATGCGCGTGCGTGTTCTCAAGCTGCTTGACAGGCAATGTCTGTATCTAAAAGGCTCTTTTACCTGTTAGGCAGGACTTCCTTTCTACATCCGCTGATCGTTGGCTGCCATTCTGTGTTCCAATTTCTCCCATTCATTTTAATAGAAGTGGCCCGTCTCTGCTAAATAGTTGAACATAAATAATGTTAGACATTGTTAGTAGATAAATTATATAAACTAGTGAGAATGTGAAAAATGTCTGTGCCTGAATTTGAAGAAACATCCCATTATTGCTTATACACAGATTTTAGGATTTGGAAAAAAAAAAAAAACATTTTTTAAGTACTAAACTTTGATGCATAACTTTTCCCACATGTTTATGCTATGGACTTTAATGATACCTTGAATCATGTTGCTTATTGAGAGATAATTACTTTTTCACTGATTTGACTTACAATTTTCAGCTGACAGATGATAAAACGGGCAAAAATATCCCATAGACTTAGATTGAAGGAGGGAAACAAGCCATATCAGGAAGCCCTAGCCAGTAGCAATGACCTAACAATCACCCAGAATTCTCTAGCAACATCCTGGCAACCACCCAGAACACCCAGCAAACACATATCAATGTGCCATAAACCACTAAGAACATATTGGCAAACACATAGCAAAACCTTGTAAACAGCCCACAACTCCCTAGCATTGTGGTGGTGATTTTTGGCACAGGCAATGGACATTTTGTTGATCACTTGGTTTCTTTTTTGGAGGTATTTCACTGGGTAGACTCGGCCACTGTGAAATCTCGTAGGTCCAAAATTCTACTCCACAATATAGAATGACATGACTTCAGTCTACACTATCTTATCGACAAACTGCTTCCGAATGTGCAAGTAACCTAAAGTTGACCCCATCCTGCCAAATTACTGACATGTGCCAACACTGATCAGATATTTTTGTATCAGTTCAGATGTGTTCATCTTTGCCTGAGTTGCTACTGATCACATGTCCCGAGCAAAATCTCAACAATATGGGTTCTGTTCCCATTGAAACCAGGAAGTAATCGTTTTATCTTAAGCAAAAGCATGATTTGGAGTTTGTATTTCTGCTCTAAAATTACATTTTTGCACCATTGACAGTTAGGTTTAGGGTTGGGGTTTGGGTTAGGGTTATCTAAATATGCATTCCAGTTTGCTGTAATACGTCATTTACAACTAAAAATACAACTCACTTTTGGCCTCCTCTGTGCATATTTCACCACAACAACACTTCCACCTTTGGCCAATGGAGGCAGTGGTTTGAAATTCGGTAAGCACAAACCAATTTTAGCAGCAGAACTTTCAACCTCCTGTCTCCGTGATCATTCTGCTTCAGTTGTGCTTTGTTCTATTTTGTAGCAAAAGGAGTACAATTGCTCTGCGCCCTAGTAGATGTGTTATTTTCACAAGGTAAACCTTCGCTTGCCAGCTAGTCGAATGCTTTTCAGGATTACTAGTTGACTAAATGAGTATTTGCAAGCCAAGTTCTGATTTGCTGTAATTGTGTGGTGTCGTGCAGCATTTTCACTATTCAGAGAGAAAAGAGAAATTTGTTGATGGAATCTTTTCGTGTCATGCCTGGCTACGACATGGTGTAATGACATTCTGTGGTTCATTATGTTTAAGAACAGCGTTTAAGGAGCTTTTGCACTCTTCTACTGCCATATAACAGTAAAGTGCATATAATCCATAAGTAATTGTTATGCATTCAAAGAAATGTAGCATGTCATTATATCTCAATGCTACCCAGAAGTTTCAAATCCTGTTCTGGCCTATTGTGCATCCTAAATGAAATAGATACTAACACATAGTTTACATTTCCACTTTGTTTCAGAGATCAGCAGGGTACGAAAGGACATGTACAACGACACGTTAAACGGGAGCACAGAGAAGAGAAGCTCAGAGCTCCCGGATGCTGTCGGCCCTATTGTTCAGCTCCAAGAGAAACTTTATGTGCCTGTTAAAGAATATCCTGACGTGAGTATCAAATCTATAGCCCACAGCCGTAAAAGTCATTTTTCTGAAAATACACTTAGCTATATTTCCACTACACCCTTTTGAATAATTGATTACATATTACTTGAGAATGTGAGTTCCAATTCTATCAGTTTGTTTGTTATATAGTAATTAAATATTAAAATTAAATTTATTAATAATTAAAAATGATTTACAAATAAATGTGTACACACACACACACACGCACGCACGCACGCACACACACACACACACACACACACACACACACACACAAAAGCTCTTTTCTGATCCTAAGTGAGTAAGTGGAATGGTAAATAACTCTGCAGCTGCCCGCTATGGCTCTTATTTAATTACAGAGACATACAAGCCAATGTAATCTAGTTTTCCCTGCATTAGGACATGGGCCCACGTCCAGTATATTGATTTCATTAAGACATACTGAAGAAGTGAGGTTGCACAAAGTGTTCGAGTCCATTTTATGAGCCCATTTAATTTATTGTGTTATTAAGCTGATGGTTTGCGGTGGTCTGTCACTGAGCAATATAAATTCAAGGCTTTTTTTCTGTCTCTGTCATGGTCCGGAGTGAATATTTAAGTCCAACCATCACAACTGAAAGCATGAATTCCCGGCAATGATGAGTAATGCACAATTTATAAAAGACTTGAGTTAAACTCAATCGACAGTGTTTGTGGCATAATATTGATTACCACAAAAAATGTATTTAGTCTTTTAAAAAAAAGGAAAAATCTGGGTTACAGTGAGGCACTTACAATGGAAGTGAATGGAAGACATAAGTCTTTTATAATTTGTTATAAATTTGTTTTGCCTATTAATCCAAAAATTGGCCCTTTTCACTTCCGTTGCATATGCTTCACTGTAAATTCGATTTTCCCTTTTTTTTTAAAGAAAAGGAATGATGAGTCAAAATAATTTTTTTGTTGTAATCAACATTATTCCACAAATGCTGTCGATTGAGTTTAAATGTGAAGTGTGTAATTTCTGCGCTCCTAGTGTTAGCAAACGGAATTACAAAAATAAATTGTGTTTTCAAACAATCTTTGCACACATCCCTTAGACCCATCACAGCCTTTCGCACTCTCTGATTCCCTATGAACAAATAGGCCATACTAATTGAAAGGGGATAAACGTTTAACATCATAATGAACAAGATCACTATAACATAAACACACCGGATGGAAAGTGTGGCATAGACACTGCCTCATCCAAAAACATTGCTGGATTGATTGGCAGCTGGGTGTGCAGTGCGGGACATCCTGCACGTGAGGTAGGATTGTACTTCTTGTAACTAGTAAGCATAACAACAGCGGCATTATTGAACGTTTTGGAGCCCTAGGCAAGATCGCTTTTGTTGACGGGGGGATGGAAGTGGTGTATTAGCTACTTGCACGGCCTTCTCTGTATTGGCACTCATGTTTGCCGGAGAAATCTCATAATATGTGGTGTGTGTATGTGTGTCCTCCAACTTGTAAATATGATGCCAATGCTAACTCTGAATTGAATCCATACTGTCTCTGTTGGCGATGCTAACTTTATTTTCCTCTGTACATCTCAAACATGAAAAACATCTGCCATGGATTTTCAAATTCCTCCAGCTGAACAAGTTGCCACACCCCAAACTCACGCTAAAGGATGAGCTATAAAGGTATGGACTGAGCGGGCCGCTCAAAAAATAAACATCAGTGCTTTGATAGTGCCTGGGAGGCTCAGTGTTTACACTTTTGGTGAAGGAAAACCCATGAATAGCTTACCTATAGTTTTCAATGAACAATAAACTGGATAGTAGAACCTATTTTCACATCAAAAAAGTTACACACTTCATCTTTAACTTGTATTGAACCCCGGAATATTCCTTTAATTTATTATTTAAGAGATAGGCCACCTAAAAATGAATATTTTCGTTACAAACCCAATTGTTCTGTTTCAAGTGAAAGGGGACAAAGACTGTCAAGCTCAAAAATGGCGTCAATAACGTTTGGTCACGAGAGACGCACAAACCAATAGTCATTTACATCAAACCTGTTGTAATTCCACATTTGTCACCTTCACTTTCATTATATGGAAAAGAGCAGCTAGGATATTTCACCCTATGTGTTCCGTAGAAGAAAGCAAGTCATTGTTTCTAACAAAATGAAACAACATGAATAAACAATGATAGAATCATTTCGGGAACTAGTCCTTTAAATTTAGCACTTCCTTTGCACAGTCTCTACTAAACATTTTAGCATGCTCCTTTTCTCTGTCCATCAATTGTTGAAAATCTCTATTAACAGGGGTGACAGTGACACTGAATTCTGCTTCAACTTTCCAGTTTGTGTTGTGTCAGATCTGTTCAACCACATCACCAACGATCCTTGGTCAGTAATAAACAAATCTTTCAAGCAATCGCCGTCAGATCTTGCTCGCCTAAGGCTCCCAGCCCTGGGGTGCCAGTCCAGTTTCGACCTGATTGATCCCAATTAACTTATTCTATCGCTGCTTGATTCCTGCATATTGGCAGCACAAATTGAGTCTCTCCAGCAGGGGTGTATACACAGTTTGGGATTAAGGCCCTCTGTTTTGCTGAAGTTTCCTGGTTCAAGGGGTCTATTTATTCGCTTATATTTCCCACGGGAGAGCTATGTTGTTTAGCACAAGGTGGCCAATGAAAGAGTCGCACTGCATGTCTTTGACTACTTCATGCCTCAACAATATAAATGCTGTGTCTAGAGCCGGGTAGAAAAAATGTGTTGTTGTTAACACGGCCCCTGTTTGATGTATAAAATACCTTGAAACACCCTCACGATGGCCCAAACTTGTATGACTTTCTTTCTTCAGTGGAACACAAAAGGAGATGTTAGGCAGAATGTTTGGGACTGACAGTTACCATTCACTGACTGAGGCTTCTATCTAACATCTCCTGTTTGTCATATCAACAAATTTAAATGGCTTTTAAGGAGCCGTTTACACTGGACAATTTCTCGTGTTCAATAAACTTTTTTTAACGTGAACCAACATCTTTAACGTTGAACACAAGAATGCATGGACGGGGGGTTGGGTGGTTTACGAGGACTTTTTTTAGGTTACAAACTGGTAATTACAAGGGTATTATGCTATAAATGTGGTTTATGAGGACAATTCTAGTGTCCCCTTAATTCAAATTGCTTGAAAATGTGAAAATGTAGAAAGTTTTTCTGTGAGGGTTAGGTTTAGAATCTATAGTTCATACAGTATAAAAATCATTCTGTCTATGGAGAGTCCTCAACGTGTGTGTGTGTGTGTGTGTGTGTGTGTGTGTGTGTGTGTGTGTGTGTGTGTGTGTGTTCTGGCTACCCTTGCTGCTCTGAAGGACAGACAGGATAATAATTAGTGAGTTGGGGTTCATTAGGAGGTGGAGAGGATGAGTGATAAAATGAGATGTTCTCAAATAGCCCTCAGTGTAAATGGAGTCCTCCAGATCCACGTAGAGTGTGTGTGTGCTTGTCTGTGTTAGAGAGGGTGTAATAAAAGTGTAAAGTAACCTACTTTAAATGTAAAAAAACAAACAAACAATTAATTCAATGATTATGTCTGTCTTAATCAGCATCCTTGTTCAGTAGTCAAAGCACTGATCAGGGTGTCAGCCATTTCTAGGGCTGTCTTAATTGCAGAAATGTTGCAGTGCACTGAAACGTTCGCTCCCTAAAATATTTCCAGAATGCACCATAAAAATCCCAGAGCATCGTTGCTCACTATGTTCACTTACTGGAAACGTTGTCATGTCTTCTGAAGTCTCTCGAGTCATTAGAGGATGAGCACAAGTGTAAAACTATGAAGTCAGTGCCTTAGTTTCTCTTTAAAAGAGATGTTGTTTGTATTTCATTCATAATGAACATGAAAGTGAAACTATCTTTTGAATATTAGAGTTGTTAGAAGGTTAAAAATACATTCCTTTATAATTGTATTCTTTTTTTTAATGTAATTTCAGTGTCTGAAAGATTTTGCATGTTAATGTGGGTGACATATTGAGTGCGTTTACATGCATTTTAAAAGTTCGATTTCAGACGGATTAAAGCAATAAAACGTCTTGTGTGCGAAAGGCTGTGATGAGTCTAAGGGATGTGTGCAAAGATTGTTTGAAAACACAATTTATTTTTGTAATTCCGTCTGCTAACACTAGGAGCGCAGAAATTACACACTTCACATTTAAACTCAATCGACAGCATTTGTGGAATAATGTTGATTACCACAAAAAAAAATATTTTGAAAATTTCATGTAAATGTGCTAGTCCGACAGAAATCGTACCAGTCTGGTTTTTCAAAATCGATCTAACGGACCTAGATAATGCGATTGTAAATCAGATCCAGTGTAGTAGATAAAATCATTTATAGATCGGTGCTCTTGTCAAGTGAATTTGCAGGGATATTTTAAATGGTTTTCTCCTATCCCTACTTGATATGCAACTAAGACACAATGTTAAAGCCTCACTCAGTATTGTTTTTATGTATGTTGAAGTGGGTTACATTAGCTTAAACTGACACCTAGTGGCCTGGATGCTGATCATTCAAGCACAGTAGTTTTCAGTTATCAATGCCATTGTATAAATTCACTATGCACAGTAAGCCAGGATTGATTTAAATCATGAAAGAAAATGTCCAATTACAGGGTGGTTACTGAGATTAAGCAAATAGTATTCAGCTGGTCATGTGATGCTAGCATGACTGCACCCATGAGCCGCCCCTGCCCCATGTAAAATAAAAGAGCTTTATGAGGATAAATATACGTCTGAACTCTTCATCTCACATGAGTGGTCATGATTGCATACATTTGTTCCAAAATTCCTTTTTTAATGAGGAAAAAAATACTGAGTGAACCTTTAAGTATTCCTGTCAGAGGTTGATCCCCTGGAAAAGTGTAAACACTGTGGTTCTGTGGCACTTTAAAAAATTGTTCTGGTTAAGCTTTTGTCATAGCAACATGACTGGTGTGAATTTGAGGTGGGGCTATCTGTTTATCGACCAATGGCAAATGGTGGTAGAGTGTTCAGGACACCTGTATGTCAGCAGTTATTATTTTTGATGTTCCGTTTGGTGATGCTAGTGGTGCAGAAATTACACATTTTTACCTTTAAGTCTTGCTGTAAGAGTATCTCTGGCGAGCCTGTAATCTCTCTATTTCCTGTATTGATGTTAAAACCACCTCGATCTCTCCCAGCAGACATCTGGTGGAGGGGGGAAATCATGATAATTGCACGCGACCCCCTCTGGACAGCCATTAACCATAAACTATTTGTCATTAAACATCACAGCTTCTCTTCAAGAGACAACTTCACAGAGATAACAATTACTACCTTCACATGATTGATAGAGGGTTGCAATGTTTCTGTGTTTGTGTACATGTTTGTCTATGTGTTTATGTGTGCCTGTATGTGTGATCTTACATATAAAACCCCAATTCTGAAAAAGTTGGGACAGTATGAAAAATACCAATGAAAACAAAAAGTAGTGATTTGTAAATAATATTCACCCTGTGCTATATTGAAAAAACTACAACTACACATTATATGATGTTTTACCTTGTGAATTTCATTGTCTTTTTTTTTATGTACAGTAATTTCAAATCAGATGATTGCAACTTGCTCCAAAAAGCTGAGACAAGGGCAATGTGAAACAGGTGAGGCAATTGTGTCATAGCATATAAGGAGCCTCCAAAACATCCTAGTCCTTCAAGAGCAAGGATCATTCGAGACTTGACAATTTGCAAACAGATGCTTCAGCAAATAATCCAGCACTTTAAGAACAATGTTTCCCCAAAGGCAAATTGGAAGGATTTTGGGCATTTCAAGTCAAGTGGTTGCATGCGCACCCTCTATAGTGCACAATATGGTTAAAAGATTCAAGGAATCTGGTCAAATCTCGGTGTGTAAAGGGCAAGACGAAAACCACTTCTGAATGCACGTGATCTCTGATCCCTCAGACGTCACTGTCTTAAAAAAACATCATTCATCTGTAATAGATATCATCAACATGGGTTTGGGATTACTTTAGCTAACTTTTGTTAGTCAACACCATTCACTGCTGCATCCACAGATGCACGTTTAGATTTTACTATGCAAAGCAGAAGCCCAACATCAACACTGTCCATTTGGCCGACTTCTCTGGGCTCATCTTCGATGCAAAGTAGAACAATGGAACCATGTTTTTTTGGTCAGATGAGTTTACATTTCAAATAGTTTTTGAAATACACAGTCATCCAGGCCAAAGAGGAAAAGGACCATCCAAGCTGTTATTAGCATCAAGTCCAAAAGCCAGTGTCTGTATGGGCCAGAGGTGTGTCAGTGCCAATGGCATGGGTAACTCGCACATCTGTGAGGGCACCATTAATGCAGACAGATATGTAAAAAATGTGGTGTAGCGTATGCCATCCAGCACCGTCTTTTCCAGGGACGTCCTGGCATTATCAGCAGGACAGCTCCAATTGAGAATGTGTGGTGCATTATGAAGCGCACAATAAGGCAATGAAGACCCCGTACAATTGTGCAGCTGATGACCTGCATAATGGATGAAATGGGAAAAATTCCACTTTTTGAACTTAACAAACTTCAGTGTCTTCAGTGCCTAATTGCTTAATAAATGTTAGTAAAAGAAATGGTGATGTTTCACAGTGGTAAACACTCGACTGTGCCAATTTTTTTGGAGAGTGTTGCAATCATCTGATTTGAAATTACTGCACATAAAAACAATATAAAAAATAATAATGAAATTCACATGGTAAAACATCATATAATGTCTAATTGTAGTGCTTCCAATATAGTAAAGGGGAATATAATTTACAAATCACAACTATTTTATTAGCATTTTTCATACTGTCACAACTTTTTTGGAATTGGGTTGTAGGTAGACCTTTGCAAGCATAGTGAATTTCTGTGTAATTCTCATGTAAATTTGACACATTTATGCAACATTTAGAACTGTCTGATATACCGTATCAAATATTTCAAATATATTCACAATGATTTTGATGGTTATGTAAAATCAAGCCCCGTTATGAATATTGCAATGATTGTAAAGCACTTTTTTTTTGGCCACTTAGTTTGCGTTAGACTAGTTTCACAATCCTTCCTTGACTTAAATCTCTAAATTAAACTTAGCAAAAACTGGCATTAGAGTTGGTCCATTTTCGTGAATTCGTTCAAACTATCCCTCAATGAATCAATTGAAAACTCTGATTCAACGCTTTGTTTGTATCATCACTTTAGAAAAAATTGTATTGTTATGTTGGTGCATATAAATATTGCATCTAAATATTGTTCATTTTTTTATCATTTTTTTTTTCAATGTGGAAGACAGTTCTCTTGCTCATCATAAAGGAGGAAGCCGGAACTGGGTTAACAACCAAAAATACTTTTAATTAAACACAACATAAAAGTGCTTTTTAGCATAGCCAAACATAAATGCACACAGCTATGTGTGCACCTCTCTCTTTCTCTCTTGATCTCTCTCACACTGATTGGTGTAACTCAGCACCAGGCTTCCATCCTCACGCCCCGGCCACGCCCTCCTACTCATCACAATCAAGCTATACATTCTCATTAATATGTGCATTTCCTGGGAATCAAACTTATGACCTAGTGTAGCTAGTGTCATGCTCAACCAATTGAATTAATATTCTGATTAATACATTCTTCAATGTGTTCATTACAGGGGTCATGAAATGCTCTTATAATTGTATTATCTTCTCTGAGGTTTTTTTCATTAAAAGTCATAATTTACTAATATATGATCATATTCATCCCTGTCTCTGGCCATCTGTCTGAAACAATCAGTTTTGGCCTAAGCGTTTCCTTAAAACTTCAATGTAAATGCCCACTGATATGATTGCCTAGCATCATAGAGCTCTTCAAATACAGCCATATTTGAAACTCAATAAGTTGAATGAACAAGAGAATGAACAAGCCCACAACATTATAAAACAAAATTTCAGGGTTTACATATAATGCACATCCAACACTTTGCAACACTTAACTGTTCATCTCAAGCACAACTGTTAACATTCAGCACCATAAACTATCAAACAGTCTTGACATTTGAAATATTCATGACTGGAACTGTTTACTTGTGATCTCATCCAAGTGTTTTTAACTGCCCCATCCTTCAATAACAGTTCCTTTGCAAAGCTTGAATAATATTATGACTAGTTCACAAGCAGTCCACACTAACATGAGCCAAAAAAAAAAAACACACATACATAGTCCAAAGCAGTAAACTAGGGAGTTAGATAGTGAGCAGTGTAAAGTGCCTGACATGCTCTCCAGTGCTCAGTGCCCCTGCTGGCTACCCATCAGAGTCACGTGCTGGCTGATGAGCGGCACATACTCGGATCTCGGTACTCTGTCTTTTGTGCACTCTGAACAGGCGCTCATAATGCGGCCTCCTTTTCAGTGTTGACACTGCGTTTTTTTAATGTGGCGTGAAATAAATGACAATGATCAAAGATGTCTGTCTAGTGCATGTTTATATACAAAAATAATTCAAAAGTGTTGGACCTAATCAAATATCTCCATCAAAATATCTTTGTGTTCAGCAGAAGGTAAAAGTCATACGAGTGTAAGATGGCATAAAGGCTGGTCACATATACCTTTGCTTGGTGAAGTTCTGTGGGCGAAATACAGTTATTTCAATGGAAATATGCACAATTGTGAATTCGCAAGATGGACTTCCGGTGGTGATAAATTTCACGTGGACTAAACTACTTTGACAGGCAATTTTGCTGCACAGATTGTACTCAGCTTCACGGAATATTCACAATGGAGAAGCATATCTTTTTACTTCACTCTCAAAGATTATAAAGAGCAGCAATTAAAAAGAGGCTTATTGGGTATTCATTTTTTACTGATTTCACACACGGCCCGCCCATGCCTTCTTCACCAGTGGAATTTTGCATTGGAAAGGTAAATGTGACCGCGCTTTGAGGGTGAGTATATGATGAAAACATAATTTTTTGGGTGAACTATTCCTCTAAAGCCTTTCAGAGCAAATTTATAAATATTGTGATATATATTAAATATTGTGATATAAAATAAAATAATATAAGAAAAACAAAACATTTAAGCCCACCAAAAGTGAAAATTGACATAAGAATGATTTAACAAACAATTTAAACAAAAATTCTTCGTAACTTAAATGAGACCCAATGTTTATACAAGAATCCACACGAATTCACCTCCCGAGCAGGGCTTAAAAATCTCTAATTATCTCATTGCAGGCTGTCGCTGATATTTCCAGGTCAGGGGCAGAATGACATGACAGATTTATAGATGAGGTAAAGTATGAAGGGAAGAGTGTGAAAGAAAGAGTGAGAAAGATAAGCAGCCTGGGATGAGCGGCGGTGATGAATGTGAGGGTATGATGAGGTCAGGGAATCGGGGCAGAGGAACAGCGGCCTGCCCTGACTGATAAAAGAGAGAGAGTGGCCTCACATACACCCCGAGCACCCCACACACACTTGTCTTCCAGACAGGCACGCAGCGGCACAGAAATTAATTTGCTCCTTCAAAATCGTGCTGTTTTGCCCCTCTCTCGGCAGCACGCACCCGTTCTGATTTGCTGAACACTGTTATTAGGCTGAGAAAGACAGTTGTCCTAGAAGAGCAGGGCAGCTCACTACTATTGTTGCCTTTCATTTTGTGTGTGTGTGTGTGTGTGTGTGTGTGTGTGTGTGTGAGAGAGAGGGAGATAATTTTAGAGAGAATATTCCAGGTCATGGAGGAAGAGCACTATAAGTACTCTGCTCAGGGTCTTGGCAGGGTAAATCACTTAAGTGTAGCTTAATTGGTAAAGCATGGCGCTAGCTATGTCAAGGTCATGGGTTCGAAACACTAAAAAAAAGTTTAACCTAAAGGCATGCTTCTGGTAGTAACATCTAAATGCTTTTAAATGAGCCTAAGCTGTACTGAACCCAGGACATTCCATTAACACATCATCAACACCCAAAAGTTTCATAAAAGTAGTCCATGTGACTTATGTGTCATATACCTAGTCTTCTGAAGTCATACGATCACTTTGTATGATGAACAGAATATAATGTAAATCGTTACTCAAGTTCATTAACTAAATATATAATTATTAAGGTCCATAAACAACATTGAAATACAGTTATGGTGTTATTATGTTATTCATTGATAACATCAAATGCATTTCACTGTAAATCAATTTGGAAAAAGATTTGGTTAAGTGTGTAAATCTAGATATTGCTCTGTGTTAGAGCTTGTAAAGCAAAGCTTGCTCAGAAGCCGTAATGATGTCTGTTTTGCAAGCAAATCGTTTACTCAAGTCTTTAAGTTCCTCTTAAAGAATCAGTCAACCTGGATCACTAAACGGCCTGACTGATTTATTCGCAAATTGATCTGAATCAAAACTAAATGAATAAACTTTATCTACTGACAAATCACAAATGACTGGAAATGTGTCACTCACTGTGATTGTTTCTTTTCATTCGAAGGTAAATCCATTAATAACTTTACATTATTATTGTTGTGTGTAAGGGAGATATTATACCGTAAAGAGAAGACTCCGAGATGTGGAGGAAGAATGTGGGTCTTTGTGGAGACAAAGCTTTTAATTGTTGAGTGCCGAACAGAGCTAGCATGGAGCAGTGAGTGAGCGAGTAAGCGTGTGTTGTCATTTATCATTTCTTGCAGGTTGTGCTTTTCTGGGTCATACTCATCCACAGTCAAGATGAGCAACTATCACTGATTATTAATCATTATAAACATGAGCTGCAAGATTGATTTCTCCTTGGCTCGTTTTGCTTGGCTTTTGTCATCCTTCAAGCAAGCATCCTAATGCAAGTGTGTACTGTGGCCCCAAAAAGTATATTAAGCTCCACTTAAAATGTTAATTAATTGCATTTGATAACAACATTTAAAAGCCAGATAATGCTAGATATCTCAGAACTAACTTCACTTTTCTTTTAGCCATTTTTTTTGCAGTTATGTTCAACTAACATCTGAAAACCAAAAAAGTGTCTTTTTTTTTTGCTTCATTCTTAACAGTCTATCATGTCTAGGAGAAACAACTGAGATATCAAAGAGATCTCATTTGTGATTTTTCTTTTCCTATTATTGGTAATACCCCCTGCAATTTTCCATGAATGTCCATTCATGACAGTTTTTGCTGTTTTTCCTCTCATACATAGAAGTCTGTCCTCTGGGTGTTTAACAATACATTATAGTTTCACCTTACCCAACCAGCAATTTGCCACTCCAAGACACTGCTATTTCAGGAAGACTGTTGTTTTCAGACAGCGAGAAGGTTTGAGATTGTCCATGTATATGTATGGATCTAAAGGGCAGTGTGTGTGTGTGTGTGTGTGTGTGTGTGTGTGTGTATGTGTGAGCGTGTATTTATCACTTTGTGGGGACCAAATGTCCCCATAAGGATAGTAAAACCCGAAATTTTTGACCTTGTGGGGACATTTTGTCGGTCCCCATGAGGAAAACAGCTTATAAATCAAACTAAATGATGTTTTTTGAAAATGTAAAAATGCAGAAAGTTTTCTGTGAGGGTTAGGTTTAGGGGTAGGGTTAGGTTTAGGGGATAGAATATAAAGTTTGTACAGTATAAAAACCATTATGTCTATGGAAAGTCCCCATAAAACATGGAAACACAACATGTGTGTGTGTGTGTGTGTGTGTGTGTGTGTGTGGGTGTTGTTCTGTCATTCAGCAGATCTGCCTGACTGCCCTTGCCCTCTCCAGGTGTCATTGTTTTAATTAAATATGTCTGATAGGATGGACCAATAACTCAGAACTGAATGAGGGTCTAATGAAAGAAAAACTACTGGATGTTAAATATTGGCAGTCGTACCTACAGCAGATGGTGTTAATTAGTATGACTTCATCTTCTATGCGCATCTGTGTGTGTGTGTGTGTGTGTGTGTGTGTGTGTGTGTGTGTGTGTGTGTGTGTGTGTGTGTGTGTGTGTGTGTGTGTGTGGGCGGGTTTGGGTGTTTTACGAGGACTTTTTTTTAGGTTACAAACTGGTATTTACAAGGGTATTATGCTATAAATGTGGTTTATTCCCATAATTCAAATTGCTTGAAAGTTTTTTTTTTGTGAGGGTTAGGTTTAGGGGCAAGGTACTATAGGGGATAGAATCTATAGTTCATACAGTATAACAAATCATTATGTCTATGGAGAGTCCTTATAAGGATAGCCACACCAACGTGTGTGTGCGAGCGAATATCTGAGCCTATCTTGCAGTATTGTAACTGTGTGAATTAACGTTTACATTTATGCATTTGGCAGACGCTTTTATCCAAAGCGACTTACAGAGCCCTTATTACAGGGACAATCCCCCCAGAGCAACCTGTAGTTAAGTGCCTTGCTCAAGGACACAATGGTGGTGGCTGTGGGGATCGAACCAGCAACCTTCTGATTACCAGTTCAGCGTTTTAGCCCACTACACCACCACCACTCACAATTAATGTTTTTTTTTTTTTAACAAACTTATTACAGAGTTGTTACTGTCATGGAAAACTTGGAAATATTAGGGAATTTTAAAATTGTGTATAACATAACAAATCTTACAAATAACAACAATTAATATTGTGAACATACATTTTTGTGGTTATGCTCTGCTCTAACATTTTTCATTGGCTACAAGTCCTCGCTACAAGTTCCTGTAGCTCAGCTGGTAGGGCATGGCGCTAGCGATGCCAAGGTCATGGGTTTGATTCCCAGGGAAAATGCCTAGTGTTAAAATGTAAATCTTAAATGTATTATTAATTAATTAATTATTACATTTTTTGTTATTTTGGATAAAAGCATTTGCTAAGTTGCTTGTTGTGACAGCTTGTGAGTAAAACTTCTAATCCAAAATACAGTTGTTGACTTATTTTCAATTGACAGCATATTTTTGAAAGTAATTAAGTTCGATACCAAATGAAGCAAATTAAATCAATAAAATTGAGCAAATATCAGGTTTCTGGATATGTTGCTAGTGTGTTTTTGTTCAGACATACTCAATTCACATTCAGACATACTCAATTCTGATTGGACAATCATGGCATCCAGTTGTCTGATATTTCTAAATAATGACCTCTTATCCTGGGATAAATTGATATTTCACCGTTCATCTGGTTATTGCGTGTCATCTTTCCTACTTATCATATCTGGAGGTTGAATTGAGCTGTTTCTGGAGTCTCTGTGTTCTTTCTATTCACATAAGAATATAATTTAAGCTTATATCAATATTTGATGTTTAATTGTTTACTTGTTAAGTAACCTTGTAATAAGCAGCTTTACATTGAGGTCCTCACCATCTTGTTGGGGTTTATTTCGCAATAATTACCAACTGACTAAAGAATTTCCCTTACATATAGATGGCTATGCGGTCTTTGGGTGATAACTCATGCATGAAGACTTTGCGTTATAAGTGGATGGTCAGGTTCTGATTTGAACAGATGGTTTCAATAAGGCCGGGCATTTCCCAGAATAAGGTTATGGACTCCAGCACCTCCTAACCTCACCATGTGAAAGTCTAAAATGTGCTAGTCTTCTCATTACTCTGATAATGAACAATAACATGCACACAGGGGAGAGGTGCAGCAGCGTTCTGGATCACCTCACAGCTAAAGAAGTTTAATTAGGGTTCATTAGGACATAATGAGTGCTCACAACACAACCACAGCCCTGAGCTTTATGGCCGCTGGGCACCTCGTTCCTCCCTCTCCGGCTGTAACTCCTGAAGGCTGCACTGCCGCTTGAACATGTGAACATCAGTCTGAATCAATGAGAGGCCAGACAAACACCATTGTAGTTACAATATGTCATCACTATTTTAGATAGACTATATAGGGGAGAACGGGGCTAGTTATCACATGGGGACGTTGTCACAGGGGATATATCTCAGTAACAATAAGATGTGGAGTCCAAAGTCCAATTGTGAAAATGGGTATTTTTCTCTCTCTCTATCTCTCTCTCTCTCTCTCTCTCTCTCTCTCTCTCTCTCTCTCTCTCTCTCTCTCTCTCTCTCTCTCTCTCTCTTTCTCTTTCTCTCTTGCAGAGGTTTTGTATGTTGGTTTCAAACACCTTGGTCAAAACCCTCTTAAATTAGAATATTTTTTGTGAATTTTATGCTCCGGATCACATTGGCATATATTAAAGAAAGGGTCACTTACTTAATGAAGGCATATGTTAACTGAAAGGATTACATGTGCTCTTAGGACAAAGGTATTTTTGTCACAGGTTATATCATGTTTTAAATGTCATACATTTATACATTTTACAATTACATTGCAATATTTGTAGGCCGAAACTGTTTTTTAATATTTTTGGGTGTTCCCTTCTCCAACATTTAGTTGTTACATTTAGTTGAGTCATTTTGTGCTTGTTAATTGTTTACTTCACATTTTTGCTGAAAAGCCAATTATAGGCTGTTTAATGCAGGTGTAGATATAAAGAGATATGAAGATTTGGTTTTGGTGGTTGTGATTTTGGGGACATGCTCTGCCTCTAAAATGTTTTAGCTCACAACACAACCTGCAACCACATGGCTCCATTTTGGTATGTAACACCCAATTTTCAAGATCCAATCAATTCTCACCATACATGTTATATTGTGGAAGTAAAATGGGTTGCAAACGTTGCATGTTGACTTTAATTATGTAATTACATTCACATGTGTCTGTTATTTTGAGGTAATACTTATACTGAGAACTCCATTAAGTTTCCTGAGCTTCTAAAGTGAAACCTATGAGTAACATAATTTTCCTCTGCTTTCAGTTAGTAGACAAAATCTTTAACCACCAGTCTTAACTTTAAACATTATAGCCTGCTTGATTATTTCAGGTCTAATGCTGTGTAAAAACCCCTGTTCTATTTTATTCATAAATCTAAACATCATATCAGTGGGCCTTTGCCACTCCAAATTTCCCCTCAATCTAGAAGTGTGTGAAAAGGTGGTGGATAAAGACAGCTTGACTTATCGGCCTCATCGGTGTATAGCTTACCTCAGCTCTTTAGTGCTCCAGAAACAAAAGCCACATAAAAAAGCATTGGGCTTTAATGGAATCTCTTATATCTGCTGTTCAAGGCCGGAGCCTATTTACTCAATCTGCACAGTGGAGATTAAGTGTGTTTTCCATCAACTACAATAAAATAGGCAGCGGGGACGTAATTAGGGCCGTTTAAGATGGCGCAAATGCAAGCCTGCCAGAGACTGCGAGTGATGGTATTATCTTATGAAGATAAACGAGTCTGCTCTGGTAATAGGCAAATTAATTATCGTGCAGCTTCTAATAACACTGCGCTCTGATTCTCTGCTGCAGGATGTCTTTTGTTTTCATTATTGTGCAGGACAAGGGGAGGGGATGTAGGGGGGACTTGTGATTATTTCAGAGAGGTCTAACCATGTGTGCCTCCATATCTACAACACTTGATCTCAAACGTTTTATCAAGGCTTCCTGTACTGATGATCTGGGAGTGCTATTGATTGACTGATTCCCTTGCGGTTGTCTAATTTCCATCTGTTGAGACTCTGTGTGTGTGTTTGTGTGCTAGTAGTGGGTTTGTGTCCACTCGAGTAGCTGCGTCCAAATTACTTAAACATTGTGTCATATACAAGACACCTGCTACTTGAATTAAACACATGCCAAATTATTTCAGTACAGTTGTGGTGATGTCAACTTGCATCTAAAACAGAAAATTGAATTGCTCAGACTGTTGCTCTTTCATAGCTCAGGAGCTATGTATCAACTTTGTCTCCTAACACAAAATAAAGGGAAAAAAAAGCTGCAAGCGGTGGTCATAGGCTCCAATCAGTTTAGAAAAGTAGAGAATGATTCAACTTTAAAAGAAATTAGAATAATAAGTTTCACACCATTCAAAAGTTTAGAGCTTTTTTGTTATAGCGCCAACTAGCATTGGAAATTATCAACATTTGGCATGTTTCTTCAGTGTGTCCTGTTGTCTATATGTGCCAAATGTTGATAAGTTTGAATGTTGTGCACCCAAGCTGCAGGTCAATTAGTCATTATGGACAGTGCTGGAAAATGTATCAAATAAATTAATCAAAATTCCTTTGATAAATGTTGTCAGTACCATCTCTAGATGATACCAAGTTTAATGCGAATCAGACAAACAACCTGAGACAATTAAAAATAAACTATATTTTTTAAAGAATTAAAAATGTCCAAACATTTGAGAGCTGTTTATTTACATTTTTATGTGAACTATTCCTTAACTCCAAGTTTCTCCAATGAGTTTGTCCCTTTAATAAGTGTACTTTCATTCACTTTGGATAAAAACGTCAGCTAAATTAAAATTAGTACGTTAATTACTAAGCATGCGATTACTTTCAGTTTTTAAGGTGGGATTCAAACCGAGGTCTCTACAGCCACAAGGGAAGGCAAACACGCTGGAGGTGATGTAAAAATGTCTAATAGTTGATGGCGCTTGTTAATAATAATATATAGCCGATGCTAGGGTATTGAAACTCTCGGAAGCAAATGCTGACTTCACTTGTGATCATTGTTGCTATTGCTCTAGAACAGAGGTTCTCAACGGGGGCATTCAAAGGATGCCAGGTGACGCTGAGAGCAAATTAGTAGAGAGGGGGGGCGTTAGGTTACAAATTGGGGGAGTTTATCACTCATAATAATCAAATCTATCATCAAGTTCCTCTTTGCATTAAAACATTTATCTACTGTAGACTTGGAATATACGGGTTGGTATACATTTGTACCGCAGTTCATCTGATTTTGAAGTCTAGTGACACATCTGAAGGATCTGGTTTAGCAGTGTCAAATACACAGGTGGAGGCACAACCTCTGCTAATGCACCTGTACAGCTCTGTAAGTGGATACGGCTCAATGGACAGAGCAGCGCGAGCTTTCTGAGAATCGGTGAGAAGCAAGGAGCGAGAAGCGGAAACCATTTGAATTCGGCAAAGAATTTTACATCATCACCCTCAAATTTACTATAATAACACTAACTGTACTTTAGGCAGAAATAGATTCATAAAACATATTATCATATCACTACTTCAGCTCTATTAAATTTATCATAGGCTACATTAGGGGAGTGAGGGAATATAATACATTTTTGTTTTTGTATTTTATTGTGTTTATATGTGTTTAGAGTATGTCTACTGTTTATAATTACAAAAATGCCATAGTTTAATTTTTTAGAAATCATGTTTCATCTAACCATGATAGTGAAGAAGATCCATGTTTCCATGTGCTTGCTTACTATGGTCTTGTTATGAATACCACTGTTCAAACAAACAAACAAACATATTAACAATAACACTTTTATTATTAGTTTCTATCTTCGCTTGTTGATTTTATAGGCCCCAGATATAGCCCTCCATCTGCTTGAATTCAATAAACGCTTGGTTTGCTCCCACATTCATGACGTGTAAGCCTGCTGAATTTATTAACAAAACTTTAAAATTATGCAATGCATCGAAGTTGCATATTAAAACTGTTTGCATGAATAATGCCATCTGTGAGAATGCTGCAAATTATCTCCATCACGGGACGGGAGGTGCTGTGAGTTTTGTTCACTTTATTTCCACATGGGTAACACGCATTGTGAATTTAACTGTGCAGGTTCATTAATATATATCCTTGTATTAAATAAACAAAGACGAAAGAGATTAAACCATAAATTAATGTGAGACACGTACACCTTGAACCTACAATTTTGTGTTTGTGTTAACTGCATTACCAAAATGCAATACAAACACATTCGATAAGAACACATTTGGTAGCATTATTTTGGGAACACAAGGGCATTTATTAGACTTATTTATGTTGATTATCATTGTCTTTTGTTACATCCCAGGGCATAATTATTATTGTTATTTGTATGATAATTGTACTTCTTACTGTGTATGGGTTTTGTCTGTATTGTGGCAGTGTTTTGTGGTGTTTTGCTCTCTCTCTCTTTTTCTTTCCTTCTCACTCGCTCTTCTCATTGCAAAGGTTAATGGACACCAGCTAACAATAGTTACCTTTGATTGCTGCCTTGCTCTGATTGGTTGCTGGACATAGAGCTTGAGGATAAAGCTGGAGAGTTAACTCACTTTGAGGAGGCCTTTTGTCTCCAGGCTGCTGAATTGGTTTTCGCCTCTCCCCAAGCAATTAGCAATTAGCAATTAGCAATTAGCAATTAGCAATTAGCAATTAGCAATTAGCAATTAGCAATTAGCAATTAGCAATTAGCGCTATTGTTGGTATATTAAGTGTTTCCTCAACTTATTGTAGTTGTTACCAGTTGTTATTGTACAACTTGTTGCTTATTGAAGTAACGTTGGTAAGTGTTAATTCTTTTTCACATTTTAAGATATTGATACTCATAGAGAATCCTTAGTTCATTGTTTATTTATTTTTGTTCTTTCTGGAAGCAATAGGGAGGATTTTTTTATTTTTAATTTAGACAGTGTTTCCATGGGTCTTAAAGTCTTAATTTGCACTTCTGCAAAATAAGGCTTTAAGAAGTTCTTAAATTGGAACAACATGTCTTTAATTCATAAGGTTATGCATTAAATGTTGTATGAGGGATTGCTTTATCGTTATGTTTCAGTAGGGTCACCAGATGTTTCGTGTTGAAGAGGTGTGTCCCGACAATTCTCTAAACCTTGTAATTATGTCCTGGTTTCAACTTGTAGGCTCGCTTTATTTTTCTTCTTCCATTTGATGTGCTAACTTTCCTTCTCACTATTGTTTTTGGTATCATTTGCAGAGAAAGAAACGATTTTGAAGCGTTGTACATTGATTTGACGATACTTTCATTCTAGTCTTTCTGCTTGCATGTATCTGGTTACCATGGCAATGACATCATACGCTTGGCGTTCTCTCTTTGTCATCCTGTCAGTCAGCAAAAGTAGAAATGCAGCAATAAAAAATGTGTTTTCAACAATGAGTTGAAAGGAGCCATTTCTGTGTGCAGTGCGTGAATGTGAAAGCGAGTATTTTTCTGTAATGCTCATTTCCACACGAGCACAGTGGTAAATCAGACAATGTCAAATTTAGACCGCTACACTGCACTTACGTAGTACAAGCGCTTATGTTCAGATGTGGGGGTTGTATTTTGAATTGTTTACAATGTTGTGAAGTCATTTCATAATTACACATGCAATATGACATCATATGGTTAGGATAGGCTAAATGGGATTTGTACATTTAAAAAAAAAAAAGCTAAAATGTGGTGAAATCACTGATCTATATATATAACTGGATAGCTCATAGAATTCTAAACTGCCAGCAGTAGGTGAAGCTACCGGAAGTGCTCTGGCGGCCATCTTACTATTCCCTACCGACAGAGGGCATCGCGGCATGTGCAGCGTTTAACCGCGAAACAACACTCACTTAAGGATGTGGCTAAAGTGCCCAGTGTAAAGTGTATGTATGTGTGTGTGTGTGTGTGTATATGTATGTATATATATATTACACACACATTAATTTACCTTTACTTAATGAATGCAAATGGATAATTCCATTTCTGGAACATGTACATACCAGCTTGTGAGCATTTAATTATTTCAACAATCCCCTAATATTTTAAATCATAATCAGAAATAGGTTTATTGACATATGCACACTCAAGGAAATCATACATATTTATTTGTTCGATAACAAAAGCTTCCAAGTACATAAAAAAATTGACTTAAAGAACAGGTGGAGCAACCAAATTAAGCACCAACTTAGTTGCAAACTAACTAGTAGTTACTGAAGCCTTGAACTTTATACCCCAACTTAAGACCTTACGCACAGCTATTTACTCAACCTCATGTCCTTCCAAACCTGTATGACTTTTTCTGTGGAACACAAAAGATGACATTTAAAAAAATGTTTTTGTCCATATAATGAAAGCCATTGGTGACCAAAACAAGCTATTTTGCTCACCATTTACTTTCATTATATGGAATACAAAATAAATTTTTGGGGGTTCTGCAAAAGAGTCACATGGATTTGGAAGGACATGAGGTTGAGTACATGATGACAGAATTTACATATTTGGGTCAACTTTTCTATTAATATTAAATGTTATAACTATCTGAAACACAGTAATTTTATGAGACTTATACTGCATGTTGTAAAAGTATCTTCATTGCAAATAAAAACAGACAGTATAATATTTTTTACTCTGTTAAAACAGCTCTTCATTGAAGCCAGGCTGACTCCTCATACAGCTTTTCCTCCTGTTGCAAACCAATTCCAATTTTATCTAGCATTCAGTGCGATGTTTATTGAAATCCAAACGGCAAATTTATCTTGTTTAACTTCAACAATATCCATGTGCACCTTTTCAGGGCTGGACTGGAAAGAGAAATCGGCCCGGGATTTGACATAACTGTCAAAAAGTTGTTGGGGGGTAGTGTTACGCTAACGCGGCGGCTCGTTTTAGATTATCGCGGCCGACACAGCGACCCGCTCGGTTCTCCGATGGCCAGTCCACCCTGATCGGCCCCAAAGTTTGTCGGTCCACCGGAAAAATGTCCGGTAGTCCAGATTACCAGTCCTGCCCTGCTCCTCGTCTATTCCAATTGATCACTTTATAAATGATGCCCGTGAGCTGGACCGTATTCAGGCCTGCACTGCAAAAAGTACAAATCACACACAGAGAATTAATGAAAGCCCACATTATATTTATCATATGTAACCGGTGTTGATCTGCAATTGGATATTCAACTTGACCAAAAAAGCTGACTTAGGAAAATAACCACATTGCATAACAGTATAACACACTAAGTTAACGTTAGCTGCATAGCTAATATTCATTTATCCTAAGAAAATAACCACAATGCACGTTCAACGTAAACAAAAGCTACAAAACATACTTATGTATTCAGAATAAAAACTTTAAAAACCTGCAAAAAATATGTTTGAAAATGTCTACTGATATCTTACCTCAGTTTCTTAAACTTGTTTCTATTGAAACACGTGCGCACGTGCGCCGCTGAACGTAATGCTGCTGCAATAAAGAGTAACATAACACGCTCACATTTAGAATAAGCGGGGGGGAATTAAAGTTAAAATAAATAATGAATTACATATTTAGGAAGATTGCATTGTGATACAGTGTATGCAGATATAAGTAATGTGTTTTAATGTGACTGGATGGGGACAAATTACTCACCAAAACAGACGATTTCCCATTGAGACACATAGGAGTACAGAATGTTAGGGAATACCAAGATGGCGGCGCAGTAGCTTCACTGTTGTGACGTCATGAGCTATCCAGTTATATATGTATAGATCAGTGGGTGAAATCATTAAACTAAATCTAAAATATACATATTCACAAACTATATAGCCTATACTGTTAAGTGCATAAGTTTGCATAACCCTTTTGTTTCCAAACCACTTTCAGAATGTATACAAATAGCATAAGCCTTTTTTTTTTTTTTTTTTTTTTTTTATGTAGTACTGCCCTTCAAAACTACATAACACAAAACGTACTCCTTTACACAAATCATACTGTTCAAATGTTTGCACCCCTTGGTTCTTATGTTGCTGCCTTGAGCATCAATAATTGTTTGCACCTTATGCAGTGATTGTGTATTAGTATTGTCAAACTCTGGACCTCATATATAGCCACTGTTAGGAAGAGCTCAATTGTGCAGAAGATGCAGGGAAACCAAATAATTTGACTGTAGTTGTGGTTTTTTCTTAAGAAAAGTGGATGTCTTCACTGCTCAGGACTAAGCAGGGATTCATGAACAGTTATTACACAAACAATCATTGAGAAAGCAACACACCATATTAGAAACCAAGGGCATGTAAACTAAACAGGATCATTTGTGTAAATTCAGTTGCTATTTTGTCGTGTGGAATGTATGTGAGGATGTGTTATGTCAAATAGCATCTTCGGGGAAGTACTAAATAAAAACAATGCCATATTTATGATCCATCATTTAAAAAACACAAAGGTTTTTTCTCACCAGTGTTGGGTGTAATCCAGTTACAAAGTATTTAGTTACTGTAATCGAATTATTTTTAAGATAAAAACGTAGGGTTATGCATTACAGTGACTGACTTTCAATCAATTTAATTACTTTCAAGTGCATTATAGGATTATGATTATTTCTAATATATTATTTATATAAAATACATATGGCCCTGTATTATGGCCCGTAACGAGTCAAGAAGAAGAAATGTGGGTTGCTGAGTGTATGACTTGTGTGTAACAATGGACAAGGAAGAAATATAGACAAGGGACTAAAAACAAAATGTTTTTCAAAAGTTTCGTAGCCTCCTTTCCAAAAGGTTACGGATAGAACGGTTAATGGTGTTATTTTAAAAATGATAGAACTCTGTGCTTAGAGGTGGGTGAAATTCCAATTATGTTGCCAGATCTTGCAAGAGAAACAAGCAACATGGGCTGGAAAAAAAGCCCAAAATAAGCCACTTGCCTTACAAAATTATCAAAAGCAATGTTTTTTTCTCTGTGGTGAATTTATCAGCATAGGAATCATAACAAGCAGATAATTAACAGTTAAATATAATTTTATTTAAGATCTGCTTCTGAGTCCAAGACCCAACCGCATCAAATCTGTATTAGTGCATCATATCTAACAATAATTCAGTGAAGACTTTTCTTCAATTGAAACAATTGAGATGTACTTTTAACCTCCTAATAATGTTTTCTTTGTATCTGGATTAGCTGTGCATGTAGATGTTGTAATTATATATAGTTGTTAAAAAGATCTTTATTAATTGACATCCACAATGGATAATTAGGCAAATAAATGTATGATGCATCAGTTTCCTTATGGATCAAAGCATGTTTCACTTTTTCAGGAAACATGAAGTGCTGCAGTTCCAAAAATATACTGTGATGAACCCTTTGGCCTTAAGTTTCGTGAAAAAAAATTATCGGAACAAAATGAACCGTTTATAACCCTTTCCAGCATTTAAAAATAATGTTTTAACTCCGTAACAATTGAAAATCACTTTGTTCTGGTTTTCCGTTACGTTATGTTAAAAATGTCGTGTTTCCGGTTTTCTTTCCTTGAACCGAATATAGTCCCTGATATAGAAATTATTTTAAGCTTGTTTAGTGGAAAAGTGTTTTAAAAAGTAACTTAAAGTATTTAGTAATGTGATTACTACTTAAATGAATTGATTAGTAGAGTAATCTGAAACTAAATAATGGTGACTTATCTTCCTGATAGATTTGCGGGACTTTCACCTGTTTGAAGGCTATATTGATTTTATTTTAACATATGAATTTGTATTTATATTCCCTGCAAAATGTGTGCTTGACATTTCGCATTTAGCTCGACACCTCCAGCCTTCAGAATAATGTAGTTATACATACAAATTAAAAATATGTTTCATACGGATATCAATATCTCAAATACCAGGAGAAACCACAGTAACAACATATTCCACAGATAATGTAGCCTAAACATTCAGCTTCATCTGGTAAGAAAAAAAATTATAAAATAATATTTTTGTAATAATTGTTGTATTATAATAATAATAATAATAATAATGATTATTATTATTATTAGGCTATTATTATGAAAAGGCATATTTTATTAATAGAAACTATAAATGTGGATAATTTTGTCATATGTACAGATAATGGCTTCGCTGCACACCTCTACGAGTGAGGTTTGATTTTGTTTGCTTCTTTGCCTAAGAGCTATAACAAAAATATGATGATTATGAAAATGTATATTGGATGATGGCATTTACAAAAATTATTCTAATTTAACATTGTGTTGAACAAGGTGTTTGAAACCAACATACAAAACCTTTGTAACCTTTGACTTTGGACTCTTATCTCATTTTAACTCTTTGTTACTAAGATATACCCCTTGTGACATCTTCCCCATGTAAGAACTAGCCATGGTCTCCCTAATCTAATACTGTATCTAATATAATGATAACATATTGTAACTGCATTATATTTGTTTGGCCTCCCATTGATCCAGACTGATGTTCATGTGTCCTTGTGGTCAAGCAGCCATCAGGAGTGACATCCTGAGATAGGAACAATTTGTGAAATCTTTTGTGAAAGATTTGGCTCTTGTGACAACTTCCCCATATGACAACAAGCCTTGGTCAACAAAACAACCCCACCTTTTGACTGTCTAATTAAATCCTGATGGATAAAACCAAGTCTCACCACACATTATTTTTCAGGTGAATGGTCTGTTGCATTCAAATATTGGGGTTTCTTTGGTAATAGAAAACCTAGAAATATTGGGGAATCACATGACGCCTGTTAAATATGTTGCGAATGTTGTTTCGTCTTGTTCTTAACAGTAGCTTCAGATTTAGGGGACATATGACAACTGCCAACTGTTTATTTAGCTGCTTTTCCACAATTTAACACATTATATTTATTATTAAATGTTTAAAACATGAGAAGTATTCAAACTTTACATTTTATATATTCACATAAAGGATCATCTCAAATGGCAATACGTGAAGGACATTGAAACAGATCTTTCCCATCAGAGGATCGTTGTAAACATCTCTGAACCCTGACAGCTGAATAAAGTTGAATTTTTCTGCTCTGTCCGTATTTTTTTTAAGTGCTCTCACCAGGCTGAGCATCACATAATCCAGACGGAGAGCAGGGGTCGCCCGGCCGTCCGTGATATGCTACGGAGAGCTGTGTGTGTAATCCCGACAGATGTGTGAATACAGCAGGGACTCCGCCGATGTGTAATTTGTGCCTGCCAGTGTCAGAGTGAAGCCGTTCCTTCTGGAGTCTCTCGCACTGATTACTCAATCTCCAAGGGCACCTTGTAAATTCGTCTGTGCAAGCCCAATGAAAAGCCTTTGATTTGAAATAACCAGCTCTTTCCAATCACATTGCGACAATGACTCTGAACATACACGACCTTACCTGCATCCGAAATGGCTTGTAAGTTCAGTTTGTTTTCTTATCATATCTCGTTTTGCTAGTAATAATGCTTCTATACACATGAACTCTCCCTAATGTCATAAAATAGCCTTGATGATTAAAGGGATAGTTCACCCAAAAAATAAAAATTCTGACATCATTTTCACACCCTCATGTTGCTTCAGACCTGATTGACTTTCTTTATATTTTGGAACACAATAGGAGTTAGTCTCAGTCACCTTTCCCTTTTTTTTTTCTCTCTTTTTTTCCACACAAGTGAATTGTGACTGTGGCTAACATCTGCCTGACAGTGAGTAAATGATAACAGAATTTTCATTTTTGGGTGAACTGTCCCTTAAAATGTTAGCAAATTTCTATTTGGCTGTGATGAACAATCGTTGACTTGTTTTGTTGTCCTTCAATCTGATGTGGAGGTAACATTTTTAATAAGTTCATCATCATCGTGACATTTGTTCCTTTGTGTGTGTTGCATGGAAGAGAAGACGCCCTTTGCGGCAATGCCAGGTGGCGTCTTCATAATGTGACAACTGACAAAGTGCAAGATCAGCCTTTCATTCAGCACACTGTGCTATTTATATATGTCATTTAAATTTGTATGCATGTGATGTGATGGAAGTGGCAGCTTTTCAGGTGATGTTACTATTGATAAGCATTAAGTGATCTTGGCTGTGTTCACTAAAATAAATTCTGATTTAGACGTGCTCTTTTTCTATGTAATTTAAATTTGAATTATTGGCTTGTAAACGGTACCATATGTTCATCATAATGAGTTTATTAATTATAGAATCATGGGCGACAATCATCCCTTATTAACCGCTTTCCTGATGCACCTGTAGTTTGAATATTACTGATATTCACTAAGTTTTGTATTTTAGTTTGTTTTAATTGTTTGTAAATAGTTATTATTTTGTTTGTATGTGTGGACATTTTTTTGTTTTAGTTTAGTTTTCAATTCTTCACTTACAGCACTACAAATTGTCACCATACAACACTTCATCAGAAAATGCAACACGCAAACTAAGATCTTTTTAATGTTTTTTTTTTACATAATATACTTGTAGTGTATGTGCAGTTTAATTAAATTAGAACCTCTAAGGTTGATTGCAAATTTGGCTAAAATCTGATTATGAAATAGTTTAGTTTAATTACATTTTATTCAAAAAGTAGTGTAACACATTACAATTTAAATTCTTGTTATTACAATTACTGGCTTTCAATTAAAATAATTACTTTCAAGTACATTACTTGAGTTACAAAAGTAACTCAACAAAAGTAAAGTAATTAGTAATGTGATATAATTTCAATAAACTAATTAGTAATGTAATCTGATTACAATTTTAGAGAAGTAATTGGTAATTTGTAGTGGATTACTTATTTTATGTAACTTACCCAAAACTTGTTGTCATTTCTATTTTATGTAACAAGAATATATATTTCAATAACTAGATTTCATCTTTATATTAGTTTTCTATAAACACGCAGATTTAAACACACACGCAAATTTACTTGTAATGTTAGGACGAGCACATGCATACAAATGTAATGCACGCCCTGATGCTTTTTGCCTCCAAGTAAAATTTAATTGCTTCTTTTCATTCATACCCGCAAGAGCACTTAGACAGGGTTGAAGGGTGGCAAAAAAATTTAATAAATGCACAAACACTCTCACATTGACTGTGCTTTACCAGTAGTCGATTATGCATGGAGCCAGTCATGTGAAAGGAGCGTAGTGTCAAAATACCAAACACATTGATAAAGCAGACCCAGGCTTATTGATTAGAGCAGTGTAGTTTGCAGTGTAAAATGGGATTTTATAGAACACAAGGCTGCATGCATTGAGTTTCAGCTTCAAAACAAACCTCTGTCACACATCATACCCACTTTTTTAGAATGGAGTTTCCCAGAGGAGAAAGAACTGCTAATGGCTATAATACATTCTGACCCCCATGTACTCAAAGTTGGTCTGATATTGTCTGAAAAAGCAACTCACACATACATTCACCTGTCAGTTTTCCAGTACGATAGGGCACCGCCCGGGCCAGAGGCTTTGACTGACAGCCATTGTGTTATCTTGTCAGTGAAGATCCAGAGGAGGTTGTGGCGTAATAGCTGCTGCTCTCTTCACATTGTCAAATCCCCAGCAGATAAGCTTCATGATGACACTTAAGCAGCCTGCTCAAGGAAATCTCATTCTTACATTTGTGCTGAATTATGTTCAGAGACCTTAAAAGGATGAGACGGGCCACTCATATACATATGAATGGGAGAAATCGTAACACTAAACAATCGCCCCGCCTTCCAGTTTCAACAGCGAATGACCTTTATGATAGATGCATCACAATGCTGGAACTCCTGCCTTACAGTTTAGAGAGCCAATCACCTGCTTGTTTACTTGAGAATGCGCATAATTAGCCTTAGCGGATGTTATTTTTATTTATTTATTTGAACTAAATAAAAGCTACATTTAGTGATAACTTAGAGTGCAGCTCATGCTCTTTCCTTTAAAAATTCGATTTTGAGTGTCACTACCTTTGTGTTTTGTGTATGCTACTGTTGGTTGACAATTTAGATTTTTTATATATGCATGTGGCAAGATGTGGGCTTCTATTTCTGCAGAGATTCTCCCTTTAAAACATTGATTGCATGGTAACATCTCATGATATCATTTTAGAGTGTGTCGGTATGATGCAAGGCTGCGATGAGGAAGGATGATTGTGATTGACATGCAGATTTAAGTGCCTTCTCTAAAATAAAATACATGACTAAATAAATACATAAATGCATATAATATTAATCTCTCTTGCTCTTAATCCTCTTATTGTCTGCCAATGATTATCCCTCAGTGTGCCAATGGTGGCATGCGTACCTTCACAGTGTAACTGTGTTTTTAGAATCAAAAGATGACACAAATTTTATCGTTTTTACAAGAAAATCTGGTATAATCCTTACAACTAGCTTAATGCTGTGTTTACACCATACCAGAATTATTTGAATTAGGAGATGACAATTTACAGATTCTACTCAGAGCAATTCTGGATGAAAATCATTTACTCATCCTCACGTGGTTCCATACCTGTATGACTTTCTTTCTTCTGCTGATCACAACTTAAAAGTTCATACATCCTCTAAAATTTATATTTTCCGAAAAATAAAATGTAAACGCATATTAAAGTGTATAGCTGTCTTTACTCTCTCCATCTGGACACAGATGCAGTGATAGAGATGTGTACTGATTGCTGTGTGTGTTTGTGTGTTGCAGTTTAATTTTGTGGGCCGGATCTTGGGCCCACGGGGGCTCACAGCCAAACAGCTGGAAGCAGAGACAGGATGTAAGATCATGGTGAGAGGGAAAGGCTCCATGAGGGACAAAAAGAAGGTAATTGTTTTTGTTCGAATTTTATTCCAAAGTTTTGTAATGTGTGTTCACTTCCTGCTTCCTGGTTGTTGTTGTTTCTTGTCTCTGCCCTTTACTGCTGGTGTGTGTTTACCTGTGTCTTGTTACCTCATTAGCCATTTGTGTATTTATACTACTTAGGTCTGCCTTACTGTTTGTCAAGTGTTGTCCATGTAACCTGGTTCTTTTAAAAAATTCATGAACAATCAAGGGCAGAAAACTTACATTTACATTGAAACACCAACTGCACACAGATGGAGGAAGCTGATTGGCTGATTTCATGCACATTCTTTAAACTTCCATATGCTTTAACATATTGCTATTTCTTCAACATTCACTTAATATTTATTCCGTCAGCCACTGTTCGCAATATGTGGCGTGGTTTAAAATCTGTCCAGATGATAGTGCGCGGCGAGGCTTTCGACTGGACGAGTTTACATGCGTATGGTTTGTGCAAGTGTAAACTAGCCCGGTCCAGTCTGCACTGCCCATAGACTGAGATACTTTTACAGGGAACAACAAGTCCTCCCCACTCCTGAGAGCTATGGGCAGGTGTTCAAACAGTGTCCTTGGCCTCAGATGAGCGGGGGCTGGATCCTGTGGCCCTGCCAGTGCTCCTCTCTCTGTAAAACCACAGTCACGGTACTCCATGCTGGGCCAATGATGCTGGGGCGGTGAGGGTCAGTGGAGGGTCTGGAAGCACCGGGTCACGTTCACTGTCCATCATTAACACTTGAGTAAACACATGTTCACGTGAACACAAACACAGAGTTTATTATCATTGAGATAAGAGAGTGGAGGATATTATTGGTATTTTTGAACACCAAAGCACAGTATGATTGCACTGCTAAACAGATGTGCTCTGTCACACATGCGCTTGTCCATCTTAAAGGAATGATCCAGGTTCAATACAAGTTAAGCTCAGTCGACAGTATTTGTTGCATAATGTCAGTTACAACAGAAAGTGATTTCTACTCAACCTTTTTTAAAGGGCGAAACATACTGCAAGTACGCAGACACATCTTACAATGCATTGTGTGTTTACTGCTGACTGCACAATAAATTGCCCCTTGAGGACAATAAAGATATCCATAACACAAGCTTGATTTCACGCATTGTTGCTTTCTGAAATGTGTCAGACCATAATTCATAACACAACACAACACAACTATGCGTAACATTCTCAATATTGCCACAAGGGTTGCTATAGTGAGATTGCTGTGAACTGTCCACTTCTACGGTGAGTTTACTATTGTTATAGCAGAGCAACGGTTTGTAGAGAGTACTACTGAGGAAGTAAGTTAAATCCGATATATTTATTGCAACTTAACCTGAATAATAAAACATCCAGTTCAATGGCATAGATGTTCAATCACCCGCTTGATTACTGAGATTTTTCCTTCCATGGTAATGCAAGAATGATCAGCCGGACTGTGCATTGGCAATGCGGTGGTCAAACACTCGCATCTGCGTTCAGGTACTTGCGTAGAGTGTGTTCTGGCATTTAAGGTCTTTTTTGCTCTTTTTAAGGAGTAAGGCCACACCCACACTAACACATTTTAATTTGAAAACTCAATTTTCAGTTTCTTATTGTCATCATTTTCAAGAGTATATGCTGAAACATACTCTACACAAATACATGAATGTAGACACTTCTAGCTGTGCAAACTCCATTTCGTTTGCATTTACAATACATGTACTTTGTTGCATTACAAAATGTGTCAGACCGGAATTCACAACACTAGTAAGCATTGTGTCCTCAACATTGCCGCAAGGGCTGCTATAGCTGACATTAGTGTGCACTGTCTGTTTCATTGGTAAGTTTTCTCTTTCAAGCCAGCTACTGTAATAGCAAAGCAATAGTTTGAAGAGAAAACTGCAGGACAAGAAAGTTAAAGTCAATATATTTATTGCAACTTACCTGAATCCAGTATAGTGGCACAAGCTTTTCAAGATAACTCTGCCGTTCCCTTTAGGACTCAGGTTTGTAACCACTAGAGTAACGTTAAGCTGGTTGAGCATGTTTAACTCTATGTTGGCTATGAGTTGGCCAAGCGCTTAAATCTGTGTACACATACTTGCAAAAAGTATGTTTCTGGCCAATGCAGTACTAAATAACATTTTTGAAAGTCTCTGTGGACATGACCTTAGGCACTTACAATGGAAGTAAACAAGCCCTGATTAATATTTTTGCTCATATTTTTTGTTTGTACACTTACATTAGAAATATAATTTTTTAGCTGTAAAGTTCTTCTTTCTTTTTAATGTTTTAAAGGAGGATTTGCTTTTTGGGTATAGACAGAAAGGAAATTGGATATAGACAGAAAGTAGAGGGAGAGCAAGGGAAATGTAATAAGAACAAGGCACAGACTGGATTGTTGAGACATTTAATCTGTAAAGTTCTCAATTTTTTTTTTATGTGGAACTATTGCTTTATGCAGATGAACTGGTAGGGCCTATGCACTAATAGTTGTCACACACCTGTTGTCTGGTAAAGACATAGCAGATGGCTTTTTTTAGACTGTTTCGGGCTGGTTTTCGTCGTAGGACATTGCACAAAGGTTTTGTGGTTCACAGGCTTTACTAATGTTACGTCGTCAAGACAATGAAGTCCAAAGATTGGACATGTTTATTCCCATTGTGAGTGCTTACAGTTGTAGTTGTTGTAATTTACTGCCTTGCAGACCTAACTTTGTGTCATATATCTTAAATATTGCATTCGCCCAGCTGTCCTTAGTAAAAAGCAGGTTGCGTTGACTGTGGTAGATTACTGCCAGTGTTGGGTGTAATTGGATTACATAGTAATTAGTTACTGTAATCAAATTACTTTTAGTCACAACAAGTAGTGTAACTCATGATATTTTAAATGATTGTAATCAGATTACAGTTACTGATTTTCAATGAAAATAATTACTTTTAATTTCATTACTTGGGCTACAAATATAAAAAAATATAATATTTATGTATAATCCAATTAATGTATTAATATAATAAAAAATTTGAAATATTGTGTTCAAATGTACGTCTTTTTGCATTTCTGTGACAGGTGAAATCTCTACGACAGTGAACAAGGAAAAAAATCATGTTATTTTTTTAGAAAGAAACAAAGTAATTAGTAAGGTGATTACTTTTTCAATGAAGTAATTAGTAAAATAATTTAATAGTTTTAGAGAAGTAGTTAGTAATTTGTAGTGGATTACTTTTTTTTGTAACTTACCTAACACTGATAACCGCATGTTCGTTCAGTCCACTGCTGATGTGACATGTTGGCTGAGGCTTCTGTGTCTTAAAGCTGTCGTCTGATGTAGCCAGCTGCTATTTCTTTGCACGGTGGAAAAACTCCAAATATAATGTAGAATTTCCCAGAAAGTGAGATTTGTACAAGTGAGTACAAATCCCATCCCATCTTAAAATGGTGAAAACTATTTTCTTTGACAATTATATAATATTATGCCACAATTGCTGTCAATAGAGATTAACTTGTATTGAACTCAGAACACACGCTGATGCACACATATGTATCTGATCTGGAAGCACATTTGTGTTTCCATTAGTTGGGCAGGACCTGTATTTGGACAAGTGCTTGGACAAGCAGATAGCTATCTGAGCTCATCCTGCGCGACCGTGAGGAAGATCTGGAGAAAAATAAAACAAGTGCTCTGTGAAAATCGTTGTTGTCATCTCTAACCCTTCATGCACATCTGGATCGGTTCTGCATCCTGTCGGAGCGCAGCTGGTTGTCTGCATATCAGATCTCAGCTGTGTGCGTGGATTGCCCCTTTCTGATAGTATGGCCCATCCGACATTGCCGGGGTCAATTGAAGCTCTTTTGCAAACATTCACATGTGTGCTTAAAGGTTCTGACGGCCTTTGCTCTTTGAGGCTCATGTTGCTTTGGTAGATAGCAAAAAAAGTCTCCTCTCTCATGATCTCTATACCTTGTGTTCTTTCTCTTTCACACACACACACACACACACACACACACACACACACACACACTAACACGCTTACTAATCTAAATAATGACATACCATATAATAATTTTTTATATAAAACTAATTGTAATGACTACAGATTAAACTTAACTCTACCCCTAATATAACATTTTGGCAAAACTTTACAACAAAGTTGTATTAGTTTGAAGACAGTTAACATAAACTGTTCACATGAACTAGCGATGAACAATTATTTTACAGCATGCCTATATCTTGGTTAATGTTAACTGCTACATATACAAATGCATATTTTTCTACATTTAAAATTGTATATGTTAAAATTACCTAATTCAATACAAATAAGAATACAATTTTGACATTAACCAATATTAATACATGCTGTAGAATAATCATTGTTCATTATTAGTTCATGATCCCTAATGCATGAAAGTTTTCATGAAATGCTCTTTTTTTTATCATTGTATTATTTTCCCTGTGATCCACTGATTATGTTAGTAAAGTTATTTTTTGCACCAAAACAGTCATAATTTAGTAATATATTATAATTTGTCACCCTGTCGCTAGCCCTGTGTTTGAAATGCTCAGTTTTGTCCTAAGCACCTCCTTAAAACTTCAACGTATACGGCCACTGTTATGATTGGTTAACATTGTGCAGCCCCTCAAATACAGCCATATTTGAAACTCAATCGTAAGAGAATGAACAAGCTCCACAACACTATTAAACTAAATTTCAGTGTTTACGGATACACCTGGTGTAGACGGGGTGTCAGCACCATAAACTATCATACACTCATTACATTTGAAATATTCATGAAAGTGTTACTTACTGTTTTGAGATTGGGTCTGACTTTTTTAACTTGCCCCATCCTTCAAAAACAGTTCCTTTGCATTTACATTTATGCATTTGGTAGATGGTTTTATTAAAAGTGACTTACAGTGCCCTTATTACAGGGACAATCCCCCTGGAGCAACCTGGAGTTAAGAGCCTTGCTCAAGGACACAATGGTGGTGGCTGTGGGGATCGAACCGACAACTTTCTGCCTTACAGTTTAGTGCGTTAGCTCACTACACCACCACCAGTCCTTTGCAAATAATGAATAGTTTTATGACTAGTTCACAAGCAATCCACGCTGACAGCCAAAAAAACATGCAATCAACACTGAAATATGGGTTATATGTGTTTCAGTGTTGAAATGCACATCCACATGACACACATACATATTCTAAAGCAGAACTTGACACACACACATCAAGTTCCCAGTATCATCCTGCACGGAAATGCATATCACCAGAAATACAACAAGATGGTCAAAGACGTCCATCTAGTGCATATACCAACAAAAAAAAATACTCTTTCAGAGTTGTAACTTGACACCGCGTCTTCTAAAAGTGGCCCGTGGTACATTTAAACAGTCAAAAACATCTGTCTAATGCATGTTTATATACAAATATAATTCTAAATAGTCTAGATGGGTCCCATTTGGTGTTCAGGAATAGTTAGGTCACACTAGGCCTGTCTGTCTTGCTCTCTCTCAGTTTACAAACTGAAGCAACAGTGGGCAGGACCAAGGGTGCGATGATGTGAATTAGGCGGTCATGAATTAATGGGCCCCCTAGTGAAAAAGGGTGTTTTTGCAGCTTGGTTTCAAATAAATGGTTTTATTGCATTTGGGGATTAACTTTTGAGTTCTGAAATTTACAGTATGTTTTTATAGTAGAAAGACAAAATGTCAAGGAAATTGTATTGCTCATGGCATGACCCCTTTAAGTAATTTGTATGAATAGATCCTTATTGTAAAATGTTTTTTCAAAAACATTTTTCATTTGGCTTTTATGGGGAATTTAGCTAGTCTTTCAGTCTCACCTTCGCCTTAAGCTTAGCTCTGATATAAAGTCTTAATCATTTCTTTGTCTATAAACCTTTTAAGGAGAAAAAGCCTTTAAAGTCATTTGATTAAAAACCGCAGCCATGTATTTAGATTGGAAGAGTGAGTGTGCACTACCTAAACAATGGACTTGCCCTGCCCATGTCTTCAAACATTAATGCTGATACATAGAGGGAACGTGGAAAGTGTTGTGAGGTGGTGTCGTCTTTGTTCTGACTGGGCCTGTCAAAGAGACTCAGCTGCAGTTTTGGCCCGCTGGCAATTACTGTTATTAGAACTATCACAATCACTTCAGCTTCATGCACTTTCACTTTCACCATCATTTAGCAGAACTGTGTGTGTACGCGCAAGTGACAGTAATATATTCTCACGTACATATTAAAGTGGCTATCCATGTAAAGCGTAACCATGATAGTACTTTTAACACATTGTCACAAAGCTTCAAAGCTTTGAATAGGTACTAGTAGATTTATAATGCCTAATTTAAAGGAATCAAAATACCCAATAATATAACTCAATAAGATAACATTTTCCTTGATCTTTTGAGGTAAAGTTTGTTTTTGTTGTATTATGAAAACATACTGTAACTTCCAAAACTCAAAACTGCCTCCTCAAAAGAGACCATTTATGAAAGCTGATGTGTGTAATTTTTTCCATGTTAAAATTATTTCTTGAGTCCCAAGTGTAAAAATAAAAGTGTAACACTGTGGCAATATCAAAACATTCCCCTATTTGTTTGAGCCTGACACAGCAACATAGGCTCGACCAATAGTGTAAGGTGGGAATTTTCTGGAATCTGGTTAAAAACAGCGATGATTTTAGAATAACAGCGAGATTGCTTGTGGAGCAGAAATCCATGGATTTATTACCGCACAACCCCAAAACAATTGCATATGATATAAGGATGATAATAAGGATATATACAATTATTCCTATATTATTATTTAGAACAACAATTATTTACTAATTCGAATGATGTTCTAAACCCAGATGCTGTTATTTTTCCAAGTGTTATGAAGCCTTATTACGCATGTCTCTGGAAAACTTGATTCTGATTAGTCAATGGTATCATCTAGCAAAATAACTGCACAGCCGGGGATTAGGACATCAGATCAGTCATCCGGGTATTGCGAGTCATCTTTCCTACATTTTGGATCACTGTGTGATCTCTACATGTAAGTTAATGAAATCATTTAAACTCAAATCAAATCAATATTTCATTGCATTTATTTATTTGGCATATAGTCTTGTAATAAGCTGGATATTGAGCAGTCTGACAGTCATTATTTACAAAATAAACTCAAAGAAATCTCTGACACAAGGAATTCAGCTGTTCAGCGATGTCTTCTCAGATATTAACATAATTTCAATGCAAATCAATATTTAATGTCGATTTATTAATTTATTTGGTTTGTAGCCATGTAATAAGGGTTTAATAACTGTGTAATAAACCCCTTTAGGGTATAACACCCGGGACAAAAAACAGCTTACTCTACAGTATCCCTTATATAGCTTTGTGTGAGAAACAAAACTACATTTAAGTTGTTATTCGTTTAGAATCTTCCCCTTCACAGCAGCACTCAAATTTCATGCTCCATCCTGCAGATTAGAAATTAAACATCGTGTTCACTTATGCGATGAGATTTTATAGCTTTAGCAAAGGTGAAAAATGACATAAAACAACATAAAATTGGTCTGTTCGAAATACAATATGACAAAATTGGTCTGTTTGACATGAAAAATGACATAAAATGTATCTGTTCCTCACACAAAGCTATTGCATGGCTTTAGAAGAATTGTAATTTTGCGTAAAAGACAAACAGTATGGACTACTTTTATTATGCTTTTAAAGTATGTTACTTTTTCTGTGTTAAAAAAAAACTTTCTCATATCTCAGCTTAATATGCAGAGACAACTATAAGTAAGCCACGTATAGGTCAAATGTTTTTTTTTTTAATAAACACTGTGTCTCTGTGGCACTATGAAAACAATCCTGTGTTTGTACTAAGCAACCCGCATATACCTGCCCCAACAACGTTACTCAACCAATGATGTGAGTTGGGGGCGGAACTATCTGACTGTTTGAACAACAGAAGTCTAAGGGAGTATTTGGAAAGCTATTTTGAAAACATTGTTTATCTTTGCAATTCCATTTGGTGGCGCTAATGTCTCAGAAATTACATACTTTGGCTTTAAGGTGCTTCTTTGTTCTTTTTGGACCTTTACAGACATGGTCACTATGAACTGTCATTGTATGGAAAGAGCTCTGTGAATATGAAATATTTTGTGTTTCACAAAAATAATATGCATATTTGTTCGGAACAACATGTGTGTGAGTAAATAATTACATAATTTTAAGATTTTGGGTGAACTATTTCTTGGACAGCGGATAGAATACTGCATTGCTATATTGCAGTCCAGAGTTCTCTAACAAAGGAAGTTAACTTTTATTCTTGCGTTCTTTAAAATCCTCTAACAAGAAGCTCTGATATGCCTGCACTGTTACACAAGCACCAAATCAACAGGATTTGACAGCAAAACCTATTACGTTCTCCAGAGAGAGAGAGAGAGAGAGAGAGAGAGAGAGAGAGAGAGAGAGAGAGAGAGAGAGAGAGAGAGAGAGAGAGAGAGAGAGAGAGAGAGAGAGAGAGAGAGAGAGAGAGAGAGAGAGAGAGAGAGATATCAGTGTTTTTAAACATCCATCTGGTTGAGTGCAGAGTTCCATGTCTGTAATTTTCAAGTAATCCCGAATGCCTTGATTAGCAGGTTCAGGTGTGTTTTACTGAGGTTGGAGATGAACTATGCTAGAAAAGTGGCCCTCCAGAAGCGTTGAGAACCCATGCCTAGTCATTGCATCATCTTAGCTGCCAAATGTGCCTGTTTTCATCACTGTGGCATTATAAAATAGGAACATAAGGTGAAGAACATGACCACATCTTACTTACTATGGATTTGCAGGTTAATCCTAAAAATCGATACTTCTGATATTAATGTTGTATAGAGGGGATCGATCCTTACTTGAAAATATTGATCCCAAAAGTTCAAACTGGTGATTTTATTATTTCCCATGAAAATGCATGTTTCATCAATCTTTGAAGTAAAAAATAAAGAATTATATTTGCAAAAAATTGGTAGGACAGAAACTATTTGTTCTTCCACTAATCTTTGCCTGCAAAAATGTAGACAGATGCTAACAATCATAAGCAATGCTCAGTTATAGTGCTCATTCAAAAGTGAGTAGTCTTTGTGTGTGTTAAATGACAGTATATAAACAGCTTCTTTTACTTTACATAAAATGACCAAATAACATGTGACATTTATTACTGTATAGGTTTAATTCAGTTAAAAGTAGTTAGAAGATTTATAGTAGCGATGCACCGATCGACTGGCCAGGGACCAGAATTAGCCGATTTTCCGCATGCTCGGACCGACCAGTAACCGGCCGGTCAGCCTCACGTCTTTCCGATTCCAAGCCGGTCCATTTTGTTGCCAGCGGCGCAGGCAATAACGTCACAGCTGCATGTAAACATGTCATTGGCGTGGAAGATCTTCTCTGTGAGTGAAGAATACATAAAGTTCGAAATGTGTAATAATTGTAAGGCCAAAGTAAACCGTGGGGGAACCACCACAATAACTTTCAGATCAACAAACCTAATTAGACATTTAAAACACCATCACCCAGCTGAAAATGCCCATTTTAAAAAAGAAGCTAAAAAGTGAAAGCAGCTAAAGCTAGCCAGAGCTCTGAGCCAGCCACAAGTCAGCAGCCTCTCCTATCATTCCTTGGAATGAGCAATGAAAATACCAAAGCAATTACGAGGAAAATGATGGAATTCATGGCCCTGGATGACCAGCTGTTCTCCATAGTTTAGGACAGAGGCTTCAGAAATCGGATAAATTTCCTCGATACAGAGTAGGAGGTACTTTCCGACGTCGCGTTGCCCGAGTTGTTTAATCTTGTGTCATGTCACACACGCAGCCTGTTATCTGTCAACATTTTGGGTACACAAATCCGGGAGAGGGGAAGTGGGGTGCTGGATGACAGAGGCAGGCTAAATACTATACATATTGTGCCGTTGTGATTTAATGTGCTGAGTAACGTAATTTTTCCCACCGTGTCCGATATTAAAATCAGTGCGACACACATTGCAAAAGGCGTGGGCATTGTCGATATGGCTTCGGGATATGAAATTAAATTCTTCCATCCAGCTGTTGTTAAATGTACATGTATATTTTGTTTTTTTTCACCGGAGCACCAGCTGAGTCTTCTCCTCCCATCTACCAGTGATGCTTGATTTAACATCCCGCGTCTACTGCCTTCGCAGATATCAACAGCGCAAATGGGTTGTAGGTTGCCAGATTGTGGTCATAAATGATTTGTAATATGTATGATGTGTCGATTGTGTGAGTAGGATGCGTTTCATTCAAGAATCTGGCAACTGGACCACCTTGGAATAATATATTGATTATTCATATAACGTGGTTTGGGCCTTACAAATTACGGGACTTTTTTTGGGAGAAATAACAAAACGGGAGACTCCCGGGAAAAACGGGAGTGTTGACAGGTATGGTTACAAGCCGTTCCCGAAGCAGTGCTCAGTTTTACAACTGATATTTGGACTTCTAACGTAAGTTGAGCGTATTGGACACTTCAGTTT
This sequence comes from Xyrauchen texanus, assembly GCF_025860055.1. Lineage (NCBI taxonomy): Eukaryota > Metazoa > Chordata > Actinopteri > Cypriniformes > Catostomidae > Xyrauchen > Xyrauchen texanus. Next base: position 35,706,224 of record NC_068295.1, read on the forward strand.
TTCAGATCTTTGGAATTGTTTTGTTAGACGAGTAATAAAGAGAAAAAGGTTCATTTATAAAAAGTGGAAAATGACATCTGTTATATAAAGCAACTCATTTGCAGTTAATTGTTATTTCTACCTCTTTCCAGTCACAGAGCACTTTATTTTGAGAGTTGTTTAAGTGAGAGAAGATCCTGTAACTTAGTGCAGTTTGGGGGAAATTGTAATGTTTAATCATTTATTTTATTATGAAAATAAAATTTAGCATTGAAGAAAGGTAGATTTTGTTTGTATATGTGGTCAATAATAGTTCTTCGAAAGAAAATCGGAATCTGAAAAAATCGGTATCGGCAGGTCACACTTGCAAAAAATCGGAAATTGAAATCAGCCAAGAAAATTGCAATCGGTGCATCTCTAATTTATAGTGTTCTGTAATTTTTTTTTTAATGCTAAACAAAACAGAAGTCTTATTATTAGCAGTTTGGAGGCCAACAAGTCCTATAAATTATGGCTTTAAAATATAACATTATATGGCTACATTTCTAAAATAGAAATATTTACCTTCATTGTACTTGGTATCAGATTAAAAAAAAATGCCTATCCCTATCTTTAACTCCCTTACTCTTCCCTTGTCCTGTCCCATCCAAGCTGTAATATTAATTCCCAGAACCTTCCACCGAGGGGTCTGTGCTCCTTTAGGGTGGCATTATTGCTTCAGTGAGGATTACAAAAGAAGAGTAGAATGGATTTATGGACATTGATTATGCTACTGCTCAGCTACATGGGCAGCTTAGAGAGGTGTAAACAAAGGCCTACTGGAGGGCCATGAAGTTGGACATATTTCCTGGGTCGAACATTGAGGGAGCGTCACCTTGACAACGAGCCTGTTGCCAGCCGCCTGGCAAGGCCGGAGGAGGATCGTCTGCAGACTAATATGAGACAACCTGCCTTGATCACAGGAAAATAAGTGTCTTAGCTGTATCTTACCCGCAGACAGACTGGCCCACACATCACCTCCTCTCCAGTCCCTACATGCGGCCTCTGCCCATCGTTTCTGAGTGTTAGTGACAGTGTGGCCCTGGGTGAGTTGCTGGGCTGTGACAATAAGCCTCAGAAGATCAATTTATAGCGCTTGTCACAACCAAGGAAAGCCAAGAAAATCAGCCATGCAAAACCGGAGGGGGGAACAAAGAATAAAAGGAAGTGACCTCATAATACCCGTGCGCCTCCATCCTAATGATAAATCATATTGAGTGTGTTTGGTGATGCTAGCGCTAACGCAACCCCGTTTTCCCCCCTTCCTCGCTTCACAGCAAAAGGGGCAACAATGGATCCTTAATGAAAATCAACAGGCAGAACGTGGGAACACAGACGGCGACGCTGATTGCCATCAATTTCACATTTGCAGGCACGGGAAGAAAACTTTAGCACTGTTTACATATCTGATTATTGCATAAATCAGATCTTGATTTTTCATTTGGAAATCCTATAGAAAAACAGTCAAACAAGCCAAACCCAGACAGACAAAAATGGTAAAGTAGGTGGAGTGCAACGAAGCCCTTCAGCTTATTATGCTCTGGGTTTCAATCAATGAACCAGTTTGCCCTCAGCAATCTACAAATCTGTTTATTCCAAAGCTTTTATGGCTTTGTTGTTTAAGTTTGTGTTCTGTGATTAACAATTTATTTTAGACTTTTAGTTTTAAGTAGGGCTGTCGATTTAACACATTAATTCAGTGTGATTAATTCTATAAAAAAATACAGCTTTAAAAAATGAACGCATTTAATCATGCCCCACGACTATAAACAGGAATGTTCACTTTAATGTTTGTACGATTCCCAGGAAGCAGGGGGCAGCAAGCGCAGCTCCAGCTTTACAAGCAACATGCAGCTGTACAGAGAACAATCCTGGATTGCTACAATTACTGACAAAAGACAGCACATGATGAGGATGCATTTGTGTGTTCAAACACAGCTGGATGGAACGCAACTCCAAAGCTGTCTCGAGATGTGTTCTGAGTTTCAAACTACATTTAACTTGGCACAGCAGCCCAAAAATGCTGTGTTTATAACTCGAAACAACCAAACATAATGCTCCAAAAGTGTCCGTCTGACACATGTACATAGATGTGTCCTTAGAAAAGCTCTTATAATAAGTCTACCTCAGACAGACTGATGAATTCAGTTGCCAAACTGATTTATGTGGACTGCTGGCCAATGAAAGACTTACGTTCAATCATATGGAAATAAACAATAAATATTGCCTTCTAAAGTCACTTTCTGAATTGCCTAATCAATGCTTTACTCATCTGCTAAATTAATGTAATGTATTTTAATTATTATCTTTATTGTATATTATATTTACAATTATTTAAATATAAATATTTATGATTATTTAATTATTTATTGATTTATATTTATTTAGGGGCCTTTTTCTGCAAACGGTACTGTATCTGATTAATTGCAATTAATTTGATTAAATAATAGTCATATCATGTAATTACAGTTGCAAGAAAAGTATATGAACCTTTTGGAATTACTTTCTTTTATGTATAAATTTGTCTTGAAACGTTTGGTTACGTATGTAACCTCCGTTCCCCGAGGGAGGGAACGACACGTTGTGTCAGAGAAGCGACACTAGGGGTCTCTCTTGAGCGCCGATATTCATCTCTGACCTATTGAAAAGGGCCAATGGGAGTTGGCAGTCAGTATTTGCATACCCCGCCCCCGGACATACGGGTATTTAAGCGGGGCAAATACGGAAGTTTAGTCAGGATTTTTCTGAGGAGCCGGAATGGTCCGGCCACAACAGTGGCTCGGTTCAGTGACATGGCGGAGGAAAGACACAACGTGTCGTTCCCTCCCTCGGGAACGGAGGTTACATACGTAACCAAACGTTCCCCTTCTGTCGCTCTCTCCACGTTGTGTCGGAGAAGCGACACTATGGGACCCATTCCAATCTTGCCATGTGCTGAACCATGTACGTGAACCGCCGATACAGAGGCGGGCAGGGATTTCATCCAGTGCCGCGCATCGTCTGTACCTGGCTGCACGTACCCTTCCCCAATGCCCCATAAGAACATCGGAGTCCTTCTAGTTATCCTGGAAGGGGAACAAGGCGATGTTTGCCAACATGGGAACGGGCCAGCCTGGCTGGGCCTCTTTTCTCTCTATGTTTCTCGCATAGAGCAATCACGGCCTGGGCCCTTACACGCATATAGGGAAGGGGGTCTTACCCAGACCCTGCGGAGACCACACCTGCCCTTTTTCTTGGGGAGGAAAAGTGGTAGACACGTCACATGGCCGTCTTAGGGCTCGTGTGGAAAGTGTGGTGCGGTGGTAGATCCAGCCTCGAAAGGGGGGAGTTGCTACAGCACGGCGACCGAGGCAGCTGTAACTGCCTAAGGGAGACAAGGGGGTCCGCTCGTAAGGGGACAGAACCGTGGAATTACACACAGGGGGAGTCCGAGCAGGAGGCCTTACCTGTGGAGCACCTATACCAGTACAGGGTAGCCATCAGGGTACCCGCAGTGGCTGGGTCGGCGAGTTCCTCCGCTGAACCGCGGACCCGGAGGGCTGGGGAGGAATCGACCAGGGGCCCGACTTCGGAGTGGAGCGCCCTGGGAAGAAGGCTTTACCTTGACGTCAGGAAAGGGCGCTGAGCGCAAGCGATCCACCCGGCCGGTCGGTCTCACGTGTTACCGAGTTCTACGGGCTCGGACCTGACAAAACACGAGACGCAACCGACTCAACGCGGAGGTTGTAAAACCTCGCGAAGGTGTTGGGTGTTGCCCAACCCGCGGCTCTACAGATGTCTGCTAGGGAGGTGCCCTTGGCCAGTGCCCACGGCCAGTGCCCACGGCCAGTGCCCACGGCCAGTGCCCACGAGGACGCAACACCCCTTGTTGAGTGAGCTCGGACCCGCAAGGGTAGGGGCACGGCCTGGGTGTGATAAGCCAGTGTGATGGCGTCAACAACCCAGTGGGTGAGCCTCTGTTTGGAGACGGCATTCCCTTTCTGCCGTCCCCCAAAGCAGACAAAGAGCTGCTCAGAGCGTCTGGTGCTCTGTGTGCGGTCCAGGTAAATGCGCATGGCACGCACTGGACACAGCAACGAAAGGGCTGGGTCTGCCTCCTCCCAGGGCAGCGCTTGCAGGTGCGCTTGCAGGTTCACTTCCTGATCTCGGAATGGTGTGGTAGGAACCTTGGGCACATAGCCCGGTCACGGTCTTAGGATCACAGACGTATCTGCCGGACCGAACTCCAGGCAAGTGTCGCTGACAGAGAACGCTTGCAGGTCCCCGACCCTCTTGATAGAGGTGACCGCGCGATCAGCAGGGCCGTCTTAAGAGAGAGGGCCCTGAGTCCAACTGATTCGAGCAGCTTGAAGGGAGGTCTCTGGAGTCCTGCCAAGACTACCGAGAGATCCCAGGAGGGAACTAGGCCTGGCCGGGAGGGATTCAACCTCCGGGCGCTCTCAGGAACCTGAGGATCAGGTGCGTGCTTACCCAAAGACTTGCCGTCTACAGGATCGTGGTGGGTGGCGATAGCGGCAACATACACCTTGAGGGTGGACGGGGACAGCCTCCTGTCCAGCCTCTCCTGTAGGAACAGAAGCACTGACCTAATCGTGCGTCTCTGCGGGTCTTCGGCTCGGGAAGAACACCAATCTGCGAACAAGCGCCACTTTAGGGTGTAAAGGTGCCTGGTAGAGGGGGCTCTGGCTTGGTTGATTGTATTCACAACGGTCGCCGGTAAGCCGGCTAGCTCTTCCGCGTCCCGTCCAGGGACCAGACGTGGAGGTTCCAGAGGTCTGGGCGCGGGTGCCAGAGCGTGCCCAGTCCCTGAGAGAGGAGGTCCTTTCTCAGGGGAATCCGCCAGGGAGGAGCTGTCGCGAGGAGCCTGAGTTCCGAGAACCAAGTCCGAGTGGGCCAGTAGGGGGCCACCAACGTGACTTGCTCCTCGTCCTCCCTGACCTTGCACAGCACCGGTGCAAGAAGGCTCACTGGGGGAAATGCGTACTTGCGCAGCCCCGAGGGCCAGCTGTGTGCCAGCGCGTCTGTCCCGAGGGGAGCCTCTGTTGTGGCGTACCAGAGCGGGCAGTGGGAGGTTTCCTGGGCGGCGAACAGGTCTACCTGGGCCTTGCCAAACCGTTCCCAAATCAGCTGGACCGACTGGGGGTGAAGCCTCCACTCCCCGCCGGGCAGGCGTTGTCGTGATAGCGCATCCGCTACGACGTTGAGCTTGCCGGGGATGTGAGTGGCACGCAGCGACTTGAGTCTCCATAGGAGGAGACGGCAGGCGAATTGTGACGTGGCGGGAGCGTACGCCGCCTTGGCGATTTATTTACGCCACCACCGTGGTGCTGTCCGATCTCACGAGGACATGTTTGTCCCGAACTAACAGGAGGAACTTCCTGAGAGCAAGATGGACGGTCAACAACTCCAGGCAATTGATGTGCCAACGCAGCGGGGCCCCTTTCCAACGGCCCGCTGCTGCGTGCCCGCTGCACGTGGCACCCCACCCGGACCGGGAGGCGTCGGTTGTGACCAGAACGCGTCGGGACACCTGCTGCAGGGGCACTCCTGCCCGTAGAAAGCAGAGGTCTGTCCAGGGTCGGAGTGTTTTGAGGCAGGCGGGGGTGATCCTTACCCGATGCGTGCCGTGGTGCCATGCTTGTCTCGGGACTCGAGTCTGGAGCCAGTGCTGGAGTGGTCTCATATGCATCAACCCCAACGGCGCGACCGCCGCGGAGGACGCCATATGCCCCAGGAGCCTCTGGAAAAGTTTTAAAGGGACCACTGTGCCTGGCTTGCTGTCATTGAGACTGCGTCTAACTCCAACCCGAGAAAAGAGATGCTCTGAACCGGAGTGAGCCTGCTCTTTTCCCAGTTGACCTGAAGCCCCAAGCGGCTGAGGTGCCAGAGCACCTGGTCTCTGTGTGTGCATAGTAACTCTCGAGAGTGTGCTAGGATGAGCCAGTCGTCGAGGTAGTTGAGAATGCGGATGCCGGCTACTCGTAGCGGGGCAAGGGCCGCCTCTGCGACTTTCGTGAAGATGCGAGGGGACAGAGACAGGCCGAAGGGGAGGACTTTGTACTGAAACGCCTGGCCGTCGAACGCGAACCGTAAGAAGGGTCGGTGTCGTGGCAGAATTGAGACGTGGAAGTACGTGTCCTTCAGGTCTACCGCTGCGAACCAATCTAGATGCTGAACACCAGCCAGAATATTTCTCTGCGTGAGCATTTTGAACGGGAGTTTTAACAAGGCCCGATTGAAAACTTGCAAGTCCAGGATTGGTCGTAAGCCACCGCCTTTCTTGGGTACAATGAAGTAAGGGCTGTAGAAACCCTTCCTCATTTCGGTTGGAGGGACGGGCTGTACCGTGCCCTTGGCTAAGAGGGTTGCGATTTCCGTGCGCAGGGAACTGGCATGCTCGCCTTGTACTGCAGAAAAGCGGACGCCCCTGAAGGGGGGCAGGAGCCGGGCAAACTGAATTGTGTAACCGAGTCGAATGGTCCGGTGCAGCCAGCGTGATGCGTTGGGAAGCGAAAGTCACGCTTCCCAGCTCTGCGCTAGGGGCACCAAAAGGACGAGTGTTTTGGACGTACCCGGCGGGGCCTCGCAGCGGGGCGGAACAGGTAATGCAGCGTCGGGCGGCTTCGTTGCGGCCTGAGGCTGAGGTGCTGAGAATAGACTCAAAGCACTTACCTTGCTCCGCGTGCCCGGCAGGAGGCGGATCTTGACTGAGGAGGAGGTCTGATGTTGGCGTCCTCTGGACTCGTCTGAACCGGCCGGCCGGGGGACAGTCGTGGGCAGGCGGAAGGCGGGATCGCCGCGTCCTGTGTACCGGGACTGTTGTGATCTGAAAGCACATTGTCGTGAAAACAGCATTTGCGGGCCAGGTGACCCAGAGGCAAAGGAAATAGCTCTTTTATTGAGAATGTGGGTACCACAGCCCCCGTCATTCTCCTCCCGGCCCTCCACCGGGGGACGGAGTGGTCTTACCACCTCCGGAGCTAACATCTTCGGCACTGGGTCAGCTGTCTCAGGAACGCTTGGGAGCCTTCCGGGTCCTGGAGGGGGTTCGTGAGACAGGGGGCGTGTGCCGCCTGCGGAGTGCTCGACGCTGGGGCTGAGAGCTGGGCCCGGGTTGAGGCGGAGCAGGGGCTGGTTTTCTTGCAGGGGGATGCCCTCGGCGGGCAGACGGGGCAGGGCCCGTAGCGGCAGGTCTGCGGCGGGGCATGATGTGCGAAATGGCCTCCGTCTGCTTCTTCACCGCGGAGAACTGTTGGGCGAAGTCCTCGACGGTGTCACCGAAAAGGCCAATCTGGGAGACAGGTGCGTCCAGGAAGCAGTTCTTGTCAGCCTCACGCATCTCGACCAGGTTGAGCCAAAGATGGCATTCCTGGACCACTAGGGTGGCCATCGTCTGTCCGAGTGCGTGCGCTGTGGCCTTCGTCGCTCTCAGGGCGAGGTCGGTCGCTGAGCGCAGTTCCTGCAGCACATCAGGATCAGGTCCACCCCCGTGCATGTTTCTGAGAGCTTTGGCCTGGTGGACTTGCAGGAGGGCCATCGCATGCAGGGCGGAGGCAGCGCGTCCAGCCGTAGTGTAGGCCTTCGCGTTGAGTGAGGATGTTGTCCTACAGGGCTTGGATGGGAGTACGGGGCGACCCCACCAGGAGGTAGGGCTACCGGGGCATAGATGATGCGCAACTGCCCTATCGACCTGGGGAATCGCGTCGTACCCGTGGCGCTCTCCGCCCTCGAGGGTGGAGAGAGTGGAGCGGGTGGCACCTAGACGAGCGGAGAGCGGGGCTCTCCACGTAGACGTCAGCTCATCATGCACCTCCGGGAAGAAAGGGACCGGGGGGATGCGAGGCCGCGAACGGCGCGCTGCCCCAGGAACCAATCATCCAACCGAGAAGGCTGTGGGGAGGATGGAGGGTTCCAATCCAACCCCACGCTCAAGGCGGCCCGGGCAAGGATGTCGGACATCTGAGCGTCGGCCTCTGCCGGGGCCTGCTGGCCCGAAGGCGGCAGTCCAGGGGAGTCCTCGGCATCAGACACCGCACTCTCCGATGCAGCAGCGAGCTCATCTGCTTCGGACTCGGGAGGATAGACAGCCAGGCCATGAGGCGAGCTGCTATCGCCGCGAGCGTGGACGGAGACCAGTGAGCGTGTCGGGGAATGGGAGGTTCGAGGGGGGGTTACCCGGCGAAACTGCACCCGCTGCCGCCCCCAAATCGCCCACAGAGCCAACCGCACCGTCCTCAATCCCGTGGGAAGACTTGCTTTCTGTTGAAAGCAAGCCGCGACCGCAACGTGGTCATGGTCATGTTCTCGCAGTGAGAACATGAACCATCCACAAACGCCGCCTCGGTGTGATCGCGGCCCAAACACACGAGACAGCACCTGTGGCCGTCTGAAGCGGAGAGCACTCTACCGCATCCAGGAACAACACAGGGGTGGAAAGGCATCTTGAAAAAAACGCGTCCTTAAAAGGACGTTCAACGCCGCTGTGTTTGCTCTTTTAGAGGAAATTACTCTTATAGTAAAAACTCTTTTAATACACAGTGTGTGTGTGTATGTGTCTGCGCTGTCGAAGCGCTCAGGGGCAACAATGCACGCCGTGCAATGAGAAGGAGAAAGCCGCTGTTGTGCGCCATCAAGATCCAACAGCATGCAGATCGTCAGAGGAAAACAGGAACGTTTGAGTGGTGTGTAACTCGCAGCAAACTGCAGACAAGACCATCGGCTCCGAAGAAATTTTCTTACTAAACTTCCATATTTGCCCCTCTTAAATACCCATATGTCCGGGGGCGGGGTATGCAAATACTGACTGCCAACTCCCATTGGCCCTTTTCAATAGGTCAGAGGTGAATATCGGCGCTCAAGAGAGACCCCTAGTGTCGCTTCTCCGACACAACGTGGAGAGAGCAACAGAAGGGGAATCTGGGTTACTTTTCATCTAAGTTACAATAATGAACAAACACAATCTGTTTTAACTAATAATGCACAAATTATTGTATTTTTCTTGTACATATTGAATACATCATTCAAACATTCACAGTGTAGGTTGGAAAAATTATGTGAACCTCTAGGCTAATGACATCAACAAAAAAGCTAATTAGAGTCAAGATTTGGCAAACCTGGCATCCAATTAATGAAATTATATTATAAGTGTGGGTTAGAGCTACTTTGACTGATAAAAAACACTCAAACATGTTGAGTTTGCTATTCACAACAAGCATCTGCTGACGTGCACAAAATAGATTTCAGAAGAACTACATTTAAGAATTGTTGCTGGTTAGGGTTACACAGTTATCTAGAAGAGCTAAGATATCCATCTGTCCACAGTTAGACAAATTGTCTATAGTTTAAAATAATTTAGTACTGTTGCTACTCTCCTTAGAAGTGGCCATCCTGCCAAGATGACTCAAAGGGCACACCACTAGTGGGAAAATGTTTTGTGGGCTGATGAAACTAAGTTTGAATTGTTTGGGAAGGACATGCAGCAATATGTATGGCATAAAAAGAGCACTGCAAACCAACATGAAAACATCATCCCAACAGTGAAGCAGGGTGGAGGGAGCATCATGAGGGCTCCTTTGCTGTTTTGGGGCCTGGACCGCTTGCCATCATTGAGGGAAAAATTAATTCCCAAGTTTATCAAGATATCCTAGAGAATAATGTCAGGGTGGCTATGCACAAGCTGAAGCTCTTTAGAAGTTTGGGGGATGCTGTGGAATGACCTCAAAAGAGACCAGACATCCAGAATATGGCTGAGCTGAAGCAGTTCTGTAAGAAAGAATGGTCCAAAATTCCTTTTGAGCATTGTGCAGGTCTAATCCGCAGCTACCGGAATGTTTGGTTGAGGTTATTGCTGCCAAAGGAGGATCAACCAGTTATTAAATCCAAGAGTTCAGTTTCTCTTTTTTGAATGTTTAGTGGGAAGAGTTTGTTGAATGTTTAGTGGGATGTGTTCAATAAAGACATGAAATATTATAATTGTTTGTGGTTTGTTAGCTTAAGCACATTGTGTTTGTCTATACTTGTGACTTTGATGAAGATGAGTTCACATTTTATGACCATTTCATGCAGAAATCCAGCTAATTCCAAAGGGTTCACAAACTTTTTCTTGTCACTACTTTTCTATAAAAAAAAAAAATAATCGATTGACAGCCCTTGTTTTAAGTTTTTGAAGCTGCTGTTTATTTCTTCAGCAAAGCAGAAGCAAATAGATTGTAAAAAATTAAAGAAACATATTTAAGCGCAATAATAACATGATGAGTGGTGCTTCTGAAAATGACTAAAAATTCCAAACAGGTTTTTCAAGCACTCATATCTCCCCTGTCTTCCATCGTTTGAGAAAGCAGGTGGTCCCTCCCCAAACTCTGGGATGGGACATTGGTTGAGCCATAGGTTGACATGTCAGGCTATTCAAACAAAACAGTGTAATGTTTTGAAAGTGCCAGATTTTTTCACTCTCAGGAAATCAGCCTACAAATGACTCTCTGCACATTAAAATTGAATATAATAAAGTATAACACCAAAAAATGCAATAAAATATTCTCCAGCTTCTAGCACTCATTTCTGACTCATAGCAATGATCTAATTTTGATTTGTTGCTCATGCTATTATTGCATCTCTCTGGTAGCTGTGAAAGCCCTTGCCACTGTCTGTCTTAAGTCTGAGAGAACTGTTTACAAAGTTTTTTTTTTTTTGCATCTCACTGGATGACATACACATGGCATCCTGACTTCTGCTATGGTAGCAAGCAGCAGATCAAAGAATCAGTTTCTCGTTTTTATCTTTCACATCCTCTCCTGCTTTAAACTTCCTGTACATTTTAAAACTTTCCTCTGTCTCTCTTTATACAGGAAGAGCAAAATCGAGGCAAGCCCAATTGGGAGCATCTGAATGAAGACCTCCATGTGCTCATCACGGTGGAGGATGCCCAGAACCGCGCTGAGATCAAGCTGAAGCGTGCAGTGGAGGAGGTTAATAAACTACTTGTGCCTGCGGTGAGTGACATAGTTGTCCCTCTTGCACACTTCCTGTCTATTTAGTCTTTTTGTGCAACTCTACAGAATATCACACATCATGATCATAATAGTCTCTGATGTCAAATGTGTCAAAATGAAAGGAAGTGTTTTGAAATTACATTTCATAGGGTGTTTCTGCTCTTCTGAATCCACTATGAGCATTTTAGAGTCAACGTAGTATTTGTTATTATATTATTATGTAGTTAGGCAATTAGTTAATATTGGCCCAGTACCGTAGCAGATAAATTGGTCTTTGCAAATATTGGTAGGGGTTATATATTGGTAGGGGTTTGTGACAGGGCGGAGGGTGGGGCCGGGCCGTGATTATGCACACCCGGTCCCTTATCAGGCTAATTAAGCCTCCAAGAGGGATAAAGGCCTACTGCGGAAGGTGGTGCGATGAGAGAGAGAGAGATCGTTTACGGTCTGCTGACCATCATGTGTGTTTGTGTCGTTTGTTTAAGTTTCTCAATAAACTATTATTTATATCGTCAAGCCGGTTCTCGCCTCCTCCTTTCCCGTTTATTCCCTTTACATGGTTATATATAAAATATTTATATATTGATTGTTGATCGACACAAATATTTTATCAATATATTTTTAAGGCATTGATATATTAAAATTTTAATAAGAAGCATATTTTGCATGCTTTCCAATTCACTCAATTAGCCTTCTGTTTAATAGAGTGGCAGAATAGCATTGTGAGGACAAAAAAGGGTAAAATAACATTTACTGAAGCCGAGTCGCGGGTTGGAAAAACACCGCCATCACACACAGAGGATGAGCTGCTGCAGTGCAGCAAATGGTAGTCCAAAGTTAAGAAGGTTTTTGTACCTTACAAAGTGACGTTTATGAGTTTGCAGGTTAGTGTATGAAACTGGTGTAACTGCGCTAACTGAAAAATGGCAACGTTTATTATGCAATTTCTCTGTATGTAGCAACGAGCAGCCCTATTTATATCTGAAAAAAATTCTGATATAGGCTATATTTATAATCAAATGAAAATTCTAATGATTATCGATGCATGAAAAAGGCATGGATCCCAAGGCTAGTAACAGGTTCTGTTCACAACTTTTTTGTGTCTGGTATCTCACTGCATTGTTTAAATACTTTTATAATTTGCTATTTTCCTCCACTGTATCTTATAACTTAAAAGACCTTATTAGAGTATTTAGACGTGCAAATATTTTATAATCGCCAGCAGTTGACCTTTAAAATAAATTATCTCTGATTGCTTTGCTTGGCAATTTAAAACAGAACTTGATCATTTTAATTAGTTAGCAGCTGGAAATCAAGAAAAGATTACATATTATGTGTATTGCTCTATGGAGATTACTCTACCTTTACATGAACACACAGTAGTCTATGTTCCTTTATGTTTTTTTTGTTTTAGTTTTTTTTTATAAATATTGAACTATCAGGGCCAAAATTTCTTGTGTTCTCCCTCACTGGTGTTTTGGGCCATATGACCTTAAAAATTATGTCTTGTGATAAGGAAGTTAGTGCATTGAGGTCATGGGCATTGGATTATTCTAACTGTTGTAGACACATTCCATGGGACTGGGAGTCTGCTAACAACTGCAGCATGACCAGTGAGTACTACCTCTTGATTTCATTATACATGGGGCATTAATGAAGAACACAAGCTTAGACACTCACTGCATACTCTGTGCATGGAACATGTACAAGAGTACCATAAGAGGGCCTCATGGATGTAAACACTTCTTTTTGCAGCATACTACTTCAGATGTGGCTTCGTTTGCAGTGCAAAGACTGCTAGATAGGCTAATTAAGGTCTAAACAGAATTGAATTGGCGAATAACCCCTTGAGGGGTCACCGTGGTGGAAGCCTGTGACTGTACTAACTATGGTTATATGGTTAATTTTTGTATGGGCAGGCCTCATAATGACCAGCGTGGTGTACCAGATTGGAGAGTTTTTATCAACAACATTCAGGTCTTATGTTCCTAAATTATCTTAAGATTGTGCATGTAAACATGCTCAATGTGACTTTAAGATCCTCATGTCAAGTTACAGAATGAAAAGTACAGAAACCTGCCACCACAGAAAAAAGCTGATATTAATGCTACAGTTTTAATGCTATATTTATTTGTCATGGCAACTACCAACAGCTTCAATCAGCTCAGTGAGAAGGGTCACACCTCCCCAATCAGTGGACCTTCAGGCAGGGTCTCATAGTGGACAGCTATGGCTGCAATATAGACATAAAATGTAACCTGAGCCTCCACCTAAGACCAATTCCCTCACCCAGCAACCAACCCCCAGATGGCCCACTGAGAGGCTGCCCTGTCCTTATCAATCACAGCCCCACTGCTGCTGTGTACGATGTCCAACAGTGCACACCCACATCTTAAGGTAAAATCCATTAACACCTCTGTGTTTGCTTACAGGGACCTTTCTCGGACAAATAGATGGATGAAAGCATTTTTCCCTTTCTGTTTGTGCTAAGATAATAGCTGCTAGTGTTGTGCTCCAACTCCTTTATAGATCTCCATAATCCCTGCTGAAATTTGCATATTGATTGATAGCATCTCGTGGCATATGAGCTTCTCTACTTCTCCACATGTGGGTAGAGCAGGCTGTGCACTTTTGGGGCTTGTGGGTAATGTTATTTTTTCAATGGCATATATTGCAGGCTGTTCCCACAGTGAATGTTGTCACATAAAGGGTGGGTGTCAGTGCGTTACTTGCTCATTGGATTGATGGTCTACATTCCAGAGAAAGCATGCAACTTATGCACATTATACCTGGCACATCAGGAGTTGTCAGCTTGGCTTCTTAGTCAGCCCTCAGTCATCTATTTTAAATCATTATCATTGTCGGCATCACAACTGTTGCTCTCATCATCATAATCAGCAGCACTGGCAGTTGTGGCAGCAGCCGGTGTGGTGCACGCTGGAAGCCAATGACCAGCAGGATGCTGCTAACGCAGTCAAATGCATTACCTTAACAATTGGATCTGATTGTGCTGATTGAGACAAGATCTCACCAGGCTCCCCTGAGCTCCTCTGACTCGCATACATACAGGAAGAAAAGTTTGTTTCCAGACTACCGGCAGCAAATCCAGAGTGAGTCTTTGTGTTCATAAATCAATGTTTAATAAGTCACAAATGGTGCTATCCTAATGTTTGAAGTGCAAAGGGAGAGGAATATTTTTCTTCACTGTTCCGGGTGTTTTAAGTGTCAAATACATACTTGGCATGTTGCAGTAGCCCAGAAGCAGAGGATCTGAGCTCATAGCCAAAACGCTGAGCGTTTATTCCCAAGGAACTGAGGAGTGAGACTAAGCCAGCAACTAGAGGGTTACCATTGTGCTCATAACATAGCGAGTAACAAGTTGCCCTAGAAGGGTCTATCTCTCTTAACTGGTCACATGTAAGCTGGCAGGTTATAGATACTTCCTGTCAAAGAAGGAAGCCCCTCGTATCTGCATACGAAGGGAGTGATTTTTCACGCAAATAAGTGCAAATTGAAAGTTCCTTAAAGTTTTTCTAAGCAAATGAAAGCTCTTAACCTCCCACATGTCACTGATGATTCATATTCTTGGAAAAAACAGACGTCTCTTGTCAGCTTGCTCTGGGTATTTTCAGCTACGCTAAGCTGAGAAGACACATAACTTCAGCACCAAATTACATGCACACCCCGGAGAAAGCTAATTTCAGAAAGTATTTTAGAGTTTTTATTTAGAACATAAGCCGGTAGGCAGCATCTAAAACCTGTGGTGAGGTAAAGCTCTCACTGCTATCTGTTAGCTCCCGCTATCCTCACTCTGTCTCCCCACCCTGTGTTAGCGGTAGCTAGGCCTAAATGGTCATTGCTTAAGGGACTACTTTAATTAAAATCCTGTCTGTCAGCTGCCCTGCCGTGGCTCCCAGCCTGAAGCCATGACAGATAGAGGCAGCTCTAATTGTCAGGGCCGGAGATAAAGTGAAATTTGAAATTGGGTGTGGAGGGGCCACTACCGCGCAACACACACATACACACACAAACCTCCCCTCTTTGCCCCATGTGGTTGGCCAGCTGTGCCAGCAGTGGTGTTGGAGAGGAGGGGAAGTTAAGAAAACAGTGAGGGCCAGCAGGGGCCCAACCTCCCTACAGCCCAGTATGACTCAGATTAGAGCAGCCTGTCAGTCAAGACTCCCTGCTTGGGCTGAGATAGTTTATGTGCATCCCTGAGCGTTAGCATTTGTTGTCTGCTGAGGAGTCTGGCGTTTTATGTGATGCTGTGCTTGCTAAATTTTAAGGATTTGAACAACCCTTAAACTGAGTCCTAATCAATTTTTTGCGACAATACAGAAATAGAAACCTATCTCATCCCTTGTTGCAGCTGGTTAAGACAAGGTGTAACCATTACTTTTTAGCACGTAGAGATTTGGGAGTGGCCTCTTTTGTCCCTGGCCAGTAAACTTCTCCTAGCGACCACCTTGAATTGTCGTAGCACACACCCTGCACCATCGATTTTTTTTTCAGAAGATTATTTAATTACTGTCCAATCATGCTCCATCCCTTTTCTCTCACCTTCTCACATACTTTATCCACATGGCAATTTTTTCAAATTTTCAATCACCAGTTTCTTCCGTCACCCGCTGGCACATATGCTCATGATGGTATTTTAAATCCCACAGATTGCGAGCAGCTGCTGGGAGAAGTGATATCTGGGTGGGGTACACACAAGTTTAGTTTGGGGATTCCCGTGACGTTCTCAGCAAGTGTTAGTCACATGTTACTGAGCCTCTGCCTGCATGATTACCCATAAAAACCTTCACATCTCAATGAGAATGTCAGAGTACATGTAAAAGGTGCATTATGGGTGAGCAGAGCCGGTGTAGCTGTTTGTGCTGGTGTTTTTTTTATTTTTAGGAAGGTAGCAGAATGAAGGGCCCAGTGGTTTGTGGGAGTTCCCATCTGTTCCCTCTACGGCACAATAGACTCCCTCTTGCATGACATGTTTTTCTGCCTCTCGCTGTTTCTCAGAGTGCTCAACACAGGCGGAGGAGAGAGAGAGAGAGAGAGAGGGAGAGGTTGAATAGAGCCCATTCCTCTCACTTGGTGGAAATTCAGCCTCTTTGTGTGTGTGTGTAGCTTGTGACTATCTTTCTCTAAATAAGACATGTTGTGCTAATTTGCATGCATCCACATTTGGATATCCAGAAATCATTGCACGTTCTTCTGTATCTTTGTGCAGTTCTGCAGGTGTAAATACCACTATCTTTTGTATGTCGACGGGTAAAGATCCTTGTGTTGGTGTTGTGTAGTGTGAATGGCTGGGAGACTGCTCTCTGGTCACATGATGGAGTAGTCATCCATGTCTTTGAGGCTGAGAGAGCATCAAAAGGCTCTTTGTTTACCACTGGAGGGTGGAAATCCTAAGCAAGGCACTTTGGCCCTGCAGGGCTGAATAATGTGCCCAGTGGGGCTCAGTCCCCTTCCACTCCTCTGATAGAGTTCAGCATCTTTTCACTTGTTCTCTCATTCTGTTCTGTTCTCTGTGTGTGTCCCTCCCTCTGTCTCTCATGATGTTATTGAGTAACACTTTGTTTTGGAGCAGTGTTGGTACAGTTTGGTTGCAGGAGAGGGAATAAAGCTAGTTGGGGTTCATGGGTGCATTGCCGTGGCAACTTACTGAGAGGCCCCATCCTCAAAGGAGGGCACAGGGTCATGTGACTGTACTACAGAGGGGCTTAAATTGTCAACCCACCATCCCACTTTCACCTCTTTCATTTTTTTTTTCAAGAACAAGCTCACTCATTCATAGGCCCCAACAGAATCTGTAGACTTTTGCATTTTTTGCCTTGATTTTGAGGGAAAATCTGCAGAGAGGATTTAAATATGGTAAATCCTAAAAAAGAGCTAAAAGTACTACACTCTTATTGGTACTGTAGCTAAAAGCACAGTCAAATTGGCCAAAAGATTTAAAGTTGAAATATGTAATTTCTACGCCCCTAATGTCACCAAATGGAATTCCTAACAGATTTCCTGAACACTCCCCACATCTGCCATTGGTCAAACTAACATACAGTCCCGCCCCCAAACTCACATTATCGCTTGAGCCATTGTCACATGTCAGGCTGGTAGGAATGCTCAAAGTAATGATTTGATTTTACAAAAGACAGGTGTTCCTGCGAAAGACTTCTTGGTTTTTTAGGTGCAGATTCCATGTGGGCCTGCTCATTTTTTTTCTCAACACCTTTGTCTCTCTCTGTGCTCCCTCTCTTTCTCCCTCTGTCCCTACTTTCCCTGGAATTGCACAGTAATCTGTCAGTAAATAGAGGGATAGTGTAAAGATGTAGACTCCATGGCTGTTCAGAAATGAATCCAGCTTCTCTGCTTTGCCGAGCTCCAATAGAACAGCTGCTGTCCCCCGGGCACCACTGAAACAAAATGTCAGCGTGTACATTTTGTCAGCAAACGTCACTTTCCCGAACGCTACACTTAGTCTTTAATGCACTGCTTGACTTTACCAATGCTTGGTGGCCTTTTCTCCTGAGAACACGTCAAAATCTCTTGCATGTTGTCATCTCCGGAGGGTTTTCTTTTCGGTGTCTAACATCCCTTCGGTGCTGCAAGGATAAAGAACGAATATTATATAATATGATTGTTGATCATGAAAAGGGCATGCGAAGGATTGACTTTCTTAATTCTCTGGTTTGATTCTCGGGACTTCCTTCAGGCCAATGTCAACAGAGACCACACAGAAAGTGATTTAAATGAAGATATTTTGTGAAGACTGCCTTTGAAATGGTGCACTATTGGAACGTTTCTCAAAACCTATTTTATTTCTCAAGAGGCTTTATGGAGATTTCGGTTATGTTTCATTTTCATATCAACTTTTTACTCGGCTGTTTCTCGTAAAAATTCCTTATGCAGAATTTTTGACGTGCTCAAGGAGTATGGAGTATTGTTGACTTAGAATTCTTGACATAGAATAAGAGTATAGAGGAATTTGATAATAATGTTCATATTGAGTTCATAGAGTGCATATTGAAAAATTGCACTTTTAATTGGAGACTTTAGTATCTTGGAAAATGTGAGCACAGTTTGAGACATTGCTGAGATCTCTCCTAAAACTGTATAGGAGATACAGTACATGTGAGATCACTGGGATGTTTTGCTTAGGAGAAAATCTGAGAAGACATGTACAAAAATATGCAAAAGGTTTTCATTTAAATCTCAATTTAATCTCATTGCTGTCTTGTAGAAACAAATGAGATTTTAAAGTGATCTCATTTCTGAGTTTTCTTTCCTTCAGGCTGTCCCTCAAATGGTTCAGGTTGGTTCATTACTCCTGTAGTGTACCAGTTCATTAGCCAGCGGTTCTGATTGGTCTTAAAAATACTCTTCATTCAGGCGAAAAGATAGTCCCTCTTATGCTGATATTTTGAATTCGCTTGCAGCCTGAAGATGAATAATACAAGAACACATGCATTTTTAAAGGCCAAAATTACTCAAATCTGTTTTTCAGACAGTCTGGGACAGATGTGAGCGCTCTGTAGGATCCGCGCTGCTGGTGAGCAAGTAAATTCTATGTGATGTTCAGGAGCACTTTTACTCGCTCTCGCTCTCTCTCTTTTTCAATTCCCCCGTCATGTTTTTGAGTTTGTGACCAGCCTTTTTGTTGCAGTCCTCATTTTTTTGGGATGTTGTGAGAGATCAAAGCTCCCTTTTGGACAAAGATAAGAGGCCCTGTACTGTTATTGAGAGGTGGCTAGTTGCAGAGTTACTGAGTAAGAATTTGTTTGTGTCTCTTTGAAAAGAAAAGTGTGTGTGTGGGCTGTGTGGTATAAAAAAGTTGTATTGTACTAGAAGTTAACAATGCTACAGTACCAGAGTTTTTGCTACAATACTACTGTATTGTACAATAGAGCAATGCAATGCAGTTCAGGTGGTGTGACATGAAGCGTGAAAGCAAGGTTAAAGTTCAGGGGTGTAAAAATATATTGGTGCATGATTTGAGAATGAAGATCAGGAACTCTTTCTATGTATGAAGCCCATATGGTAACACTTTACAATGAGGTTCCATTTGTTAACATTAGTTTAACAATATGAATTAACATGAACTAGCAATGAACAATACTTATTAAGCATTTATCTTAGTTAATGTTAAATTCAGCTTATAGTAATATATTTCTCAAATCAAAAGTTGTATTTGTTACATTAGTTAATGCACTGTGAACTAACAATGAACAATAGTATTTTTATTAACTAACATTAACAATGATGACTAATCACTATAAAACATATACTATTAATTGTTTGTTCATGATATCTGCATTAACTAATGTTAACCAATAGAACGTTATTGTGAGGTGTTACAAGCCTATATTTATAATGCATTATAAAGGCATTATGATGCATCAGTAATGTCTCATAATACACCCTATAATATGTTATAACTTCTCATAAATAATTGTAAACACAATTATGATACATTAAAATACTTACCTATTCATGCATATACCTCAGAGTCTAATGTAATATATATTTGTAGTATGCATAATAGGTATGTTTTAAGTAAAGAGACAAAAGCGATGTCTTCTTATAAACATCCATAATATATTTTTAAGTGGTGATAAGACATTACAAGTCATGCTGGAAGTTATATACATTGGACATGTACAAAATACAAAATAACACACATTCCATGTACATTTTGAGATATTACGAAAAACACGCAACAATATATCAGAAACTCTCTCTCTCACACGAAAAAAAAATATGTATGTTGATCACTCATGTAGCCAATCTTCTTGGGTGTAAACACAAAGCTTTTTGATTGATCTACTTAGCCCTATCACCTAACGATTACAGCCCCATTGACTCCCTGTGCCAATGCATTGATGAAGTTAACAGTTGGATGTTCCAAAACTTTCTTCAGTTAAACAAAGACAAAACTGAAGTCATTGTCTTTGGAAACAAAGATGACGTTCTCAAGGTGAATGCATACCTTGACGCTAGGGGTCAAACAACTAAAAATCAAGTCAGGAATCTTGGTGTGTCTCTAGAGTCAGATCTTGGTTTCAGTAGTCATGTCAAAGCAATAACTAAATCAGCATAATATCATCTGAAAAATATTGCAAGAATTAGATGCTTTGTTTCCAGTCAAGACCTAGAGAAACTTGTGCATGCTTTCATCACCAGCAGGGTGGATTATTGTAATGGACTCCTCACTGGCCTTCCCAAAAAGACCATAAGACAGTTGCAGCTCATACAGAACGCTGCTGCCAGGATTCTGAGCAGAACCAGAAAATATGAACATATCACACCAGTCCTCAGGTCTTTACACTGGCTCCCAGTTACATTTAGATTTGATTTTAAAACATTATTACTGGTATATAAATCACTCAATGGGCTAGGACCTCAATATATTGCAGATATGCTCACTGAATATAAACCCAACAGATCACTCAGATCATTAGGATCACATCAGCTAGAAATACCAATGGTTCACTCTAAGCAAGGAGAGTCTGCTTTTAGCTATTACGCCAGCCGCAGCTGGAACCAGCTTCCAGAAGAGATCAGATGTGCTCCTACAGTAGTCACATTCAAATCCAGACTCAAAACACATCTGTTTAGCTGTGCATTTACTGAATGAGCACTGTGCCACTGTGTGTCCGACTGTTTGTACTGTATTTTATTTTATTCTAAACTGTTTCAATTATTCTTATTTTTTTATTCTTATTTTAATCTCTTCTATGTAAAGCACTTTGAATTACCATTGTGTATGAAATGTGCTAAATAAATAAACTTGCCTTGCCTTGCCTTGCCTTGCCTTGCCTTGATTGTTTACTCTAAACAGCAATTATCCGATTAACTTTATTAACTTCTGCTGCTAAAATTGGATGTTGCTTGTGTTATAATACATCATACTGTAAAGTTTAACTATGAATAAGGGAAGTCTTATAATGTTTTATAACTGTAATTATAATTATTTATAAGAAGTTCTAACTTATTATGAGGTGTATTATGAGACATTATGTATTCAGTATAATGCATTTACAATGTGTTATAAAAATGGGCTTCATAGAATGTGTTACCAGAAAGGAAACATTATCTTTTATAATGACAATAATAACGGCCATGCTAGATTATGTATGCACTCTTGCAACAGACGTTGAGCATATGAGACTGGGGACAATAGAGTGCATATTACTATACATTAATAAAGTTCATGCTGCCGAGTTCAGCTTTTTGTGGCAATATTCATATTGGTTTGATTTATTTGAGCAAAGTGAGTTCATTGTTGTTATTTTCTTTCTCAATTACAATATATTGGATTTATATTCTAGAATTTTTTGACAGTACATTTGGAAGTGCTGTTGAAAATATGCTGAGATAAATGCATTTAAGATAATCAGTTTTTGATGCGTTTCAAACGGCATTAATAGAAAGATAATTGTTATTAATTCTGTGACCCTGCTTGATTTAATGATCTGCCTCTACATGACATAACATTCTTGATTACATCTGTATTAATTAATAACTTAGTAGATGTTATCACGCATATTCAACAGTGAACTTACCTACCATCTTTTTGTATTAGAGACCATTTGCTGGAATGGTACCAAAGCCAAATTTTTGGTATAAAGCCAACCCTACGATAAAGTAAGTCTTAGTTAGTCTTAGTCTCTCTCTCTCTCTCTCTCTCTCTCTCTCTGTATGTGTCTCTGTGTTTGCCATCTCCTCAG
This sequence comes from Xyrauchen texanus, assembly GCF_025860055.1. Classification (NCBI taxonomy): domain Eukaryota; kingdom Metazoa; phylum Chordata; class Actinopteri; order Cypriniformes; family Catostomidae; genus Xyrauchen; species Xyrauchen texanus. The sequence continues at coordinate 35,727,957 of NC_068295.1, forward strand.
TTCAAAGCCAGTTTGATGTATGAGAATTCCTCCTCCTCCTCCTAATTGCACCTCTTTAATTCCAATGAGCAGGATGCCTACACACTGACAGCTCATCTCTGACACAACCCGAATTACTCGCCAGTTTTGTGTGCTTGTCTGGAAACGTCATGTCTGTTTCAGCTCTGTGTGTGTGTGTGTGTGTGTGTATGTGTATGTGTATGTGTGCATGCCACCTTGCATCGATGCCACTATAAAATCTCTGCTCTAGCAGTGTCTTGCTGTTCTAAACTGGCGGGCACAATGGCTCAGGTCATTTCTGGCTTGCCATACGGTCCCTTTATATGTTCTCTGATAATTCTGAAAGGGGCCATATTCTTCAGTTTTATAGCTTTTTATTTTCTTGTCTTGAAGTCCACTTGTAATGTTAGCCAATGTTTCTAACACCGAAAACAGTTGTAATTTTGTTTTTCCATTTAAACCCATATGCTGATCCTTAAAATGAACAGGCTTGGAATAGTTCACCCAAATATGACATTTCTCTCATCATTTACTCACCCTCCTGCCATCCCAGATGTGTATGACTTTATTTGTTCTGCAGAACACAAACAAAGCTTTTTGAAGAATATCTCAGCTCTGTAGGTTCATACAATGCAAGTGAATGGTGACCAGAACTTTGAAGGTCCAAAAATCACATTAAGGCAGCATAAAAGTAATCCATAAAACTCCAGTGGTTTAATCCATATCTTCAGAAGTGATAATTTAAGTGTGGGTGAGAAACATATCAATATTGAAGCTTTTACTATTAATCTATATTCTTTCACATTTTGAAAAGGAAATTTATTGTTAATTTAATTCATTTTGGGTGAACTATCCCTTTAAATGTTTTGCTGATGTACCTTTAAGAGTTCCATATGAGCATGACCTCTATTATTATTGGCTCATTACTTTGTATGTAAAATGAGTAGGGATGGGAGTCTTCAAGCACTGGTCAATTCTTTTAGTACTTTTGAGTACTAAATAATCATAGTCATTCATAGTTATATAAATATCTTTAACTATGAACAATGCAATGTTGTATATCTACTGTCTTTGCATCATTTTACAGAACTGTTAAATGGTACTGAACATCATGAAAGTCAATTCAGTTCCAGTATTATTTAAAAAATGGAATCGTGGTGGCATGATGTGATGCTCTCATTTTAAATTCCCTGTATGTAACAACTGTTTCAGAAATTATCAGCTTGATGAAATGTTTTCATGTTTGTTCTTACAAGCGATTTGTTCTTTCAGCCGATTATTTAAAATGCAAATTATAAATAAGAGATGTAATTATTTTGGCTATTTTAACACTTGATATAAGACAGGTTATATCTTTTCCTACCTTTATTATGTGCTTCCAAATTATGCAAACAGGATGAAGTGAATTACCATTCTTGTTTGTCTTAATTTACTATGGAACCAGATTGCGCGCATGTGTGAACCGAGAGCTGTGTCTTTTTTTTCCTCTTCGGTGCTCCTTATACATCCTGTCGGCTTTGTGTGTAACTGTTGTTTATGGGCCTTGGAACAGTCTTCATTAGTATGCGTACGGACACACATATGCACATATTTGGCATCAGGGACACTTGCGCTACTTCCCTCTCTCAAAGCCAATTAACATGAAATCTCATGTGCGGTGAACTCTTAATACTGTAAGCTTGGTCACATACTGACTTTCCAAATGTAAACGTACAAGCATACATATACAGCTCTCTCGGGTCATTGTAACCCTGAGTCTTTTCTCTCACATCCAGGAAAGGCTGCTTCCCTGCCTCTTACAGAAATAACCTGCTGTCTAATTTTAACCTGCATGTGTTGAGACAAAGAAAAGAGCCTGTGCACTTTGTGCTCATTTATGTATGTGGCTAAATTTACCTGGTGGATTTAGCGGAGGCTGCAGAAGTATAATTGATGTGTTCACAGTGCAATTTTAAGTTCTAGCTGTAATGACACCATCAAAAAGTTACCATTGTATTACCATATTTTTTAAACATAGGACCATGGTAATGTCATATTTTTTTGCTTAATGTTTGTGCAATAGGATTTTTTTAGATTATGTATGTACTATGGGGATATGCACCCCGGAGTGCCATTTAAAAGCCATGGTATGTGAATTTTATATTAATTGAGTTAAACTATGGTATTCTTTGAAGTACATTGTGGTACCATGGTTAATAAGTATGGTAATCATTCAGTGGCTATATATCATAACCATGGTATTATAGGGATAGTACACCCAAAAATGAAAAATTCATTCATTATTTACTCAGCCTCTTGTTATTCTAAATCTAAACCAATATTACTTTCTTTTTTGGTACATGTAACATGCACCATGTTAAAACCATGTAAAATATATATATATGTATATGTTATGTGTTATTCTTTAAAGTACCTTGTAGTACCACATAAACACCATGGTACATGAATATGGTAATTATTCAGTATCATGGTATTTATCAAAAGTACCATAGTATTAACTTGGTTTTGGGGTGTGTTACTCTGGTCATTACATGTTTGTTTTTTGGACAGTACCATCATTTTTTAGATATGTAGAAGAATATTCATTGGTTTTCATGGGAGTACCCTGTCAATACTTTAATGTTCATTCAGTACCATGGTGTATTTCAAAGTATCATGTTATTTACATGCTTTTCTGGACATTTACCATGGTTGTACCATATTTTTGGACATGTATTACAATGGTATCACAATATTCTAGATACGTTCCATGGTATTCATTGAAGTTCATTGGAGTAATATGTAAATGCAATGGTACATAGATACAGTATAGTAATAATTAAGTACCATGTTTTACTGTATATAAGTGTACCATGGTTTCATGATCTGATACTATCTCTTTTTTGTGGCAGTATATGATGTTCTAAGTTAATTTATTTCTCTTTTAAAAAGTGCTTCTCATACCCAGTTGGCCAATTACAAGAGGTACCTCAAGTAGGCTCAACATAAATATTGGATTAAGCTGTAATTACTCTCATAAAGCAGGTTTAATCTCCCCATGGCTGTAAGAAGTGGGCATGCGAGTGTGTGTTAAAGCAAAAAGGAAATGTGTGTGTGTTTTCTCTGATTGTCTTTGGGTCTCCATTGGGATGGATGCTCTGTCCGCAGCTGCAAAAGTGTCAATCTTAACTTTTTTGGTTTCGCTCTGGCTGTGGTACAGCACAACAGGCCAAACACTGATGGTGTTTAAATGCACAATTTGTAGAAGAAGCGTTTATAGAAGAAGCCTTTATTTTTTGTCACACATTATACAATTTGAACATATACATGACATTCTTTGTATTTTTCGCATATCCCAGCTAATCTGGGGTCAGAGTGTGGGGTGGATTAATGTGGATAGAAAACTATAAGTAAATCATTCTTAGGTTGACGTGACACTGTGACACTGTGGCTCTGTGGCACTATTAAAATGTTGTTTGTTTGATCATCCAGACCGGCCTGACACAACAATATTGTCTCATTAAAAGGTGTGATTTGTCGGCGGGACTATCTGTTTGCTGACTATTTGTTGACAGTTCAAGAAACCTTTGGGAATTTTTTGTCATTATTTTTTGGCATGTAAACTCTTTCTACACTTAAACTCTATTATTTTATTGTGAACACTCAGTGAAGGCAACTCTTTGTGAATTATCAATCATGATTCACTGAGGAACAGAGCCTGGAGATGTTGCACTCAGGAGTGGGGTGAGATAAACCAGCGTGCAGCGGTGCCGTGCTGAGGAACAGGAAGGAGTGTCGAAGAGATTGAGGCATCTCTATGGCTAGAAGCCAATTGTTCGTGTTTGTGTGTTGTAAGAGAGCAGCTGCGTGCACTGCAAGTGGAACGCTAGCATCCGGTTACTACTTGCCAGGTCCTCCCATCCACATTCTGTCAATTATAGCACCTATCTGTCCTTCAGCCTTTCCGTTCGGCCAATGACAGTCTATGCTGTGTTTGGCTTTGCATTTGACAGGCTTATATGTCCTTGCCTTTGAGAAATTGGTACTAACAAGATAAAGTGTTTAATAGAATAAAGCAAAGTATACAATTGGATCATATTTTGTTTTGTTAGAGAAAAAGCAATAACGTGAGTGGTTTAAGAGAGAGAGGGTGGGGGGACATTAGATGTACTTAGCGCAGAAGACAGTAGTAACAAAAGAGAGAGAAGAGCCAAAGAGATACAAAAGAAAAGAAAATAACAGGCTGAAGGACCAGCAGACAAGAGGGCTCAGTGTCTCTCAGCTCACCATGCACATAACAATTCTATCGATCCCAGTTCACAAAGAAAAACAGCCAAAAAAAGCAGCTGCAGAGGAGAATGCATGTCAAGGAGGAGGATAAGGTAGGGAGGGAGAGAGAGAGAGAAAAGCTCTGTTCCAAAACCTAGTGAGCTGCCTGCCTAGACAGCATTTAAAGACGTTGTGCTCCCAACAAAAAGGCTGTACCAAAACAATATGGCACCTTCTAAGATACCACATGTTGGCCAAATTCTAAGTCAGCATTGCATTTATCTTTCATTGAGAAGGGAAACTCAGAATACACTGCGATGAGCTTAGTAAATAAAATCATCCAATATGGCAGATAAGTAAAAAAAAGATTGATTATAAAAAAAATATTTGTATATAATGTTATATTTTTGTATTGTTTTGTTCTATTATTTATTTATTTACTTATAACAATTATTTTTAGCATTTATTCTAACTTGTATAATTTATTTTGAATTATTTCAATTAAGAATAATTATAGTAAATATACATATTTTATTTAAAACTTAAATGAATATTTATTTTGTGATTTTTATTCAATACATAAAATTATTGATAAAAACAATAGGCAAATGTAATTAAAGATTGATTATTTAACCCAGTATTTGTGTGCTAGATATATTTGTTGTTAATCTTGTATATTATTTTTATTGTTAATTTTATATATCTTATATTCTTATACACAGCGTTGAGCTCAGTGAATAAAATCACTCAATATGGACACTTTTCACATTTTCCGTGTTTGGAAAGCGGAAGTAAACTGAAATGGGGTAAACATCTATAGCATTAAATGGGATACCATAGCAAATATTATTTTTGCATTTGCTCCATAACTTTCCAAAATTGGAAGAAAAATATAGAGCAATGAATTACGGCAGTTAGCAGAGGGAAATATGCCAAATTTTCTTTGATTACATTTTTTATTAATGACGGTAATATAACACTTAAACATATAATGTTATAAATTGAAACTAAATAGGAAAAAAAAATGGTAAAAAGTTTTTGCTAATTAAGAAATAAATTAGTCATCACAATCTGTGAAAAGGGTCAATTGCAGAAGAATTTTTAAGCCATTATATATATAAAAATAATATTTAAATCAAAGCTAACTTTTATATCTATTTACTGTATTTTATTCAATACATAAAAGTATCCATAAACAAAATGGTAAATCTAATGAAAATGTACTTTCTTTTTTTTTTTTTTTTTTTATCTTTTACCCAATATTTGTATGTTTTATGCATTTTTATTGTTATTATCAAGTCAAGTCAAGTCAAGTCAAGTGGTTTTTATTGTCGTTTCAACCATATACAGTTAGTACAGTACACAGCAAAATGAGACAACGTTCCTCCAGGACCATGGTGCTACATAAAAACAACAAAGGACCAACATAGGACCACATGAGACAACACAACGAAATAAAATACCTATATAAACAACCTACATATACCTATATAAAGTGCACGTGCAAACATGTGCAAAAAGTACAGGACAGTACAACAAATTACTGACAATGAACAGGACAATAGACAGTGCAGCGCCGACCAGTACTCAGTAGTGCAAAAAGATGACAGTTTCTAAAAATGTAAACATAACATACTATGAGATAATGTTCTATGCAGTTATTGAGGTAGCAGACAGTTATAAAGTGACAGTTATTAAAGTGCAACTCAGGACACGTGTGTGTCAAACCAGTCTCTGAGTATTGAGAAGTCTGATGGCTTGGGGGAAGAAACTCCATTGGAATCCATTGCAAACTCGGAGGAAAGGCACATAGAGGGTGTATAACATGTGTAAAGGGATCATTCGTGAACACCTATTTGATTAATAAAATGACAAATGGGTCAATCTATGGTCTGATATGTGCAAGTGAAAGTCACCAGACCACAAGTGTGTCATTTAGGACCGTGCCTATATATATATATATATATATAGATGTCTGTACACAGTAGACAGCAAGGCAGCGCACTAGGTTTTGGAAAGAGAGCTTTACAGAGTGAAAGAGCGAGATAGGCTCCCTGACAGGCTATGATGGAAAGTTGTAGGCTGGCAGGCATTGTGTTGTAAAGGTCATTGTGATCCCAGTGTGAATAGCTCCAGAGTGATTCCTCTTTATGCTAGTGGACTAAAAGAATTTTACACTGCCTGACTTGAGCACACACACTGCTCTAGTCTCTCTGGCCTCTCATCATCTCTGTATCTTATCACCTCTTATCTTTTCTTCTTTTAGGAACATTTTACACCTCATATTAACATCCGTATTGGGTGGTCTGATCAGAAAGGAAGTCCAAAATATTTTGTGATCAGATCACTCAAACCACATTCAGAGCATCACAATTTGCTGTTCGCTTTGAGCGTCACAATCCTACACACGGATGCTCACACATTAACAGGACCGCTCTGGTGCAGAGAGAGGCCCTTTGTGCTGTCAGAGTGCAGGATCGGCCCACGGCAACACTGTCTTAGAAAGAGAGAGAGATGAAAACAGAGAGATGATAGCGGAGAAAAAGAGGGAAGGAAGAACGTGGAGCGTCATAGAGATGATTGAGGCTTGGAGCAGAAAGATGTGATATTCTGTTAATCGTTACTAAGAAATGTTGTCATCAAATTTGAACCTTGCAAAAGTGAACAGGAGGACAACTGATTTTGATTTGTGGGGAAAACATTTGTGTTTCTCGACAGATTTTGTATTTTTTTGCACATCAAGTAGCAACCCAATTCTGCCCTTCACAGACAAAACACAGTAAACACGGCAGTTGTGGGTTTGGTATCGATTCAGATTTCCCAGTTTGATTCGATTGTGATTCACAAGTCTATGATTTGATTCGATTCTGATTAATTTAGCTATATTTCACTTCTAATGTTCATTTTGCTTACATATGAATGGAATTCTCTCTGTGCTAATGCTGTTAAATATACAAGGAATCTTTTAACTTGATACATTAGGAAAATAATCATTTTAAACATTAAGAAACAGGACCCAAACTATGTAGCTCAATAGAGCACAGTGACAGCCCAATTTTCCAGCCGTCTGGCATCCAGAAGTATTTTCCCCATTCATTTCTTTCATAGAATTAATAAAATCCTTCATAAAATTGTTCATTGTAAGCTATGAACCAAATCAACCAGCTCCAAGGAGAATCACAACATCACAAACTTATGTATTTGAAAATCGGACATAAAGACAAAGGTATAAGGCTGTGTACTTACCGTCTTTCCTGAGGGCACAAACTACAATCCCATGAAGCATTGCGAATTATTTCACTGAATAAAAAAGTATGGGAATATATAAAAATAATGATTTTAGGTTGTTGATTATAAGTATAGAAACAATTTATTTTGCATTTATTGTAAAATATTCTGATATGAACAAATATATAATTAGTGTAAGAGTGAAGAGAGACCAACTTGATTACGTAATTCACACTGCCTCATGGGAGCGCACAGATGCCCTGAGGTACATTTTTTGCAGGTTTTGTTGGCCACGGTTCTCTGATTGGTAGTTGTTTACCATGAATGCTGCTATTAAAAAAAATTTAAACAAAGAAGTTGAAAACACGTACGGATGGTTTCAATGGAAGCATATACAATCCACGAACTATCGATTTCACCCAGCCCTAGGATTTGTATTTACTGCCATATTCATAGTCTTGGGGCCCCATGAAATCCATTCAATTGTTTTCCAAATTCCATTTAGTTTTATTCCAAATTCTGTGTTTTCCATTTTATTTTCTATGAATTGCGTGTAAGTTTAATTACATTTTATCATAATTGCATTTTATCAACAAACAAAAAAACTCAAATCAAATTAATTCATTAAATTTTAATCAAATGAAAACAGAACAAATACTTTTCAACATACCATTGTATTGATTTCTATTAAATGGAGAGCGTCTACTGATCCTCACGCAATCCAAAACCTAAAATTTGAGTTTTGTTTTTTATTATTATTATTATATTTGTATGTATTATTATTATTACTTCTACTACTACACAGAATGTTACATTTTACTATACAGAAGTAAAATATATAATATATATTTTTTTTTTTCAATTTCATGCATCTAGTTAAATGGAGCTTTTTTGGGGGGATTTGGTGGAAAACCAGATGTTTTTGATGGCTTCACTTCTCACCTCTGGGAAAGTAGTTCACTATAATAGTTAATGTGCTAATGTGCTTATTTAACTACAAAAACATATTGTCTGCATGTGCTGTGCAATAAATTGCTCTGCTCTTTGTCATTGACACACACACACGTGATGTTAATGGTGCGGTTAGTGTGTAAGCAGTGGCTTCTCTCATTCTCTTGATGAATTGTGCATTTATACAGCCGTGGCCAAAAGTATTGGCAGTGATATCAATTTTGAGTTTCGCAAATGTTTCTGCTTCAGTTGTTGTGGTGTTGATTCACATTGTTTCTATGTGATTAGATGCATTTTAACTAATTGCAAAAAGCTTCATTGGCCTAAAAATTTTTACTTTATAACAAAAACCCAAATTTAACAGTTTTTTGGTCCTTGCACAAAATGACCAGCTAACATCATTTCACTAATCATATCAGCAGCACCTGGGAAAGTGTGAACGAGTAATAGTCAGGTGAAATTCTGTCATTCTGATTGGATTATTAGAGCAGACTGATTGCTATAAAAGGAGGGTAAGAAGAGCTTCCAATCATTGTGTTCTTGTTAGCAATGGTTACCTCTAAAGAAAGACATGCAGCCATCATCGCTTTGCATCAAAATGGCCTCACATGCAAGGAAATTGCTGCAAAGAATTTTGCACCTGAAAGAACCATTTACCGGATCATCAAGAACTTCAAGGAGAGAGGTTCAGCTGCAGTGAAGAAGGCTTCAGGATGTCCCAGAGTGTCCAGCAAGCACCAGGACCGTCTCCTCCTGAGGAATCATGTCACCACCAGTGCAGAGCTTGCTCAATATTGGCAGCAGGTTGGTGTGAGTGCATCTGCACGCACAGTGAGGCGAAGACTTTTGGACAATGGCCTGGTGTCAAGAAGGGCAGCAAAGAAGCCACTTCTCTCCAAGAAAAACATCAACGACAGACTGAAATTCTGCAGGAAGTACAAGGATTGGAAAGCAGAAGACTGGTGTAAAAAAAATGTCTCTGATGAAGCCCCCTTCCGACTGTTTGGGACATCTGGAAAATCAATAGTCCGGAGAAGAAAAGGGGAACGCTACCATGAGTCCTGTGTCATGCCAACAGTGAAGCATCCTGTGACCATCCATGTGTGGGGTTGCTTTTCATCCAAGGGAGTGTGCTCTCTCACAATTCTGCCCAAAAACACTGCCATGAATAAAGAATGGTATCAAAACATCCTGCAAGAGCAACTTCTCCCAACGATCCAGAAGCAATTTGGTGATGATCCGTGCATTTTCCAGCATGATGGAGCACCATGTCACAAAGCAAGAGTGATAATATAGTGGCTCGGAGATCATTACATTGAAATTTTGGATCCATGGCCAGGCAAATCCCCTGAGCTTTATCCCATAGAGAACCTGTGGTCAATCCTCAAAGGGCAAGTGGACAAACAGAAGCCCACAAATTGTGATCAACTACGAGCACTAATAAGTCAAGAATGGATCGCCATCAGTCAGGATTTGGCCCTGAAGCTGAAATCAGCATGCCAGAGCGAATTGCAGAGGTTATGAAGAACAAGGGTCAACATTGTAAATATTGACTCTTTGCATATATTGAATGTTTTTGCCAACAAAATCCTTAAAAACTTATGAAATGCTTATCATTGTTTTCCAGTAAACCATAGAAACATGTGAAAAAATAATCTACAAATACTGAAGTAGCAAACTCTGCAAAACACTGTCAATACTTTTGGCCAGGGCTGTACATTAATTTCATCCCAAATATGTCAAATTCCATGACATTCTGCATTTTATAATTAATTCAGTTTTTATAAATGGATTCTACGATCCATTTCCGGTCCGTGTTTTCCACAATGCAGAAATCATAGAGCCCTACAGTCTGTTTTCTCAGAATCTGAGCATATTTATGCTAAACCCATGTGTCATAAGACAGAACATAGTCTGAGAGACAAGTTTTGGTAATCATTTTTGTGTAGTGATTGAAGTTTGCCTTTACATGGCAGAATTTTTTTATCGTACAAAAGTAAACATAAAATGAAACATTGAAATTTAATACAATTAGCATGAACTGCACAATTTGTAAAACATGACATGACTAAATAGGAATATTAAAAATTGTATAAAAGCATAAACAACCGCAGAAGTGTAATTTACACGCAAGCCTTTATATTATGCAGTCTAGGTCATCATTTCTTCTACCTTCTGTTGTTTGGTTCACAGTTTTCAGGGATGAGGGCATGTTATGAAACCTGTCCATATTGATAACTGGATTACAGTAAAATGTTTACTGAATACACTGTCTTAAAAACGATATGGATAGCAATTCTCTTTTTAAAAAGTTGCAAAATTTACTATTCTAAATATGCACAACATATATAATTAGTTCTGTTTCATTATTTGTATTGTTTGAAGTTAGCATTGCTGTTTTTTTCCTTGCTGTCCGCAACCCTATCAGAACTGACTTGTGACCCATTTTTGGGTCATGACCCACTAGTTGTGAAACTCTGCTTGAGAAATGTACAGTAAAATTCAACTCACTGTGTCTCTGGTGCTAAGTGTGGTGAACAGGACTAGGTTCTGAGTGGGTAATGAGACAGACTCATTTTTAAATTACTGCATCCCTACAAATCCAAGCCTGAACCTTCTTGAAATGCTTTGATGACATCACAGCACCTCTCACTGGCACATATCTGATACTGCAAGCCTGTTAACATTGACGTTAGTAAAAGCACACTACCGTATATCTCTTCTGTAGTGTAAGCACTGTGTGCATATGCATAGAATATCCAGATGATATCTACCAAAACGTGCAGGAAAACAACAAAGCACACTGTGCATTGTACAGAATCCCTTTGTGACCAGTTTGAGAAAAATAAATATTAGCCATGCTTTTTTACATGCTTTTCAGACTCATTATTTAAATGGGCTGCCAAGAGTTCAGACCTTTTTTTTAATATATATATATATATATATATATATACAAAATTTGATTAAAAATGCTAAATAGTATTTTTTGACACTTGCTGAAATAAACATGCAACATAACATGGTCTTGTGACAACAATTTAGCATATTATGGTTTGAAATGTTTATTGTTGCATAATGTCTACTGTTTCACATACTATTTTTAAAGAATAATAAGCATTGTATAGGATATTGTGCAGTATTCAGTAAGTAAGCTAGCATTCCATTCCAAACAAAAACCATTTGGACTATTTCTCAAGAATGTAGTGGGCCTATGAATACTGAATTTGATTTGAACTTCTGTTTCCAGTGTAGCCAATGATCCTTACCTAATATGAGCTATGATTTTTAACATTTTCTTTTTTTAATCTTTTGCATTAATTGATGAATTTCCAAGAGTTTAGATGTTTTAACTCAAAATTGGATAAATACAAATTTTATTTATGATGATAAATCTGCTTGCTGAATTAAACATGCATGTGTTGCGGCAAACATAATCATTATAAAGAGGTCATTTAACAACAATTAAGCATACTATAAAAAGAAGAAATGTTATCCATTTGCCAACTTTTATACATGAAGTGCAGATCAAAGTGATTATCATAGCAAAAATTGCATGTCAAAGGAAGTGACTGCACAAATATTACAAAAAGTATTTTTGAAAAATAAAAATAAATGTATTTTAAATAAAAAGAAAGATTTAAACAAAAATGTATAATAAAAAGTAAATTATTTATTTAGTCAAGAGATTAAAAAGTAAACAATTACATTCCTACATATCAACAAAATGCTAATAATAATTAAAAAACAAAAAAAAATGTCTTTAAATGCCAAAAAAAAAATAAATAAATAAAATGGATGCTTGGAGCCTGTCTAATTTTAGTTAGTAGAATGTTCCAGATCTTTGGGGCATAGTGGCTAAAAGCTGCTTCACCTGATTGCAAAAAAAAAAACAATCTGGAGCATATTTTGATAGACAGTCAGAAATACTTCTCTTTGTGTATCATTAAATAATGCATACTGTTTTACATACTAGTTTTTAAATATAATTGTAGGCAGTACACTGTGCAGTATGCAGTAAGTAGTACACTAATATTCCATTCTTAACCTAGCCATTAAATAGTACCTTTTATCAGTAAGACTAACCTCACTTCACCCTTATGAAATCTTCAAAACAACAAGATATAGCTTGCTAATAGAGCATTGTATGCTCACAGCCACCCTGTAGTGTAGATCAAAACAACAACATGGTACCAAATAAAATATTTATTTCCAAACTTGCTATGTAAGCCATCTCTAAAAAGAGTTTTCCCCAAAACTTTCTCACCTCGTCCTCCGGTTCTCATAAGTGAATAAGTACACAGCAGACAGGGCCGACAATCTCAGAGGCCCCACTCAAGGACAGGGTACATTAGGCAGATTAAATAAAGACAGAGAGTGATTTATAACAGCTCTGTCCCACTCTATTCATCAGTAGGCTCTTGACTTAATAAGATATTGATATTTAGATACACATGGAGCAGGCAGCGTTTCAGTGGTGACGGGAGGGCACAGGGGACTGGGGCCCTTAGAAGAGCTTTGCTGCTGGGAAGTAAATACATCTCTCTTAACATAGTTCATCTCCATGTGGCATAAACAGAGGCCGAACGAGTGAAGGCCGGGTGGCACTTATCTCTCTGAGTGCATTGCTGATGTGAGGGACGTTATCAAAGACGGCTGTGATGGGGAGACTGGCGTGGCCATTCAAATAAGCATTGTAGTTCTTTTTGTGTTGTTCCATATTGCAGATGAGCGGTGTTCAGGAGGCTAATTTTAAATAATAGTTTACGAATCTAAAAGCTATTCATTATTTAAAATAGTTAAACTACAATAAACTTTAAAGGTTAGATAGTTCACCCAAAAATGAAAATTCTCTAATCATTTCCTCACCCTCATGCCATCCCAGATGTGTATGACTTTCTCTTTTCATCAGAACACAAATGAAGATTTTTAGATGAATATCTCAGCCCTGTAGGTCCATACAATTCTAGTGAATGGTGGGCAGAACTCCAAATAGCACATAAAGGCAGCATAGAAGTAGTCTGCATGACTCCAGTGATTTAATCCATGTCTTCAGAAGCGATATGAGTGGTGTGGGTAAGAAACAGATCAATATTCAAGTCCTTTTTTACTATAAATTCAAACAAGTAGGTGGTGATATGCCCAAAGAATGTAAATCACCAAAATCAAAAGAAGAATGTGAGTGAAAGATAAAAGTGGAGATTTATAGGAAAAGGACTTAAATATTGATCACCCACACCTATCATATCGCTTCAGACAACATGGATGAAACAACTGGATTTTTATAGATTATTTATATGCAGCCTTTATTTATTTTGGACCTTCAAAGTTCTGGTCACCATTCACTTGCATTGTATACAGAGCTGAAATATTCTTCGAACAATCTTCGTTTGTGTTCTGCAGAGGAAAGTCAGACACATCTGGGATTGCAGGAGGGTGAGTAAATAATGAGAGAATTTTAATTTTTGGGTGAACAATCCCTTTAAAAATATATGTATAATTGAATAAAAAAATTATATACAGTAAGGCATAAATAGTTTTCATTTATCAATTAATGTTATACAAAGTCATTAAAAAAAATCTAAATCAATTTAAAAAATCTAAATCAATATTTGGTGTGACCACCTTTGCCCTTAAAATAGCACCAGTTCTCATAGGTACACCTGGACACAGTTTATCTTTGTTGTTGGCAGATAGGATGTTCCAAGCTTCTTGGAGGATTCGCCACAGTTCTTCAATCTATTTAAGTCTCAATTGCTTCTGTCTCTTCATGTAATCTCAGACTGACTCAATGTTCAGTGGAGGGCTCTGTAGGGGACATAACATCTCTTGCAGAGCATGTTCTTCTATTCTAATCTTTTCTATTTGCAAAAGTAATGTTTGGGATTCTAACATTTATATTTCCTATTGACACAGTAAAGCTGAAGATATAAATAACCATCTTAAGACAAATGCTTTTGTGAAACATCTTATGTGCCTCAGACTTTTGCACAGTACTGTGTATTCAGTACCGGTCAAAAGTTTGGGTCACATACTTATTCTTTATTCTTGAACTTTTTTCACATTTTCGAATAATATTAAAATCATCTAAACTATGTAATAGCAGAAATGGAACTATGGGAATTAAGTTGTGATTATACAAATCCAAAATAAATCAAAACTGTGTTATATTTTAGCATCTTCAAAGTAGTCTTTGCCTAGAATTTGCAGACATGTACTCTTGACATTTTCTCAACCAACTTCTTGAGGTATCACCCTGGGATGCTTTTTAAACAGTGTTGAAGGAGTTCCCATCTATGTTGGGCACATATTGGGTGCTTTTCGGTCCAAGTCATAAATTTCAAAAAATAAATATTCGTTTTTTAAATACAATTTTAGTTTTGTAATGAAATATATTATTATGTTGGCATAAGTATATATATTTTCTAGAAAAATAATTTGAAACATTAAAGAATACAACTTCAGATCAGGTGTATATTGCACATTGAGTGCAAGATGATGTCTTTATTTTTGTCCATTTTTCCAGAAGAGAAAGACTGTACATTTTGATAAGATAATTTTACCAACTTTAGGAGTAGCCTGATTCTCACAAAACCTGTCAAGAAAATGTCCTGGTCATATTGTACTCCATAATCAAAAGAAACTAATAATAATTAATATTTTGCATACAAAACTAAGCCTTTTTGTAGGCTCGTTAAGATTTATTCTTTTTACGCTCTGTGGAAAAAGATGGATATCTTGAAATATATATCAATGAATTATAATCTATTTATACATCATAGTAGTACTGTTATCTTAGTAGATGCATCTTTTTTTTTTCAGCTCAGTTGTGGTAAATGTGACAAAATGCTGTTTTTTATGTCACGCTACAGTACATTGCGTCTTGTTGGGAAAATTATTGCTTGATGAAGCAGAAAATGCTACACTATTTTGAAAACAACTGAGATTTTCACGTTACTGAATACTGTATTTAAAATGAAGGAAAGTATCACTCCTTTCGTTAAGGAAAAATGTATGTGAGATATTGTGTGTGAGATATTTAAGAAAATGAGCTAATGCTAACAACTACGGTGAATAGTGGCAGATAGCAGAGTTTAATGTATATGTCTTGTATTTAAATATATGGTGTCCGTATGTTTCCCTATTTCTGACATCTTTGTATGTATTTGTTTATGCCGACAGGCTGAAGGGGAGGACAGTCTGAAGAAGATGCAGCTGATGGAACTGGCCATTCTTAACGGCACCTACAGAGACGCCAATATTAAATCACGTAAGCGGCCACCTCCTCTCCCAAGGAACACAGGCAGTATTGTGCGAGGCTTTTGTGACCGCAGCTTTCAGTAATCCCCAGCACTGCTCTCTCAAATATCCCTGATTCTCTGATAAATGCTCTGACAAATGCCTCAGCAATATGATGCAGAGCTAGCCCTTCCAAACCCATAGAAGAATAATGAGATCAAATGAGATCTGTTTAATATCTTAATTGTTTCTTCTAGACAGCAATGAGATAAAATGAAGAGCAAATGGAGAAATTTCTCCTGCTTTTCATATTTTTCTCCTGAGAAAAATCTCCAGTAATCTCAGAGTAGAAATCTCAACAATGGTTCTGAGATTTGCTAAAATGAAAAAGTTTACAAACAAATATCAGTGATTTCACTATGAATATTTCTCATGTTTTTTCAAGACTGAATTATCTGGGCTATGTTATCCACATGAATTTATAGCTCTATACTGTCACTGTCAGTACGTTTATATGCACTTTAAAAGTTTGATTTCAGTTGAACTAAAATAATAATTAACCTCTTTAGTCTGACTGAAATCTTACCAGTATAATTTTTGCAAAGTCGGCCTAACAGACCTAGATCATTGCAATTGTAGCTCAGCTTTATCCGGAATGTATACACATTCATTGGACCACAATTGGCAGAGGTGTTGCGTAATATGTATTTACCCAGCGTATTTGATGCCCTGAAATATTCAATTACATGTTGTGTCACAGACAGATGAAGCCTGTAGTTTGACTACACAAAAAACTATGTAGCAAGATTATAACTGTGCATGTAAATGTACTGAACGTATCAACACTTATTTATCTTATTTTGGAATTTCAAGAGAAACTTTTGAGACAGTTGATAGTTGACACATACAGTATATGAACTGAATATTGCATGAAGTCTCAGTTGAGTCATGAAAAAGCATCCTCTTAGCAATTAGATATTCTTCTGGAAGAGCTGCTAATGAACCGAAATAATTGAGAAAATGCACTGCTATCTGTGAAAACAATGTTTTCTTAATTTAAGGCATGTTGTGACAGCCTCCTTTTCGCTTTGCTGCTTCTGTAAATAGTACTGAAGCACTGTAGAACTGCTGCTGTGCGATATTGTTACTAAGGTGTATGTTTGACTTAATCAGCCCCTTCCCCTCTGCTGAAAAGACCAGCATATGTGCAGTGTTAATCTCGTCAATGAAATTGATGGCTAAAATATTGAAAACCCTGTAGTTCTCTCTTGGGTACCCACTAAAGCTAATCGGGGTTAGCCAGACTAGTACCTTGATGAGAGACCTCCTGGAGAACACTATGGTTGCTGCTGGATGAGGTATTAGTGAGGCCAGCAGGGGGTGCTCACTCTACAGTGTGTTTGGGTCCTAATGAGTGATGGGGACAATAAACTGTAAAAAGGCACTATCTTTCAGATAAGACATTATGCCAAGGCCTTGACTCTCTGTGGTCATTTAAAATCCCTGTGCACTTCTCATAAAGAGAAGGGTATCCATTATCCACTTTGCTACAGCAGTCGTGAAGCTGCATTTACATGATTTGCCACTTTGAATTCCACATGAAAACCACTTCCAGAGAATGTCTTGTTTTGCCTTTTGCGTTAGCAATTATATGTAATGATAGTTCATCCGAATTGTCTGGAGCGTGATGCTGGGGAAATACTGATGCTTCACTTCAGCGGGTCTTTGAATGCTGCTTTTCAACAGTCCCATCTAGGTTTGTTTTGTACAAAAAATTACAGTTAAGTGGTCCTTTCTCCATCACTTGATCACTGACACAGAATCACTGTTTTGTGTTTCTGGTGTGTACATCAGTGTAATGCCCCGCCAGACACGGCACAAAGGTTCTGCCCTACTTTAACCAATATTTAGCATTCACACAGAGCTTAAAAAAATTTCAGAATCGAATGTGAAAATTGCTAAGTACATTAATCGCGATTAAGAAAATGTATGTGTTAAACATTTTAATTTATTGGATGGGTTAACATGTTCATTTCAACAGGTCTAATATATACACCGATCAGCCACAACATTAAAAGTACCTGCCTAATATTGTGTAGATCCCCCTCGTGCCGCCAAAACAGCATCAACCCTCATCTCAAAACAGATAGTCTTGCCCCAAACTCACTGCCATTTTAGCAGTCCCTTGCCTTATTTACTAATGAATAGCTAAGCAGCTTTTCAGCTTTGTATCCAGTATATTCATGTGCATGATACTAACTATTTTGTCTTTTTGTCCCAACCCACCCGTCTTCATCCACCCCCCACCCTCACATTTTTCTGCTCACCGCAGCTGCCCTTGCATTCTCTCTTGCAGCGAGCGCCCAGGCACCCCGGATCCTCACTGGCCCAGCACCCGTCCTGCAGCCCACAGCCTTGCGTACACCCACGCCCGCGGGGCCCACCATCATGCCCCTCATCCGCCAGATCCAGACTGTCATGCCCAACGGCTCAGCCCACCCAGGAGCCACCACCCTTGTGCAACCCGGTCCGGAGTCGGGCCTGATTTACGCGACACCCTATGAGTACCCCTACACGCTGGCTCCTGCTACCTCTATTCTGGAGTATCCAATAGACCCCAGCGGGGTGTTAGGTAAGCATAGCTCTACCTGCCAATGTCCCAATGGTTCAGCACACCACCTCGACCAAAACCCCCTTCAGCATGGGCAGTGGACCCCCAGACCCCCACACCTATCTTGATTCTACACAATTCTTCTTAAAGATCACCTAAAAATTACATTTTGGTCATTGTGTGCTAACACTCATGCCGTTCCAAACCCTTTCTTCTTGGAAAAAAAACACATAATGAGAAGTTTAGTAGAATGTTCATGCAGCTCTTTGCAATATGATGTTTGGAGCTCTCCAAAAATGACTTATAGCACCATAAAGGTGTCATGAAATCTTCTCATATTCTTCTTTGTTTGAGGATCAAACCAAAATGTAAATCTTCACAGCTCCAGTCCCCAGGCACATTTATGGAAAACGGCAAAACTTCTCCATTTGTGTTACATATAAGAAAGTATAATTTTATGAGATTACGTGACTGTGGCGACATTTGAAAAATGTATATTACGTGGTTCCTGAGACCTAACGTGGCAGCTCGAGGTGAAATGTCCACTGTGTGGCACTAAAAGCGAGTTACATTTCTCATTTTCAAAGTTAATGCTTTTAATAAAAAAAAACCTACCTTAAACCTTAACCTTACTGATAGTGTCATAAAAAGCAAATGTAGGATGAAAAATGCAATTGCTGAAGCAACCATGTCACTATGTGGTGCTTCTATGACACTCTGCAGGACTCGTATCCTGGTCCTTTGCATGCAAGTGTAACGCTCTATCAGTTGAGCTACCATGCAATTTGATCACATCTGAACAAGCTTGTATATGTAGTTGGTTATGCAATGCAAACAATAAAATTTATCGCATGACAAGATAGAATTGTTAAGATACAGAGCGAAAAGTGCGTGTGAGGGAATAACAATCACTGTTGTTTTATCGCTTCTAGTGTTAAGTTGACAAGGAAAGCTGCCGCAGTACTTGCAATAAACCACATAAAAATCATTTAGCAAAATTCAAAGTATATTAGGCCTATGTGATTATATGAGACAGGTTGGTGATACGGGTTTGGAATGACAGGAGGGTGAATACATAAAATTATTTTTATTTTGGGGTCAGACTGTTTCTTAAAATAGACCTCCATACCCACACATACAGGCCCAAATCCTGCCCTCCTACTCCAGAAGAAAATAATTTTTTTTAAAATATAAAAACGCAAAAAGCTTTTTCCACTTAATCCATTTAACGTCATACAATCCTCCCTCATCACAAAAAAAATAAATAATTTTAAGAAATGTTTGTATAAATGATTTGGCTTTTAAGTGCTCCACTGGCTTTATTTGAATAATGAGAGCTCTCTCTCTCTCTTTCTCTCAAAAACCCTGTCCTCTCCTCTCCACACAAGCTGTATGACTTCATTAAAGCACTTCAAAAAAGCTGATTATGAATATCATGTTACCAACAGCATTCTGGCAGTTTAACACTGGCTTCTCCCAAAGGCACGGTGTTAAGTTGACCAGCTACAGAAAGCCTGTCCCAATGCCAAGAGCAACGTGTCCTATTAGAGCCCATAAAGAAAGGGTTAGCTGCTGTCCAATTAGCATGTTTATTGAGCTAGTCTCAACCAAGCTGGTTCACAACAGCATCATAATTGGACTTCATCAGCATTTCTTGGGTGGAGGGAAGCACCCTAAACGGGCGTTCACA
The DNA here is from genome assembly GCF_025860055.1 of Xyrauchen texanus. Lineage (NCBI taxonomy): Eukaryota > Metazoa > Chordata > Actinopteri > Cypriniformes > Catostomidae > Xyrauchen > Xyrauchen texanus. The sequence continues at coordinate 35,747,921 of NC_068295.1, forward strand.
CATACAGCGATTTTCACATAGAGTACACATACAACCTTTCTCAGGTTGATTCCCCCAAAATGTGTAAACATTCAGTAAATTTACATGTGTAGTTATAATCAAGCTTCGGTGGGTTTTCGCGTACTTTAGCTACAGTGTTCATCTGTCTGTCCAAGTATACACTACACAATGCGTAATCAAATATTTGATGGACTTCAGCTGAGGAAGTGACAGTAATACTTGACACGCATTACCTCTGTCTTTCGAAGCATGTGCATAACACTGAAGCCACTTGTGGTCCAATTTCAAATGGCATTTGAAAAAGACGAATTATTGTTTTACGTCGACTGAAATCAAACTTTTAAAGTGCATGTAAACGTACCGACTGTGGTTCTGTGGCGCTATCAAAACATTGCTCTGTTTGTTTGAGCATCCAAACCAGCTCTACACAGTCCTGTTGGCTCAACCAATGGTGTTTGGGGCCATCTGTTTTTTTCTGAAAATTGGCAGATTGGGGGCGTGTTCGGGAAACCTGTTTGACCCAAATGCAGCAGCAATTACTTCAACTTTAGTGTGAGCATTTCCACTGTTCTATATGAATCGTCTTAGACAACATACATACACTCATTAAGCACTTTATTATGGACACTATGGTTCTAATAAAGTTCCCTACGTGGTCTTCTGTTGTTGTAGCACATCCGCTTCAAGGTTCAACATGTGCATTCTGAGATGCAATTCTGCTCACTACAATCGTACAGAGCGGTTATCTGAAACCAGTCTGGCCATTCTCCATTGATCTCTCTCATCAAAAAGGCATTTCCATCCACAGAACTGCTACTCACTGGATGTTTTTTCTTTTTGGCACCATTTGGAGTAAATTCTAGAGACTGTTGTGTGTGAAAATCCCAGGAGATCAGCAGTTACAGAAATATTCAAACCAGTCTGTCTGACTGCAACAATCATGCCACGGTCGAAATCACTGAGATCACATTTTCCCCCATTCTGAAGGCTGATGTGAAAATTAACTGAAGCTCCTGACCCATATCTGCATGATTTTATTCCTGCCACACAATTGGCTTATTTGATAATAAGTAGCTGTACAGGTGTTTCTAATAAAGTGCTCAGTGAGTGTACATAGGGATCAAATCAAAGTAAATGATGAATGGAAAACCGTGTCTGAAATTGTCCCCATTCTGAGTACGTTTGATTTCAATTCTGAGTACGTTTGATTTCATGCATTGATAATTGTTCATGGCGTTCATGATATGATACATTATGCATTGCTGACATTTATATACAAACACTTTCCCCTCCAGAATGTTCATTTTTAACAAAAAAATATATGGTCGGTTGTGTATCCCACCAGTAACGTTAAGACATACAGCAGTTGTAACACCCACTACGATCAACAATGCAGCCACTCGGCGACCACCAATGATTAAATCGCTGCACGTGTGAATGCCCCATAGGAAAAGGAAGGGTTTTCTGGTGGTGGGAAAGGTGAAGGAGTTTTTCACCATTTGTTCTTTCTTCTGTGACCTATACAGGGTCCTCAAAGGCCGAAGAGCTGCCGCTCTACCTGGGTTTTCAGACCTGTCACATTCCCATCACACTCCAGCGTGGAGAGCCAACCGGTCGGCCTCCATTTTAAAGTGGCCCCTCCTCTGTCCCCACCCCTCCAACAAGCCCCTCCCTCACATCACAGACACGCCCCATCCTGTGTCCCCCACCTCCCTCAAATCGGACTGGCTGGACTCCCCAGCCTCTTTTACTTTCTGTTTGTTTTTGTTTTTTTTCATCGAATCATGTTTTTATTTTATTTTTTGTAATTTTATCAATGTGATGTTTTCGTTTGTTGTGTGTATAGTGATGTGGGAGAAAAAGCACTGAGCCCCAAAACTGCTGCACATGTCTTTCTGAATGACCCCCATCCCTCAGACTGAGCGGGCTGCATCAGGGTTAGGGGCATCAGGAAGGGCAACATGAGGATGGTGAGGGGACAGTGGGGGTCAAATGGGGGCTTATTAAATTGGGAGGGGGCACTATTTGAGAAAGGGTTATCTATTGAAAGCCAGGCTCTTCACCAAGCAGTTTTAGGACAGTTTAAGTTCACTATACTGTAATGGTGTCTTATGGCTGGAAAGTCTTAAGAGACATCAACAGTCACATAGAATACATTGTCGGCTTAAAGAAACATTTCTGTTTAAAAGTGAATCTCAAAACGTCTTTTAAGAAGATTTAGGTTATATTTTCATAACTTACATAAACATTTTTGGAAAAAATAGAAAATACAGTACTGTGCAAAGGTTTTAGGCACTTGTGAACATTTTGGCTAAGTGAGGAATTCTTCAAAAATAATGCCATAAATAGTTTTCATTGATCAATTAACATCATACTAAGTCCAGTAAATATAAAAAAGCTAAAGCAATATTTGGTGTGACCACCTTTGCTTTCAAAACCAATTTTCTTAGGACACCTGGACACAGTTTTAATTTGTTGTTGGTAGACCGGATGTTCAAAGATTCTTGGAGGATTCGCCAGTTCTTCTATCTATTTAGGCTGCCTCAGCTGCTTCTGTCTCTTCATGTAATCTCAGACTGACACATTTAGTTGGGATCTCTGTGGGGGCCATGACATCTGTTGCAGGGCTCCATGTTCTTCTAATCTTTTCTATTTGCAAAAGGAATGTTTGGAAGTCTAAAATGTCCTGTTGACAGTAAAGCTGAAGCTATAAATAACCATCTTAAGACAAATGCTTTTTGTGAAACATCTGACTTTTGGTCAGTACTCTATATTGGCATAAAGAAAATAGCATTTTTGCATCGTAACATTATTTTTAGCTATTCATTATTTCATGCTCATCGAAAGATAAGCATATTTACCCCACAAATTCTCATTACTGTAATGCAAAAAATAATAGTGATATATTATTTGAAATGTGTACATGGTCGTATCTGATATAAATAATAATAATACAAAATCACATTATGTCTTTACTGTAATGGTATTTTTTTATTACAGTAATGGGGATCTAAGGAGAATTATCATTGAGAATAATAATAATAATTTAAAAAAAACTTGCATTACATTGTTTTGTTTTTTTGTTTGTTTGTTTGTTTTTTAATGAAAACTTAAACTCATTCGGAACTGAATTTGTTAAAAACATAAAAATATAGTCATACATAGGTTTATAGTTGTTTTACCTATGTTTATATTTTAACCTGGATATCACCATGAAAATAGCCATAGAAGCTGGCATGGCGTTAACAGCAAAATAACATTATAACAACATCTTTGTTCCTTACTATTTAACTCAAATAGATTTTCATAATCAGAAATTAAACTTTTACTTTACTTAAAAAATGTAAGGCAGCAATTAAACTTATTGTACTTTTTCAATTTGAGTGGGTTAATTTGTTTCACAGTGTCCAGTATAAGAATCTGAGCAGAAATTGAGCTTAATTACCATTTAAATAGTGTCACAAAGCAAAAAATCTTAATAGATGCAAAAATAGGCGGCTTTTTGCTAAAATATAATTTCTTCCTTTTTTCCAATTGATTTTGTTGTAAAATATGACCCAGACATGTTCCTGTGACATTCTCCCTTTGAGTACCATATAGTCTTATGAACTGTCCTAGATCGTGCTTTTGTGAAACCTCTGACTAATTGTGTGTGTTGCTTCCCCGAGGACGGCCAGTCCCGGCACTAATGTCCCATTCCCTTCCTTTATCCTTTAGATTTGGCTTTCCACACAAAAGGCAAAATGTGGAGCCTCACTGCGCCCCTCATCCCATCTGAGTGTTAACACACACATGCGCTTTCGTTTCACAGCTGCCTTGTTGGTTTTGAGTGTTGTTTGTTGAGAAGCATGAATCTGGGCCTAGCAGTCAGCCACACACACTCCTGTTTGTTTACACTGGCTATTCCCAGAGCCCAAAGAGGCTGTACTTGTAATGCCATACATATGCCTCCATACTCATACATTTCCCCTGGACTGTGCTGTTGACTGCTATGTTTTAGAGTGGAATGGAAAGAAAGAAAAATCGATCAAACGTTGTCCTGCTTTACTAATCACTTAATTCATTGCTGTGCATTTCTATTCTTTCTTTTTTGTACTATACAGCAAATGTGCCTACATATTTTCCTCTCTGTGCCCAAGCTTAGAGAGTGAGTTTATCAGTATTATATTTAAAGACCTTCTTCACTGTCGCTCCACTGCAAGATTACGTGACTAGTAAAGCTCCCTAGTTAGGGTGTGTACTCCTGTGTGCTCATCACTTATGTATGTCATACTGCATCCAAGCTACGCAAAAACCCACAGATCCACCAAGGATAAATGAAATCATGTTTGAATTTTGTACTTTATAGATTTGCATATGGGGAAAAAAGTATTATTTGTGCCTTAACTTGTATAATTTAAATGATTTGCTTTTGTCAAACATTTGGTCATACCGATCAATTATACGAAACCTGTTTGATTCATCTGATGGAAACTGTGAGGTTTGATTGATCTGTTTTTTTCTGGTGATGTTATTGTAATCTAAGCAGGTGCTGTGACAACTAAGGTTCGAAGGCACGAACTGCGCGTCCATCCTTACCAAAGGGTAGTGACCGCAGACAGAGGTTAGTTTAGTCCATGTGCTTCTATTCTTTATCAGTAACAACTCACTGTTGGTCCTGATCTTTTGTGCAACGTGTGCAGTGTGAGCACGTTAAAAGATCCAGTGCTTGAATTCAGCAGACTCAGCCTTCTGTGCCATTTTATAAGGTGTGTAGAATGTGTTTTTTTAAAGCCTTTGTTTTCTGTGCACACACACACACACACACACACACACACATGATCTTTCCTGCGCAGGTGGAGTGGTTGACTCCGTTATTTTGATGACTTTATGACTTCAACATAATGTTAATGACGAATAATGGAACTGTTCATGTGAACATGGGCTTAAATCAAGTTTCCATTATGCTCTTATCACAAAATTCTAATTTGTAGTTGAAGTTTCTAATACAAAAATTCTATTTAATTTTGTTGAATATAAATAAGTCAATTTGATGGAAATGTGTTATTAAATTGGAAATGTGTTAAGTCAATCGCAAAAATAGGTTGATTTATTGATTTTTATTGTTATTATAATTTTTTCTGTGGTATAGGGTTTGTTCTAAATAACTAACCCTTAGTTCACCCGCAAAAAATGTAAAGTCTGTCATCACTGAAAATATAAATGAACTCTCAATGCAAAAACTTTCCATTTTAATTTACCCTATAAACTTTGCAAATAATTCAACTCCAAGTTCTAACGTTCAGACTCCGTTAAAGGTTTGATTTGTAGATAACTTCAGCATGCACGCTATCTGTATGGGAATTTTGTAAACTTTATATTTAAAATTTACATTTAAAGTTTGATGTGTAGATAATTTAAGCCTTAGGCATGCTATCTATTTTGGGGTTTAAATAAAATTTTGAAATGTAAAATTAAAGTTTAATTTCAAGTGACTTCAAGTAATAGAATGTTCACCATTCAATCTATTTGACATCGACGAGTACTTGTAATGTAATCTATTTACATTTGTATTTTTATTATTATTTACAAAGAATCAAAGCCTAAAACCTCAGCTTACCTACATCCTTAACACTACTCTTTTGCTGCCCAATAACTTTTAGAAATTAAATCCATTAGTAACAGCTAAAAGTACACCAATATTATTACATGGTTTGCATAAATGTTTAAAATTGTAACCAACCCACACTACCCACTAAAGTAAGATGGTAGTGGTGTGGGTAATGATTTGACAAGCAAAATGTGCATGTTAATTTATTTGCAGTATTCAAGACAATGAAACTGAATATTTCCAAAAATTCAAAACTTACAGTATATTTGCCTGTTCACATGCATCTAGTTGCATTTAAATTCAGTTGGCGTAGGTTAAACATTTGTAAGTGACGTGTGTGTGCACGGTTAATATGTTTTGTTTGGTACCATCTTTCATTTGGCTCGCTTTAACTGCCAAAAAGACCACGGATATCAAGCAGATCAGAAACTGATATTTTTGGCAATGTTGTATTTTCATATCCTTTTTGTGCTATATACAGATTTTATATAATAGAACTACTGCTTTGAAGATACATTTAAGAATCCATTTGCACAGAGCTTCCAGAATTACATTCTGTGCATTTGTACTGGACCACACCAATCACTTTTTTATTTCAGCCATTTACTTATTTTATTATTTCTATACTGTTAGTTTTTGTCTAATTTCAAAAAGAGATTATATGTGGCACAAATCTTTTACTTTGCACTGAATAATAAATCATAAATATCATCTCCTCTGCTCATGATAGTAAACATGTTAAGTAAAACCTCCATCAAACCTCAGACCATTAAACTGGAAAGAATCTATCGAGTTCCTGTAAGATCAGAGTCTTATGGTGCACCACTGCTGAGTGGCAGAGTATAGATCAGGGGTCGGCAACCTATGGCATGCATGCCAGCATTGCATAATCACTGGCACGCCAGCAATGGCGAGAGAGAAATAGACTGTTTTATTTATATAAATTCTGCACCTGCATTCTAATCTACATCTTGATGTAATACTTCCTCATGATCACGCAGAGTGTTTTCATGAGCTGAATGGGAGGCTAAACTAAAAGTTCAAATGTGACGAGACTGCAGTATACCCAACAGACTCAGGCAGTGCGTGCAAGCCATTAGCAAGCCCGACGGCTCTTCACTTTCGGTTTGTCGCATGAGTAAACGTGCCCACTTTGCTTTGGTCAGGCAGCGCGGACGATAGCCAACATTCCGTTTTTTATTTGTTTCTTTATGCTTCAGAACAACACAATATTTAATTAGGAAAACACCAGTTTTCACCAGATTTCTCTCTTTAAACTGTGGTCACACTCAAAATTACATAAACGATTAAAAGAGAAAACATAAAACCACATTGTGGGAGTCTATTAAAAATATAAATTAAACTTGGAAATAAAGTTGTAGGATTTTGCAGATGCGATTCAGCGAAAAGTGCTAAATAGTTTGATTGGCTCGTGATGCGCGAATGGCTTGCACGTGCAGCGTGAGTCTCGTCATACTTTAATGGTGTTTAGTCTCCCATTCAGCTGATGAAATCACACTGCGTGATCATGAGGAAGGATTACATCAAGATGTAGATTGGAATGCATGTGTAAAAAACTCCATATACTGTAAATAAAATAGCCTGCCGAAACCTGGGAAGGAGGATGGACTCGCTGTCTTGGAGTCCTCGCCACTGCCATCCTGACGGCTCCCGTCAGGCCCGGCAGTCTGTGAGGACTCACTGCGGTCCGCAAAGGGAGGAGTGTGCTGTTGTCCGCCAGAGGTCAGAGGAGTGGCTGAGGACTGGGCGACGGCTTGTCCGGGGACCGGCGAGCCAGTTTTCTCTTTCTCTGCTCTTTCTGTCACTCCGCCTCGCTATTTCCCTCTCCCTTTTCCCTCCCCTCGTCTCTCCCAGGGCTCCAGAAAGGCGGGGAAGACCTGCTAGCATACACGACAGGAAGGGAGGAGAGTATGTTATGCCGGAGGATTTCCCGGCCTGAGTTGGGCAATGGAGGAGTGTGACGAGGAGGAAGGCGGGGTGGGGCCGGGCCGTAAGGACACACGCTAGGCCCAGAATCGTACTAATCAGCCGGGTGGGGGACAAAGATGAGCCGGAGGCACCAGTTCGAGAGAGAGAGAGAGACACATGCGGCTGCTGTGTGTGCATATCTATGTGTTTGTGTTTAAGTTGATTTGAGTTAATTTATGTTATTAAACCTTACGTTGACAGTTCAGCCGGTTCCCGCCTCCTCCTTGCCCACCTTACCCCGTTACAACTGTGTTAACTCGTTTTGTACAAAAGGACAGGTTTTCTTTCATTGAAGCACTTTCAGAATATGCTCATGCAGGATCATGATTATATCATAATCATCAGGTTTTGCATTCAATTAGAAAAATACAAAATAGAAACATTTTCACAAGTGAACTCAAACTTCGGAAAATCACATACATGCCCATGTTTTTGTATTGTTTTGTTCCATTGACCAGGAAAATTAAAAAATGGCACTCCATGTCAAAAAAGTTGCTGACCCCTGGTATAGATGCACTTAAGAAAAAAATCCACTTGATATATGTTTTTTTTTTTTTTTTTTATGTTTTACTGTACGATTCTTTTTATTTTTTTGTTGAAAAGAAAATAGTATTTACTTGTTGCTTTTCAAAATATATAAAAATATATATAAAAAAAATATATAAAGCAGGAATGTATATGAAATGTCAAATTTTACTTGTATTTTGGAAGAAATAGCAATGATATTATAGAGGGCTATTTGTAGGAAAGTTAAAATGTGCATCATAGCAGCTTTATAGCACCACGTTAAAGAATTTCCTATATTTTTGGATATATGTTAGGGCTTTATATGGTTGACAGGACTTTTTCAATGTTTATATGCAAAGGCATTTTTATATTATGTGTCCTGTAATTTGTCAGTAGTCTGCAATGCCGAGGGTAATGGCTACAATTCCCACGGCTTGAATTTCCATGGCTATTATATGCTAGAAAATACCTTGTAGTGTTGCTTTGTATCATTAAGGCCAAGATTTTTATGTTGTTGTAAATAGAAAAAAAGATTTTGAAAAGGCAATAAAAAGTTTTATGGAATAAAAAACAATCAGCAGTTATTTTGGCCCTAAATTGTTTCTCCTCTCAATGTGGACTAAATGCCTCAATTCTTAACAAAACATTAATCTTCCATCTCCATCTTAACTACCAGCTTAAAGCTTAGCAGCTGCCTCTCTCATGGTGCGTTCACACTACACTTTGTGGTCCATTCACTTCAATTCTTACGCATACATTAATAAAATTGTAAACTCAAGCTTCTGACTTGAAGATGGTTGACCAATAATGGATATAAACATCACAGATTGGCCTCTTGGCTCAATACAATTTGGCTTACAATACAAATGATATAGCTGCATGGTTTGCAGTGTTGCAGGAAAGTTGAATAGAAAATGTAATTTAACATTTAGAATATATTATTCTTTGTTTTTAGAGAATAATATTTATTAAAATCAATAACCCTATAGTGTTGTGGTCACTTATTTGCTGATCCGCAGTTCAAATTCAGACCCAAAATTGTTAGGATTGCTTACATTTACAAAGCAATTTGGCTGCCAACTTAAAATTGAATTTTCCTGAACAGCACTTTGCTCATTTCATTTCACAGCCATATGACACACTGACTCCTGAAAGAGATTTTGGCACCTTTGATTGTTCAGACCTCTTGGAACTTTAACTGGCATCTGCAGAAACATTGCACACTTAACGTCTAGTGTGGCCGCACCTTCAGTCTGTCTATTCACTTTGACTTCTACTAACAACTGGACACATTTACCACAGTTGAATTCCTTTGTATCTTCAGAGTGTTTTCTCTTTTGATTTCTTCCTTTATAACATGTGACCTATCAGGATAGGCTGTCTGTAATGCTGCGTGTAAAATCATGCCTTGATGTCATGATTTTACTGTATTACAGAAATGAAGGCCAATAGTTCATTCCAGGCTTTCATATTCAGTCAACCCACTGCGAGTTTTGGGCCTAAAAAATACTCTACGTATGACGTCAACAAAAACGTGATTTTGCTGCACTCAAAAACATGTCAGACCGCAGTTCATAAAGTAATTCAAGTATGCGTTTACACTGTTGCCACAAGGGGCGCTATAGCAAACATTAGCGTAAACTTGTTTCCTTTGTCAGGTCAACTACTATAATGGCGGAACAAGTTTGAAGAGAGTCTTGTTAAACAGGAACTAAAAACTAAATGTTTTTTTATTCTCTGGAAAAATTGAAAGTGACTTTGTTCCTGTTTTCAGTTATGTTCTGCACAAAACAATTTCATAAACTAATTGTCAGTGTTTTTGTAGCTTGAACCCTTTTTAGTCCCTTTTGCTGAGCAAGGTAGCTAAAGTGTTTAATTTCAAATTAAATTGCCAAAATAATGATTGTTTTCAAACAGGTTTCCAAAACTTTTACGCACGTCTGCCATTGGCCAAACAGAGAGATATTTTGTCACAAACCCACGCCATTGGTTGAGCAAATGTTGCTTCGTCAGGCTGGTCAGGATGCTCATACAAACATAACAATGTTTGATAGCACCACAAAGCTAAAGTTTTTACCTACAAATGGCTTACTTATAGTCTTTGCATAGGCCTATTTCAACACTGACAAACATTATGCACTTCAGCTTAAAAGATCGATATGTTTATAGCTAGCTACCTGAATAACAACATGCTTTAATCTCCTGAGACCCGAGCGTGACTGCTGTGTGTATTTTCCATTTCCCTTTTTGATTTGTAACTAGTAGCACCTAATAAACATGAAAAACATTTATAAATCTAGAACAACTAAGCTATAGAAAGTCAAATTTGTTCATCAAACTGTTTATTGTGTTTATTGTGTTAGGACTGTTGGTTATTTATATTTTTGAAACATTACAGACATTACATCAGAAATTAGCATAATTAATTCTGATACAAGTAATGGCCAGCATCATGCAGTCACTGCCAACTATGTTAAAATATAATAACACATTATACATTCTGAATCTATGTACTGATTGTCCCATTTCTGCCAAACATGTTGAGTGGTCCAAACAACATCTGTTTCCTGAAACTGAACTTTTGGTCAGATTTTAGGATTGAATGCACTTAACTGCATAGAGAGATATAAGATGCTCCCTTGCTCCTTATTGAGTAAATGGCTTAACCTCCAGTGTACTGTCTGTCTGAACTGGTCTCAGAACAGTTCATAATTAAATTAATTTTCATCCTAACTCCATAGAAAGCTTCTGAAAGCAACATTTTTCAGAGCTTATTGATTCTCAATATGAAAATGCACAGTAAATATAGTAATGCATTTACTAATGTTAATGAATAGAACCATATTGTACAGTAATAACAAAATGAAATATGACCATTTATATTAAAAAGAAGCTAAATTTACTCACAGATGTGGACATCATGTTTATCAGCAAGCCGATGCACAAAAAATGTATACATTTTTTAAAGTGGCATATCCAACAAAACTAGAGACACTACTCTTTACACCCAAATAGATTTAAATGTAAAAATATGAAGAGGTTTCTTACTAGGGGCACTTATCTGCGCCCGGTACTTCACAGCAGTCAACGTCATGTTGTTGTGTCACGTGACTTGGTGCGCCAGCAATTTAACACTTAAATGCCCATCTAGAGTCTTGTGAACAGTATTCAGTTGGCTTAAATTAATTTAAATTATGTGTTGCATATAGCAAAGCCAAAATGCAATGTCCACACTTCTGGATACAGAGAAGCACAAGGTTAATGGTGCAAACATCTTAAGGTATATCTATCTCCCCCTTGAGTACTTGAGGTTAGTTACTGCCACAGCAATGCAAGAGCTCACGCAAGTATGTTCAGTATTTCTTTTCGGCCTTACTCGCAAGATCAGCTGATTTTCACATTTTGTGTTTAGCAAAACATCGCCTAAATGGTGTTGTGCGAGATATGAAACCTGCGCTCGTGGAGATTTGACTGAATCAAAAGCCTAATTGTGATTAGTTTATAAATACTTTTCATATTGTCATCCTGCTTTCACTAACTGAAACTAATCTCCTTTCTATCTTGTTTTTCTTTCCTCCTCCTTTTGTTTCCCTCCTGTCTTTGTTTTCCTTTTCTGTTCGGTTGTCTCTTTAACCTACCCAGCCACCACTGGCAACTAACCCTTGACCTTCTGACCTCTTCACCCAATGACGACCTGCTCATTACCTGCCTGCAGATCACACCTCTGCCCTAAACATGAATGAAAGAAAAAGAGTATCTAAGAGCCTTCACTTGTCAAAGGCAGTGGATATACAGCTTCCCTAAAGCTCATGTGTCGGACACGGGTGGCAGATGGCTGCCACTAACTTCTCAGAGGGGCGGACGGTCCTACCACTGTAGATCTGCACTCTTTGTAAGCAATAAGCAATAATGATTTGCCCCGCACCCTCTAAATCAAAGCCAGACCTTCAACAACTCCTAGTTCACGGCAATATAAGCAACATCACAAGCAACACAGGCCCTTCTTACAGTGGAGAAAAACAGATGTCAACTGCCCTCCGTCGCACTCCAAGTCACTAAAATGGTCCTCCGGTTACGGTAATGAATCTGTCTCTGAATGTATTGCATGATGGTGTGGATGGTGCATGCACCTCTTTATCTCATCATGGCAAACCTGTGAACCGGCAAATATTGTCTGCAGTTCTATATCCTGACCGAACGGTCCATTATAGAAGTATTTTCAGCTAGGCAGCGTGAGTCAATGCTGACTTAATCTAATATGTACTGAAAGTATTTTCAGTATTCATATGAAAGCATTTCCCTTCCGGATCAATTCAAAACTTCAGTCAACGAGCCTCTTTGAGGATGTATAAGCCATGCTTGCCTATCTGCTGTACAAATGTATGAAATTTGTAGATAACTTGTTCAAAAAGAAAACTCATGTACAGAAACAACTTTTATTATTTCTAGAGAACATATATTTTTACAACTTGAGATTTTATACTGACAAATATTGTGACGAGAACAAAGTTAAACTGAACCCTTTATGAAGTGAAAACAATCCAGTTTTCTTTAGTTGGATGTAGACACGGATGACCAAAACATCCCTCTCGTTCTATGGAAGGGGTTGATAGGGAAATATCATTAAAGTGCCTTCTCATGGTTTCTCATGGTTCATGTTTAATCTGAATGTCATCTTTATTGGCGAATGAGCATAACAGATCAGTACACACAGCTTTTCCTTGAAAAACACTACCAGTAAAAAGTTTGGACTAACTTGACTGAATATGTTTCTTACAGAAGAAGCCCTGAACTGCAAATAGAAATCCACTTGGTGTTGTTTTTTTTAGATGTCTTCGTGCCTTCCTAAGCCTATGTCCTACAAAAAAAAAAAAAAGATTTTTTTTTTCTCAGGCAAAATGTTATTTGTTGTTTTTTTTTTTTGGCAGAACCAGATTTTTTTTTTCACCTTGTGAATTATTTTTTTTCACCTTGCGATTCAGGGCCTCCGTAGTTTCTCATTAAACAGCACATCTCTGATGTGAAGACTTATGCTTGAAATTAGTTTTGTAGACAAATATACATTTTGACTATGCATGAATTTCTTTACAAAACTAACATTCACGCCATGGGACTGTCTAAGACAGTGGTAATTAAAAAACAAATTGATAGGAATCATTTTCACACAATAAATATTGTAATGGTTTATGTTTATTTCACTCTGTTTAAATTATAAAATTTTTAAACATGTAATAATTTCTATTTTTTTAACTGACTCTCAAGTTTTCTTTAACTTCACTATTTTTTATTTCTTTATTTTCTCAGGAATATTTTTTTCTGTGATTAGTTTTTTCTTTGAATTTTGTTTTCTCCATCTAGTGAATTTTTTTTTCACCTTGCGGCTCAGGGCCTCTAGTTTCTCATAATCTCTGATGTGAAGATTTATGCTTGAAATTAGTTTTGTAGACAAACATACATTTTGACTGCATGAATTCCTCTACAAAACTAACATTCACGCCATGGGACTTTGTAATTTTCTTTTTTTTAAATGTACGTATAGAAATAATTTTCACACAAGAAAATGGTTTATGTTTATTGCACTCTTTGTTTAGATTATCAAAGTAATTTTTATTTTATTAATGCATTTTTACAGTTTACTATTATTTATTATTATTATTACAGTCTGGTTCTGGGACAAGGATAAACCTGTAAAAACTGTATATAAAAGGCATTTGAAAAGTACCAGAAATAAATGATGATGGCCTGTTAAAGTTTCCAATTCAGTTTTAGCGCAACCTTCATATGACAAAAAGAAAAAAAGTTTAAATCTGTTAAAAAACATCCTGGTTAATTTCATAACCTCCATTCCCTGGTGGAGGGAACAAGATGTTGTGTCGATGTAGTGACACTAGAGGTTGCCCTTGGGAGCCCCAAACACCTCTGATCTTTGAGAAAAGGCCAATAGGAATTGGCGAGTGGAATTTGCATGCCACTCCACCGGACATACGGATATAAAAGGAGCTGGCTCGCAACCACTCATTCAGGTTTTGTGCTGAGGAGCCGAGACAGTGTCCTGGCATTTCAGCGGGTAGTTCAGTGTTGGGGCAGGAGGGACACAACGTCTCGTTCCCTCCATCAGGGAAAGGAGGTTACGAAAGTAACCAGGATGTTCCCTATCTGTCACTCACTCGACGTTGTGTCGATGTAGTGACACTAAGGGTCCTTATACAAAATGCCACAACTATAACAGCACAGCATCTGCTGCGCTGTTGAGGTCGCCCGAGTTATGAGAGGCTCACAAGGACTTGAGTCGCTGCTGGCTCCAGAGGAGGAGATGGCGTGCGAGTTGCAACATGAGATGCGAGTGTAAACTGCCTAGCCGATTTATTTATGCTACTGTCGCCGTGTTGTCCATCCGGACCAATAAATGTATGCCCTCGATCAATGGCCAAAGCCTCCACAGGGCAAGAAATACTGCCAGCAACTCGAGGCAGTTGATATGACAATGCAGTCGTGGCCATATTCCCCAGGAGCCTTTGAAATTGCTTCAGTGGGACCACCATTCTCCTCCTGAATGACTTTAAGCAGTTCTGAACTAGGCCCGTAGAAAGGGCCCGTGCCGAGGTAAAATGGAAACGCAGAATTACGTGTCCTTCAGGTCTATCGCCGTGAACCAATCTTGATGCATCAGCATCTTGAATGGGAGACTTTGCAAGGCCCAGCTCTATACTCGCAGGTCGACGATTGGCTGCAGCCATTCATCTTTCTTGGGTATGAAGTAGTGGCCCTTCTTCATCTCGGCTGGAGAGACAGGCTCTATCGCGTCCTTCCACAGAAGTGTTGGTGGTAAAGGGTGGTAAAATGGATGCTGCTGAACCCGGGTATCCATAGGCCTGGTGAACTGAATCGCATAGCCAAGTCGGACGGTCCTGGTCAGCCATCGCGATGGGTTGGGGAGTGCAATCCACGCCTCCAAGCTCCTGGCGAGGGGGACCAAGGGGATAATCATGTCAGACATACCGGTGGGGGGGGGGGGCCTTGCGGGCAGGGCGGAGCTGAAGGTGCAACGTTGAGGGGCTCAAGCCACGAGCTCGTGGCCGTGCTGAGGCGGGAGACATCGACGCACTTACCTGGCCCCAGGAACCCACCACAGGGCCAGTCAGCGACAGGGGAAGAGGAGAACCGTCTTCGTAATCCATCACAACCGCCTGGACGTGGGTGTGTTTGTGCCACAGCTAGGGGGTGCAGGGGCGGGGGACCGCCTCCGCAGTGCCGCGCTTGCCGTAAATGTGAGGTGTCTGGGGATCATGACAATGACGCCCGTAAACACCAGGTGTGTGACCCAAAGAGTGAGGAAAACACATTTTTTCTGTGAATGTGAATGTCCGATGCTGCATTCAGGAGCACATCCACTCACTGCACTCAGCCGGTGCACGAGGGAGAGAAACCACTGTAAATCCAACAGCATGCAAAGGTGAATGGACCGGCAGAGGAATTCAGCTAGCTGAAACACAACCACTCGGCTCTGAAGAAAAAATCGGAATGAGTTGTTGCGAACCAGCTTCTTTTATACCAGTATGTCCGGGGGAGTGGCATGCAAATTCCACTCGCCAATTCCCATTGGCCTTATCTCAAAGATCAGAGGTTATTGGGGCTCCCAAGGGTGACTCCTGGTGTCACTACATCGACACAACGTCGATTGAGTGGCAGATAGGGAACAACCCCTGGGACATGAAACTGTCATAAGTAGAATAAATAACCATATATACCTTTTTGAAATGGATGAGTTGTCAAATGTCAAGCCTGCATGGGAACTCCTTCAGTACTGTTTAAAAAGCATCTCTGGATGCATGAAGTTGGTTGGGAGACAGAACCAGAGTGTTCAGGGCTGGAATTTAGACATATGGTACTTTTTGGTTATTTAATTCCCACACTTCCATTTGTGTTATTCAATAGCTTGGGTGACTTTACTATTATTAATTAATGTGGAAAATAGTAATAGTAAAGCATAAGTAGGTGTGTCCAAATGTTTGACTGGTAGAAAAAATACCACCAGCCTATACCTGCCTTCCTGTTTCGGCTGCAACGAGTCAAAGTTTCAGCCCAGTAATACACGATGATTCAATTCAAGGCCTTCCGCATCACACAATTATTGACAAATAGATTTGGGGACTCAACGCTGATTTATTGCCTTCAATCTTGATTCATCCTTCAGAATTGTGAGTATTTTGCTCTTAGTTCTTGAAGAATGAATAAAACGATGAATTTTGCACTTTATTTTAAAGTTCATTGCATTGTAATATCAGTGTGATAAGATATAGAACTGTCCCAACTATATGCATATACTGTATGTGAATACATAACTATGGTAATACATTATTTCACTATTAACAGAGGATAAGCTGTGTGTTCTGGGCTGCACTATACCATAAAGTGTAATGTGTGTCCCCCTCGAAACTCTTTCTTTACTATGCAACAGAATGGCCTCTGACATCTTGAGGGGAGTCTCTATGACATCAAACATGTATTTTGTTGTGTCTGCATCAAATCCCCCCCAAACCACCACCACACACACATTTTCCAGTTATGATTATGCAGTGCCATAACAGTATCAAGATTCAAAGTGTTTGGATTTCTATTGGAATATGAAATGTTCTATATATTGAAAGCTATGTTTTTTGGTATTTAAGAGTACATCAAATTGGTTAATAGGAGAATAGCTCTAAAAGATTCTTTCTGAATAAAGGTAAAGTTTATTCAGAGGTGAGGTAAGTTATATCATAATTGATAAAGCATGACGTTTCACTCTCATTGACATTTAAAAGTATACTATTCTAATTTGTGCTGGTTTTACAAATGATTTTACTGTGAAGTTTAAAGGTGCATTCAGTAGTTTGGAGCCAATTTAAAAAGTTTTAAACATTAATGAATGAAGTGTGAAGTTTGATCGAATGGTGTACGCTCGCATGAGATGAAAACTGTACTCATAACAGTTTTCTATAAAAAGTGTTTTATTCTACATGGTGCGGGTCACCCCCTTCAATGTGTTTCGCCATGTTGAAATCACATGACCCGCCGTGTTTCACTAAACGTCAAAGAAGACAATCCTCAAGCTCATTGGCTGCCGTCTGTGTAGATATGCCTGGCTGTGCTTGGAACATTGTTGTTTGGTGACACGAAGAGCGAAAATAATCTGAATGAGCTTTATTGCCAAGTACGCTTACACACACAAGGAATTGTCATGGTGACAGAACACCTTGGAACATACTTATTTATCGTGCTTTAGCAGCAGAGATAACAGGAGATCCAGTATTGCCGAAGAAGCAAAAAAAGGTCTGAAGTAACTTGCTTTAAGCAAGAAACAGTAATGGTAAAGCATCTACGACTTCATTAGTTTAGTGCAAAGTAGCTTGGCACAGTGATTGTTGTGGATTTTGTTTAAGCCGTGACGTTGTTTGCTTGGAAATAAAGCCAGTTTGTCAAATACAGTTTTCATGGACATGATAAATTTGATCATCAAAAACAATTCTAATCTTTCCTTTACCATGACATTTTGTGTCACTAGATTATTGAAATTTGTTTCACATTAAGCAGTTCTCTAATAAAGGTAAAAACTGTCTTTTGAAATAACGTGAAAATTAGACATTCTCCAAAGATTATTGATATGACGGATAATAATAATCTGTCCTTTACAGTAGATGCATGTTCACTTGATTTCTGGCACTTGTTTTTAGGCAAAACAATTATATTATAGGAGTAATAAATAACTTTAGAAATTACCTCAAACACTGACATTTTCCAGATGCAAATGATATTCCAGAGCTGGCGGGGGCAGCAAAGACGATCATGCTGATCCACGTCGATAGATGGCAGAACAGTGTCTAACACCACTGTCACATCAGTACTTAGATTACTCGATGAAGAGCAATGCTAACGCTAGTTAGAGAATTACTGAATGCCCCTTTAAAGGTGAAGTGTGTAATTTACACCATCTATATATCCATCCATCCATCCATCAAACAGGTTTCCCCAACACACCCAGAGCTCCCATCAGTTATTAGCTGGACAAACAAACAAAACGTTGACTTGCTTAAATGAACAGCCATGCCATAAATAAGTATTACTTATGAAACATTAAACTGAGATTACAGAACATATTTGAATGAAAAGAAAATTACAAACTTCACCTTTAACTTTAAGATTTAATTTGAATCACATGAAAGTTGTTTATCATACATGTGATTTGAATATGTGTGTACAAGACATGACATCTTTCAGCTCCAAACATGTGTGTTCCCTGCCTATGTATTGCCTGTGATAAGACATGTCTGTTTTAAAAACAATTGTTACAAGCTTATGATGTATTTTTCTATATCATTTTATATATATGGAATAAACAACATTAAATGCCTTGTCTCTGTCTCCTGGTTATTTGCAAATTGATCTTCATGTTGTTTCTGACAGTTTAATATATTTTAGATGAATTATTGTGCTTTTCTCATATAAAACCCAATAGCACATCAGGTTAATATTGCATATCATTATACGGCACTGATTTATCATAGTGATTATTTGCTGATCTGAGTGAATAAGGTCCTTGGTGGAGTTTCTGTGGCTGGAGACAGTGGTGCTATGAATCACCAATGATCTGTGCCAAGAAAGCACTTTCAGAATTGGTAGAGCTCTATTTCATCTTGGCCTTAATAAGTCACACGCAGGCTGGCTTTGTCATTAGCCTCAAAGCTACATTAATGCAATGGATATTTAACGCTTTTCCCTAATAGACAATCAATCAATGAAGTGTACTCAGAAGAAGAGATGATTCATGCTCTTTGCCCTTGACCTTGACAAGGGAAATCAATACAGCATCAATACCACCAGAACAGAATAGACTACAAAATTATTGGGTTTTGTATTGCCAGATGAGGACTTTAGTCATATTATTCATCACACTATAGGGAGCATTGTAATAGTTTTAGTAAATTAAACAGTCTTGCTTAATTTACTAAAACTATTACAATAGGATGAACCATGTTTGAAGCCATGTTCAAAAACTGATAAATGCACACCTGTGACCACACATCTATATTCTATACTAATTCTACAGTATATGAATGCACCGAGAGGCTTCAAAGGCCTACCAAAATGCTTGTTACAGTTGTTTGACCAGGACTAAGATTATTTATACAGTTTAGGTGTCATTCCTCAAAAATGCTTTTAAATCCTTTCAGATCTCTGAGTTGTTGCCACATCTGAAAAGCCAAGCCGATATTTACAGACACTGTCACTTGTTCTTTTTTCTTGTAGACTCTGCTCTGTTCAGGGTTTCTTTGTTTTTGATTATCCCCTTGGTGATTCCCATCAGGGGAAGTTTGCCGTTTTGAATGATCCATGGTACATTTGTCTTGGTAACAAACTTTCAGCATTATCTACTCTCACACCATACACGTGCTACAGTAGCCTGAGCTTATTTTCTTTGTGTATTGATATGACGTGAACATGCACAGGCGATGTATGCAATTTCCCGCGAAATCTGTCCTGACAGTTCTAAAATAGAAATTATTGTTTCCAAGTCATGGTTTGGAAAATAGATTTTTGTTGCACTCTCTCATTAGTAATATTTTGTTATTGTTTAACAAAAAAAAGGTACATATTGTAGCTTTAAGGTAATTTTTTGAAATATATAAATGTTGTATTTATTGAACTTTGGTGTATTTTATTTTAGCGCAAAATTTGGTAACACATTACATTAATGTTCCTTTTGTTGAGGGTTGAAGTTGTTTTCAAATGCATTATACATCATTGATATGCAAAAACATGCGTAAAAAGGGCGACTATCATGTTTTACTTGCCAAATAGTGAGCATTTTACCTCACATGTTATAAAAGCTTATTCATACTTATATACATAAGATGTATATAATACATACATGTATTGAAATGGTTTATGCCACAATGTATAGAAAATAGAATATTATAGTGAGAGTAAAAGGAGGAATTATATCATTCCACTTTTCTTGTCAAAAGAATGGTGCTACTCCAAGTCAAGTCAAGTAAATGTTATTTGTATAGCGCCTTTCACAACACACATCGTTTCAAAGCAGCTTTACAGAATATCAGCATTAAAAGACGATAAAACTGTAATGTCTATAAAGTCGATTAATCATCATTGTGTAATTTAGATAAAATACGATTTTTAATAGTGTTTAAAAATAATTAAATGATAATTGTATTAATAACCCCAGTGAGCAAGCTGTAGGCGACTGTGCCAAGAAAGCACAAGTGAAATTATTACATCAACAAAGTTAAATAGAGTGAGGAGTTGGCAAACATGGCATCCTATTAAAGAAATGAGATTGGAGGTGTGGGTTAGAGCTGCTTTGACTTATAAAAAGCACTCAAACAGTTGTAGTTTGCTATTCACAAGCAGGGCTTGACATTAACTTTTTGACTCACTGGCCACTCTGGCAAGTGTTATTCCAAAGTCATTTGACACTCACCAGTTTCAGTTGTCTCTTTTTCAGATTGAGACTTCCTCAATATAGTGCATTAAAGATTCTCTTCAGAATTCAAATGGGTCACATAAGTTTTGTGGTCTCCGCTGGCAACCGCGATATTGAGTGAAGCGCTACCGAAACACGCAATTTCTGCTCTGTGCTGTCCCTGAACTCTGGCGATCTTAGCTCTAGAACATGCTGATGTGTGATTTGTCTTGCATATATGCACGTGTAAGTTGTGAGAGGCATATTTATTGCATACAAGCCACTGAATGCGGGATTAGGGCTGCTTTGCTGATTCAAGGCTTGGACCACTTGCCATCATCCAGTTATAAATGAATTCCCAAGTTTATCAAGATATCCTACATAATAATGTCAGGGTGGCTGTGTGCCAGCTGAAACTCAGTAGAAGTTGAGTGATGCAGCAGGACATTGAACCTAAACATCGAAGTAAATCCACTACAGAATGGTTTTAAAAAAGAAAACCCACCTTTTAGAGTGGTCCAGTCGGAGCTTAGACCTTAACCCAATAGAGACGCTGTGGAATGACCTCAAGAGAGACATTCACACCAGACATCCAGAATATGGCTGAGCTGAAGCAGTTCTGTAAGGAAGAATGGTCCAAAATTCCTTCTGAACATTGTGCAAATCTAATCCGCAGCTACTGGAAATGTTTGGTTGAGGTCATTGATGCCAAAGGAGGATCAACCAGTTATTAAATCCAAGGGTTCACTTACTTTAAAAAAATATATATAATCGTTTGTGTGTTGTTAGTTTAAGCACATTGTGTTTGTCTATACCTGTGACTTTGATGAAGCTGAAATCACATTTAAGACCAATTAATGCAGAAAGCCAGCTAATTCCAAAGGGTTCACATACATTTTCTTGCCACATGTATATGTTCAATTTACATTAAGATACATATGCATATGTTACTAATGTTGAAAAAATTTTATTAAGCATTTACACCATGTGAGGTAAATTAGCTAACTACTTGGAAAGTTTAGCATGAAAGTCTTCCTTTATTCATTTTGTAATCGCATATCAATGATTAAAAATTAATTTGTACTTTAATTATTAGTCATTAATGAACCCATTTATAAACCCTTTACAAAGGGAACATTAATGTAAAGTGTTATTCAAATTTCTATAAGTAATCAGGCATGAGAATCTGTGTGTTACAGTGATTTTTCCACAGTTAAGGGGCTTGCCGGTACTTGACGCTTCATGTCGTGCCTTACAATACCACTTAACCATAGTAAAATTACTGTAACACGTGGTCTCTAGTGGGTATATTTGGATATCACTTTAAAGGGGTACACACAAAAGGAGATGTTAGGCAGAATTTAGCCTTGTATACCATTCATCTTTCTAATACAGAAAAAAGTGACTTGTGACCGTAGGTTAACATTCAGCCTAACAACTCCTTTTGTGTTCCTCAGAAGAAAGGATGTCATACAGGTTTGAAACAACATGAGGGTACGTGAATTATGACAGAGTTGTCTTTTTTAGGTGAACCTTCCCATTAAGAAGAACTTTAAGGTTAGAGGAAGAATACAAATTACAAGATCACCTCTACACTATCAAAACAACTTCTAAACCCGTGTCACTTCCGTGCATTCCCTTCCCATCTGCTCAAACCAATCCTGGGCTGTACAGTGGAATTGCTGTGTCTATCAAAGGGCTCAAATTGCCTAGGCCTCTACGGCCCTCTGCTCTGAGCTGATAAGACATACAGAAGGCCCCTGCGACTGCTTGGTTGTAGAAATCGCATCTTGAGTCACCTCCAGGTTTTGAAACATGAAAGTGTTTGTTTGTGCGGGGAGAGAAAGAGAGTGCTTCCGGATCTCATGATTGGGCCACAGAACGTGTGCTCTCGCTCTGTCTCCAGCTTTCCCCTGCTCTTTAATTTTCTCTCACTCCTCCACTTGCTTCATCACTGGTCTCTCTCACAGCTTGAGGGCAGAGGGGGAGAGTCAATTATCCCGTGGTTGGAGGAGAGAATATTCAGCATAGACAGTACTGCATCCAACAGTGCTGAGATATAAGGATGAGAAGTAAAAAACAGCTGCTGTTAAAACAGTGACAGTGCATTCAAGGAAGCAGATTGGAAGGGGGCAAAGTATGAAATCATTAAAAACTGAAGAGGGTATGTGACTTTTAATAGCCATACAGCTGCGCACAACATAAATCCACCAACTCATAATTAAAGGGCTGTTTGTTCTCTTTATTCATTGATAAAACAAGCTGTTAGAATTTTAAGCTCATAAAAACAGTTCTTTCATTGCGTGAACATTAAAGTTAGTGCGTGTGTCTGACACATTGGTGACATGAGAACATGAGTTCAAACATGAGTTCATCGTTTACTCCCCATCATTTATTGTCCTCTATTTATTTTCCACCATGGATCAGGGCAAAAAAAAGAAATCCCAGATATTTAAAGTGAAGGAGAAAACCAATCAATTCCCAAATGATAAAAATCAAGTAACACTGGGTAAAACTAATGTTCCCTTTGTTAAGGGTTTATAAACTAGTTCATTAATAACAAATATGTCATTTAAAAATGCATTATAAATCATTAATAAGCAGTTACAACAACATGAACAAAAAAGGTGACTTTCATGCAATACTTGCTAAACATTGAGCACTTTAACTAACATGTTATTAATGCTTAATAAACACGCTTATTCATACTTTAAATACATTACATTAATTATATTAAATACATAAAACCCCAAATGATTTATGTCACAATGCAGCAAAAAATAGTCTATTATAGTGAAATTAAAAGGAGAGATTTTGTATTTTTGCTACAGTTTGCTTATGTCTTGGCTTGTGTTGTCACATTGATGTCAAAGGAATGTTGCTACTCCAAACTGAACTAGTCCTAGTTACTTAAAGTCCTCTGCAAAAACACTTTTCAGGTCTTCATACTTATTCACAGCAATATAATACAGCCCGATGCCTAATGACTATTAACAATACTAAACTTTATGTACACGTTTCTAATGTTCGCAACTCCTTAATAAATAATTTAGATGTATGCACTTTACATGAAGGAATATTTTCATAAGTTACTAATATTGAATAAGTGTTATTAAGCATTTATAAAGTTAAATGGCTATTTACTGTATTTGGTGGGTATTGCATGAATGTCACCCTTTTTATGCATGTCATTATAAATACATGACAGTACAGCAGGATGATACAGCCATGTTGATAGATAGACAATACAGCACGATTGTGATTGTGATATTGCTTTTATTAAACAAATCAATTAATCAATTTAAAAACAATAAATTGTTTGTGTTCATTAGACTAGCATTAAATGATATGCTAAGTGCACAATGTATTTGTTGTACATTATGCTCTATGTGCTTTATAAATCTTAGTACAGTTAAATCTAAATAGAAAACTTGTTGACTTAACATTAAAAAGATATGTCAAACTAACATGATATGTGTTTTTGTGTCAAGTGAACATAACATTTGTATGTTGTTTTGACATTTCTGACCATTTGTGTAGACTCTACACTAAAGATTTGTGTCATATATGAGTTTGGATTTACAGTGTAGTTGTACATTATTTGTAATGACTTAGTTAGGACTAAGTTATGTTTATGCTTTCTGTCACATTCACAAATGCAGCAAACGGAGTTAAGTATCAACTTTACGATGTGCCAACTGTTCTTTTGCCGCAGCACAGTGCAGCACAACAGTAGACCAATGTGTTTGATAATACTAATAATTCTTTATTAGTATTATTTGTAAAACATAGTACAAAATAGTGTTTACAAATACATGGCTTTAGGTGTTAGGGAAATTGACACTGATAATATGAATGCAAGAATTTGACAGTGAAACTGTGGCAGAAATTGTCAGTA
Source organism: Xyrauchen texanus (assembly GCF_025860055.1). NCBI lineage: Eukaryota > Metazoa > Chordata > Actinopteri > Cypriniformes > Catostomidae > Xyrauchen > Xyrauchen texanus. Next base: position 35,772,365 of record NC_068295.1, read on the forward strand.
TTGGACAAAATGGCAATAAAATAAATAAAATAGTTTTAAAACGCCACGACACAAGCGGAGAGACACAAACTGTAAAGTTCCCAGTGCTGATGTTATCACTCTTGCGTTCTTGGAACGCCTCTCGTCCAATCAGATTTGAGGACAACAAAGTGTTAATAATATCTATATTCATTAACTCAGAGGCAAGTGTTGTTGAATGTGTAGCTAATATAATGTGTTTTTATATAAAAAAAAATTTAAAAAAAATCTAGAATCATTTTTGTAAACAATGTTCATTCCTAGCAAATCTTAAAACAACAATTACATTCAAATCTACTGCATGAGACTTTATATTATTTCAATTGTGTTCCAGCAATGCACTTATTGTGTTATGATATATTGTGTTGTAATAGATTTGTACTGAAAATCACATCCAGGTGTCAAGTATTGACACTGCAATCCACTTAATTAAAGTAGCAAAAGGTCTTTAATTTTTTAATAAGATTAAAACCAAGATTAATAAAATTGCTCAAAGCAAATTCAGGGTAAGACCAACAGGAAGTCCCCTTGCTGACTGCATTAACATGTGATGGTGAGATCACATTTTTACAGAATTGGTAAAGCTCATTCCTTAAACATGTGCCGTGTCAAATAGTCCAAGGATGGTCCAATGTGGCGTCCCCTAACGTGAGCAACTGAAAGAAGAAGAAGAAGAAGAAGAAGGTAAAGCTCATTCCTTACACTTAAGAGCCAGGATGCCCTCCCTAATGTGGAGTGTAACACAACACAATGAGACTGGGAGAAGGTGATGAGGTGGGGGTGGAGGCTAATGAGACTGTAATTGTGCTGGTGAGAGCTGAAAGAGCGCTATGATAGGCCAAAGCAGGGAAACTCGAGCTGGTCTAGGTGAGAGAAAGAGCCCTGAGGGGTGTTTAGCAGAGGCAGGAAGGATCGTCTTAGCTGATCAGAGAGCTCTGCTGACCTTCATGTGCAAGCAGGGATCTCTGGCTCAGTTTTCTGGCATCAGGCAGGACATGCGGTCGGGCGATGCTGACTTCAGTCAGTTGAAATAGTTGTCACTTAAGAAGGCTAACAAATGTGCAGTAGTGATGCAAAGGTACATTGTGGCCCAAAAACGTATTTGACACATAAGATACACTTCAAAATGTTTTTACATATGTTTTACAAAATGTCATTACATTACATATCAAAATATTGGTAACACTTACATTAATATTCTCTTTGTTAGGGGTTTCTAAAAGGGATTAATTACTGATAAGTCATTTACAAATGCATTTTAAATCACTGATTTAATCATTGACTTTCATGCAATACTTGCCAAATAGTGAGCATTTTACCTCACATGTTATAAATGCTTAATTACACTGATTCAACATTATTAACCTATGAAAATGTGCCTCAAAGTAAATTAGACAAATATGAAGAATTATTAAGGAGTTTCCAACATTAGAACCCTTTAAATAATAGTAATATAATTTATATAAATATATAATTTCAGTAATAAATATAAACACAAAGTTGACTTTAGCAAACTGACAAAATCCCTCATTTTTAATATCATTATAATAATCTTTTTTTTGGGTGGGGGGCATTATGACATAAATCATGAATTATACCATGTTATGTTTTTTTTATTAATATAAGTATCAATACATGAATCTATTAAACATTTAAACATGTATGTTAAAGTGCACATAGCTCACTATAAATATTACATGAAACCGCCCTTTTTATTCATATAGTTATATGCATATCATTGATTTATAATTCATTTATGAATTGCAAATTAGTTATTAATTAACCCCTTTATAAACCTTCTACAGTGTGAATATAAATATAAAGTGTTTTTAAAATACACTGAAAAAAGGGAAAGCGGCTCTATTGAAAATACTAAATCAGTACACTTGAAATCTACTTAATAAATGTATGTTTGAGATGAGAACATAATTCTATTGCGTTCAACACAGTCATCAAAAAGTGACATGATCGCATTGCTATGAAATGTTCAAATGGATTCAGATTTCTAACAGATGGTGTTCACTCAACGTGATTTTTACCGTTTTCTCAATTAACTTTAAAATGAGCTACTTAAACAAAACATTTTAGCATTTGGTCTTAATTTCATTTCGTTTTGTACAATCCATGTATGTCCACTTAATCAAATTGGGTTTGACTATGTGAATAATATTTGTTACATCAATGTATTGCTAAAACTGTGCAGGGATTTCCAGTTCCCAGCATGCTTTGCATGGGATTGGATTTGGAGAGTACGTTTTAAAATAAGGTGCCATTTGAATGTATTTGTACACAAAATAAATATGAGACTTTTGGTGTTCAAGTCATGTAATGTTGGGATTTAGAGGAGTTTCTGCTTGTCAGACTTTAGTGAAACATTTTCATGGTTAATGTGATGAACTGCACCTTGGGTTACTCTGCTTGGACACTAGTGTGAACCTGAGGGGAATTGACTTCATACATTTACTAAATATTAACTTGAGACCATTTAGTAATTACAAAATGGCTCAGAAAAGTGGTTGATCGATAGAAAAGGTAATCATTTGTTTGGAGTTGCCACTTGGTTTGGAAACAAATGTGGCTTTAAAAGGGGACCTATTATGCAAAATTCACTTTTACATGGTGTTTGTACATAAATGTACTCCCGGCATCAGAGCCAATGAAGATGCAGTGGACAAGTTTTGTTTTTGAAGGAAATGTGGCACAGCCCTCAGCCGGAAAGGGGCGGGGAGCAGCAGCTCATTTGCATTTAAAGAGACACACACGAAAACAGCGTGTTTTGGATTCCACTCAAAAAGAGGCATTTACAACATGGTATAATAAAAGATTTGTGGGGTATTTTGAGCTTAATCTTCACAGACACATTCTGGGGACACCTCAGACTTATAGTAGTGCATCTTGTAAAAAGTGGCATAAAAGGTCTCCTTTAAAATCAACATGAAATCAAAATTGACTATATTTACTTTATAAATGCACATTCATTTTCTTATTGTGAATGATTCATCAGTGCATATTATTCCAAATAAAAAAAAGAAAGAAAAATTGTCTTTGGTGATGGGTACACTCTTATTACAAAGTAGTTACAAAGTAGCTGAACGTAGAGTAACCCATTACATTAAATTCTAGTAATCAGATTACAGTTAATGACTAATAATAAGTTCATTACTTCTAAGAGCATTACTTGTGGGTAACACATTTCTAAAACAGTATAATAGAATTTAAAACATGAATCATGTTTATGTGTACATCTTTTTGCATTTCTGTGCTGCTGTAATAAGTCATTGAAAGGGAGAAGTGTGTGTTGCTGAGTGCACGATTTGCATGTGACAATGATCAAGGAGAAAATATCCAGACATTATTTTGAATTCGTTGAGAAAAAACAAATAAACTTAAAATTAAAGCAATTAGTAATGTGATTTCTTTTTAAAGAAGTAATCAGTAAAGTTATCTGCTTAAAAGTGTATATAAGTAATTCATATTTTGTATTAGATTACTTTGAGTAAAATACCCAACATTCCTCTTCCTCTTCAGAAATGTTAATAAAAATGTAATAATTGCTCCGCCTCTGAAACGACTTTCCTTTTTGCTGACATAATCCCCTCTTACTTTTCAACTCCTCCTCTCCAACCACCTTGTAACACACTTTTTAATGGGGATATCACAGACAATTATTTGCAGCAGAGTTAGACAGAGACTCACAACATGGCTGTCATTCTACAGGTGACATTTATTTGCAGTTCCACAAAATTTGCAGTAAGCAAACACGCCACTGTCAACAGCATTACTTAATAAATAAAAATAACAACAAAAAAAGAAATATGAAAAGCTTCTGTGCCCTGCAGACATGTAGTGTGCACAGCTTGTGTTCACTACATCGACTGAGTGCTTAACGGAAAAGGAAACAGTAAAGAGCGCGCAGTACCAAATTCTACCTGTCTAAACTAACTCCATTCTGGTATGTGACGCCCACTTTCTTGTTGAATATTCATTCACTCAGAAATATATCAGATGCAAAAATAAAACAAGATGTGAAATGACACCGCCTTGATTTGAATACTTGGGTCTAGTCTAGCCCATCAACTTTTAGTTATATTTGACAAAAAAGTAGCTGTTATTTCTGCCCTCAAAGTTTTTATCTGATGTTCCTTAAATGAATATTTTTGTAAATAGTCAACCCAACCCAACCATCTGTCCACATGTCTTTGTTTTAAGCTGTAACAAGCTGTGTTATCATGCAAAAGCCTGATGGTACTGCAAAGATTTGAACAATCCACTTCTGGATTTATATGCACTTCTCATTAGAGTTGGTTGGCCTGAGGCGAGGTTTGTGCATTATAAATATCACTAAATGAACAGCGGTGAGCTCTATTGAAAGAGTGGAGTAATTAGCTTCTGCTTATCTTCTAATTCTGCCCTTTGGCACCGTCTGAATCTCACCCCATTTAACCATAGTAGTACATCGTGTAATACCAATTTCTGATGAGTTTTGAAACATCCATCGGTTTCTGCACTCTGTCCGATCACCAAGACCTCATGATGTGAAAAAGCAAAGGGGAGGGATTACAGAAGAAACACAACACAATCTTCTCATCTTTGGAATATTGACATTAAATGGTAACCATACATTACCTTGTACATTGTACATGACATCATTGCCAAAATGAGTCAATGACAAAAATGAGAGACATTTTAGTGGATGTCACACTTGCTTTTGGTTCTCAGATGATAAAATAGACGCTTGCTGATTCGCATGTAAATTGAGATGAAATCAGGGATAGTGTGAAAGGAATTTCAAGTTAGAATGTGTCTTCATTCAGTTCAGATTTATGCAGACAGCTCATACTACACATCACTTCCACTGTAGGCTGCCGAGACAAAGTTAAATACCTCACTGCTAAATCACGCAGTGGGTGTATTGCTGCAGGGAACTAAAAATGAAGACATTTATCCCTCGCTCTTTCTTGAGAGGAAAGAATGTTTCAGAGTATGTTTATTTCATATGCTAATTCCCCCTGTGAGAACAGAGTGAATGAGTTGGGTTCTAAATAGATATTTTCACCAAAAAAGCCCCATGGTGACACAGAAAGTTCTCCTGAAGTGACCCAGGCAGGTAGCCAAACTAGCAAGAGAAGAGTCTTTATAAAGCATCGTGAGAACTTTCAGTGCTTACAATAGTTTTTACCCCCTAAAACACTTAAGCACATTTCCACTCATTGGAGAAATGGAATAAGACGTTTTTTAGGGAAAATACAATTTGAATACTGTGTATCTGAATATATAGTAGTACATCCAAAAAATATACCATCCATCCATCCATCGTCAACCGCTTATCCTGTGTACAGGGTCGCGGGGGGCTGGAGCCTATCCCAGCTAACATTGGGCGAAAGGCGGGGGACACCCTGGACAGGTCGCCAGTCCATCGCAGGGCCCAAAAAATATACAGTGATTGTAAATCAGAATATATAGTTATATATATATATTTAATATGTTGTTATATATCTAAATATATAGTTGTAAATCTGAATAAATAATTTTGGAATATTGTGGCAGCGGGGGCGTGGTCAAGCGCCCGTCCGGGAGAGAGAAGCGGTAAGGGCGCTCACACCTGGGCCAAATTATGACTAACACCTGTCTCTAATTGCAGTAGAGTGAGGAGAGCGGTTAAGAAGCCAGCAGCCTCAGAGCAGAGAGAGCCCCCGACCAGAACAAACCAACCCAGTGCGCTTGTGTTATTATATGTTTGGTGTGTAAATTGTTGGAAGAGATACGGCAATTAAAGCCTTACCCTTTTTGTTAAAACCTTTGTTTCCTGTCCTGCTTCCCGTGAGAGTCTCACAAATATATTTTCAAATCCAAAGATCATTTTAAATCCAAATATATGGTTAAAAATCCAAAATTTACAGTCATAAATCTGAATATATAGTTATAAACCCTGAATGTATTGTTACAAGTCAGAATGTATAGTTGTATATCGGAATATGCCATTATAAATCCTGAATATATAGCTATAAACCTGAATATAAAGTTAAACCCCAGACAATATAGTTATACAGTGGAAAGAAAAAGTATGTCATCTCTTTGGAATCACCTGCATTTATGTATAAATTTGCCTTAAAATCTGGTTTGATCGCTGGCCAAATTGATGCCCTACACAGAGTTCCAGGTGGACGGGGGTGGGGGGAGTTTGCGTGATTTGAGTGCGAAGCGATCAACTGTGTTCCGCAACTGCTTTCAGTCCTTGAATAATGTATAATGTGCGAGTAAGGGCAGGTGGACTTTCTGGTTCCCTCCTAAGGTAAGATGGTGCCCCACTACGCATACTGCTAAGTCTGCTTATAGGGAGTGGCGGTACTGGGTTTGATCTTCAACTAAGCTACAATAATGAAAAACACACAATCATTTTAACTAATGAAAAAAATTATTGTATTGTTCTTGTACATATTGAACATTTACAGTGTAGGTTTAAATAATTATGTGAACCTCTAAGTTAATGGGGTCAACAAAAGGAGTTGGCAAACCTGGCATCCAATTAATGAGATTGGAGGTGTGGGTTAGACTTTGACTTATAAAAAGCACTCAAAAGGAATCACTGGAACTGGTTAACATCTCTGTTCATGAGTCTATTATATGGAAAACATTAAACAGGCATGGTGTCCATGGCAGGACACCATGAAGGAATCCGCTGTTTTCCAACAAAAACATTGCTGCACACCTGAAGTTTGCCAAAGGTCACATTGACACTTTAAAACGCTACAGGGAAAATGCTTTGTGGACTGATGAAACTAAGGTTGAATTGTTTGGGAAGAACACACAGAACTACGCATGGTTTAAAAAGAGCAGCAAATACCAACATGAAAACATTATGCCAACGGTAAAGTACAGTGGAGGGAGCATCATGATTTGGGGCTGCTTTGTTGCTTCGGGCCTGGACCACTTGCCATCATTGAGGGAAAAATGAATTACCAAGTTTATCAAGATATCCTACAGGATAATATCAGTGTGGCTGTGTGCCAGCTGAAGCTCAGTAGAAGTTGGGTGATGGAGCAGGACAATGAATCTAAACACTGAAGTTAAACCACAAAAGAATTGCTTAATACAAATTAAAAAAAAATTAAATAAAAATCTGTTGGAGTGGCCCAGTCAGAGCCCAGACCTTAACCCAATAAAGATGCTGTGGAATGACCTCAAAATAGCCGTTCACTCAATGCATCCTAAGAATATGGCTGAGCTGAAGCAGTTCTGTAAGGAAGAATGGTCCAAAATGCAGGTGCAGGTCTAATCTGCAGCTACAGGAAAATCTTGGTTGAGGTTATTGCTGCCAAAGGAGGATTGACCAGTTATTAAATCCAAGGGTTCACTTAATTTTCCACAGAACTGTGAATGTTTAATGGGATGTGTTCAATAAAGATGTGAAATATTATAATTGTTTGTGTGTTGTTAGCTTAAGCACATTGTGTTTGTCTATACCTGTGACTTTGATGAAGATGAGATCACAATATAAGACCATATAATGCAGAAAGCCAGCTAATTCAAAAGGGTTCACATACTTTTTCTTGCCACTGTAAATCTTCAATATACAGTTATAAATATGAATATTTTGTTATAAATGCTGAATATATTTTTGTAAATCAGAATATATAATTGTAATATATAGTTATAATTCCTGAATGTTTTGTTACAAGTTTGAATATATAGTTGTATATCCGAATATGCAGTTATAAATCCTGAAGATATTGATATAAATCTGAATATAAAGGTAAAAACCCAAAATATATTTTTAAATCATTAATATATAATTATATATCAGAATATGTTGTTATAAATGCTTAATATGGATTAATAAGTCTATAAATAATAAGTCTATAAATCTATAAACAAACAATATATATAGTTGGAAATCATGAATATGAGCTGAGAATTGAAATATCCTTCAGATTTTTACTGGGATGCACTAGAGTTTAAATTAATAAATAACCAATTCTTGTTTGTTTGTTTTTAGCACATTATAAAGTTCAATCAAATAGGATCTTGATATACTGGATTCTGCGATCACAAATCTCAATTAAACGTTCAGACCCTTTGTCTAGGTGATAGGCTGGACCATGAAGAATTGCAGATTTGTTTTTGAGGTGTTGTAATTCTTTCTGGTCCCTCTGTGCTGACACTCCCTCCCCTACTGACTGATTTCAAAGAGGAACACCCCCCTCCCTTTCGCTGTTCTGTTTCCATGATTCCATAGTTACTGAGCTTCACTCTCTTTCTGCCC